>NC_083230.1:7286153-7589326 GCF_032191835.1 Heteronotia binoei
CCAAGCATCCGAAGGAGCACATGTGGCATACCCTGGACGTGCGCAGGGTGATCAAAATCTACCTGATTAGAACAGAACCTCTGCGTAAGTCAGACTCCATGTTCATCAACGTGACAGCACCCAGAATGGGTCAGAAGATGTCCAAGTCTGCCATTAGTTATGCCATTAAGCAGTGTATAAAAGAGGCGTACAAGGCATTACATCTCAAGGTTCCACCAGGGATCACAGCACACTCGACCAGAAGTGCAGCCACTAATGCAGCTTTCAACAAGAACGCCTCTGTCGAGGAGGTGTGTAAGGCAGCTACGTGGTCATCAATCTCCACCTTCGTTCGACACTACAAACTGAATTCATACGCGTCGGCAGATGCGGCCTTTGGTAGACGAATCCTACAACATGTTCTGCCTGAGTAGGGCGACCCCACCCTAAGTAACTTACTGCTCTGGGAGCACCCAAAATGTCCTCCGCCTCCTAGGAAGAACAGCCCTTGGCACTTACCATGAGGGGTCCTTCTCCTAGGAGGACAGGAGGACATCTTGCCCTCCCGTCTGTCGCCCTACCTTAGGCAACTTATTTCTCTATCTCTTCTACCAACCTTCAACCGAAGTCTTTCATACTACCGTCTGTTGCCTGTTGGCCTGTTCTTTGTTCCCGTCTTTTAGGGTTTGCCTCTTCTGGTCGGTTTACCAGGCCTTACGCTGTAGTTACCAATAGACTGTTAGTTTTTTATGTTAGAAGTTTTGTTTTCTAGATGCAATTCTCTTCATACTGCTGCTCGGAGTCACCTGAACTGGGGGGGGGGGTCCCACAACCACAGGAAGATGAAGATTTTTTGATTCCTGCCTCCCTGATTGGACGGTGGGAAACACCCAAGATGTCCTCCTGTCCTCCTAGGAGAAGGACCCCTCACGGTAAGTGCCAAGGGTCGTTCTGTGGTATTGTCACAATTATTTCTCCCAAGGGTTCTGCTGGGCTGCAAAATTTTGATGCTGCAGAAATGGTAATAATACATAACACTCCAAAAGTTTTGCATTGTGCAGGACAATTCTAAGCACGTTCTCTCCAAATTAAGTCTCAATGAAGTCAGTGGGACTTACTGCCTAATGAGCATCTTAACATTTACACCTTATGACTCTTCAAAAACTCTCCTTCAGCAAAATCCAAACGTTGCTAAGCTTTTTAGGATTAGAAGGAATCAGATGTCCATCTGGTATCCCCTTGCACATTGACAAAATCCTCCATATCCAGGACCTGTGTTGTGTACCACAAGAGGAAAGTACAAAGGAACTAAACAATTTTCTGCCTTTTATTCTAGCTTGGACATTTCTACCCCCAGTCCTAGTTATCCCTCTATCTCCTCTCAGTCCTTCCTCTCCTGGCCCACTAAAGCAGCGATTAAAGCCTCCGTTTAGAGGAAGCGACCCATGGAATCTGGGGGTGATATGGCTCTTCTGAATCTGAACAGGATATCCGTGAGGACAGGGAATTCCTCTCAGATTAGGAAATTGAGGAAGTTAAGGCAACTGAACAGTCTAATAGATTGTTAAGTCCTGAAGACTATCATTTCTTATTGAAGCCTTATAGAATCCATAGAAGCTTTAGAAATCCATAAATCTCCATCTGAGGAAGATGATGACATTAAAAAAAGCCAGACGTAAATTGCAGGCTAAATTTACAGGAAATTCAGAATCCCCTCCCCCCAATAGGGTAGAAGAAAAGGTTTTTCCCTTTCCTGAATATTTTGAGCGCCAGTTGTGCATTGAATGGGACAAACCTGCCTCCAGCAGGCAGTTCCCCCCTCTAGTCAAAAAACTCTATACCTTACCCGGTTATGCTAATGAGTTGTTGCAAGAACCTCCAATAGATGCCTCTGTGGCAGTGCTCCAGTCTTCTGGTCTGCTTTCTGAAGATGGCCATGGGACCATCCGAGATGCCCTGGATAAGAAAGTGGAGATAGCAATGAGAAGGCTCTATAAAGTGATTGCCATGATGATCAGAGCAGCTGCCACCGCCTCCATTTCGTCTCGAGCCTCCATTGTCTGGTTAAGCAGATGAATACAGTTGTTGCCGGAGAATAATCACCGTCTCCTGGATGGCACCAATCTCCAGCCTCAAGGGTTGGGGAGCAATCATGGGCCAGGTTCCAGCCCAGGGTCATTGGACACCGCAAGAGCTGTGTCTTCCTATCAATCTCCTGGAGCTCAGAGCCATCTACAATGCCCTCATCTTCTTTCAGTCCAGTATTACATCCCAGCACGTTCTAATTCGATCGGACAGTGTTGCTGCCAAGACATACATAAACAAGCAAGGGGGTCAAAATTGGCTCAGCTATATCAGGAAGCCATGCAAATTCTGGAATGGTCCCAGAGCAATCTACATTCCCTCTGTGCGGAACACATCAGAGGTGTGATCAACACACAAGCGGACTGGCTCAGCAGGGAGCTGATCAGTGAGGGAGAATGGGCTCTCCATCCAGATCTATTCCAGCTAATCTGCAACCATTTCAGGCAACCACTGGTGGATCTTTTCTCATCGGTTCACAACCACCAACTCCCAAGATTTTTCACGAGGCATTATCATCCAGCAGTGGAAGCAACTGACGCTCTGACATCCCCATGGCCCAAGAGTCTCTTGTTTGCCTTTCCTCTGATTCCCCTGATCTCCAAGACCATCTGTCAGGTGAGAGAGCAGAAGGCCTGGATCATTTAAGTGGCACCTTATTGGACACAGAGGCCATGTTTTTTGTCCCTGAAGGAGCTAGCTCTTCTTCCTCCGTTCTGACTTCCAGTATCCCTGGACATGTTTCAACAGGGCCGGTTTGGCATCCTCGTCCAGAGTGGCTCTGTTTGACTGCCTGGAGATTGAGCAGAGACCTCTGTCCATTCGTCCGAAGTGCTGGACACCATCACTTCCTCCAGGCTTCAATCAACTATTTGTATATACAAAACCACCTGGAAAGCCTTCGTTCAGTGGTGCAGACATAAGAAGATCAATCCGCTAGACCCATCAGTGTCATCCATAGTTTCCTTTCTGCAAGATGGCTCACAGTCTGGTCTGAAAGCGGTTATCTTATGCAGACAAATAGCTCTTTCCACCATCATTACATCCATTGGCGGTTATAAGCTGTCCAAGCACCCACATGTTCAGTGGTTTCTTCAGGGAGCGACTCTTAAGGCACCACCTCAACTTCGTAGGTTTCCCACCTAGAAACTTAACACGGTACTAACAGCTCTCACTAAACTTCCTTTCGAACCATTCTGGGAGGTTGGACTTAAGTGGCTTTGCATGAAAACTCGTTTCTTGTTAGCAGTAACATCAGTGCGGAGAATATCGGAATTCAGTGTATTGTCAGTGAACTCCAACCTCTGCGTTTTCCATAAGGACAAGGTAGTCCTTAGGACTGATCCCACCTTTCTACCAAAAGTACCTTCCTTATTTCACTGCTCTCAGGAAATTTACCTCCCAACCTTTTGTCCTCAACCAAAACACCCTAAGGAAGTAGTATGGCAGACCTTAGATATCCGCTGAGCTTTAAAAGCATACATTCTACGCATAGAGTTGTTTAGAAAAACAGACTATGTTTATCAATGTTTCCTCATCCAAGTGGTGATAAAATGTCCAAGTCGTCCATCAGATCAACCCTTAAGACCTGCATCGTAGAGGCATACAAGGCTTCAGGCCTCAAAGTTCCAAAAGGCATCACAACACATTCTCTGCGCAGCACATCCACAAATGCAGCACTTTTCAACCATGCTTCAGTGAAAGAAGTATGTAAAGCAGCCACATGGTCATCAATCTCAACTTTCATATGACATTACAAGCTGAATACATGGGCATCATCAGATGCAACCTTTGGAAGAAGAATCTTGCAGCACATTGTGACCACGTATGATGATGATAACCCACCCGTTTAAAGGACACTGCTCTGGGAGGTCCCAAGGAGATGTCTTCCGCCTCAGAGGGAGAATGACCATTGCTACTTACCATGAGGGGTCCTTCTGCTCTGAGGTCAAGAAGACATCTCGGCCCTCCCATCATCATATCTGGTATGTCATCTACCTTGTCACTGCTGTCTCTTCTTCTCTCTTTGCTGTATTTATGTTAACCTTGTTAAGGTTTTACAGTTCTTGCTGCTTTATAATGTTGTATACCAGTTTTTCTGTCCTAGTTTTGGATAGTTGGCGTTTTTCTACTCTATTGCTTTCGGAGTCCCAGAACTGAAGGGGCGGCCTATTCTGAAGGCACCAAAGGAGGTTGGAAAAAAGTTTCCTGTTGGAGCGATGGAATAACCTAAGGAGATGTCTTCCTGACCTCAGAGGAGAAGGACCCCTCACGGTAAGTACCAATAGTCATTCTATTTACTTAGCTGTATCTCAGCCTAATGCATCTAGCAAATCTTCAGTCAGAAATTGCCTTGGCCCCTTAACAGCATCTAATGTAGAGATGACCTATAGCTTGTTGACAACGATAAGAACATGCCCTGTTCTCCTGCTATGCATTATGTTCTCACTCTAGGGCTCTCCATATACCTCTTTTCCTGGTTATTCTAGCCCTACAAAGTCCCTTATTTTCCTGTATTTCCTTAGTTCCTGTTTAATATGATTCACAGACTAATGTGTCAGTATTCCCTTTATTCTGTCCTCTTTCCACAATAATGCATGTTTCTGACTGCTTCCTCAGCAAAACCCAGCCCTCCCCAAAGTTATCACTTCTGACTTACTCCAAAACTCTGATAAACCGAATCCCATCAGGACTCATCATATCACCTAACTTGAATGTGACAAGACTGCCCACAATGACAGTTTGATGACGAAGTCAAAACAATGCTGTAAACCTTAGGTCAAGATCACAAACGGCTAGGGTTGCCAGGTCTTACCTGGCTGCCAGTGGGGGATGTTGGTCCTCATATCATGGAGTTTTTTTCTCAAACGCTAGAGCATCCCCTGCGTCATGTGCCCAGCATGATGACATTACTTCTAGGTGATGTCATTGGGCTGGGTATGTTGGGCACGCCAGTGCTCTTCAGTGGTGGGGCTCCCCCTGCCAGCCAGCTCTCTGAAATTGGGGGGGAGGGGGAACCCATCCCCAGTGGGGGAATAGGAGCCCTACAAATAGTACAGCTTCTTCAGTGAGACCGCCAGTTTATTACCTGTTCAATATTAGTCCCTGCCTCTTGGTAGTCTGTCTCTTACTCTATTCTGGTAGTGTTAACACAACAATCTTTGCCATTTGTGTGTGTGTGTGTGTAAATATGTATGTGTGTGTGTATATACAGAGAGAGAGAGACCAATTTCGCACTCAGCTTACCCTGCTGTCATGTTCCTCTTCTCCGCGCAGCGTCCTTTGGATTTCCCACTATTTGCTGAGGAGCTGCAGGAAACATCACGGTTTTTGCGGAGCAAACAGAAACTGGTTTTTAGCGGTTTCCGTTTGCAGCACAAAATCCGCAATGTTTCTTGCAGCTCCAGAGCAGATAGTGGGAAATCCGAAGGATGCTGTGCGGAGAAGAGGAACGTGACAGCGGGGTAAGCTGAGTGCAAAATCGGTCAGAGAAAGAGAGAGAGAGGGGGAGGTGTTTTCAGTATCCACATCATTCAATGTGAGTAGAACTGTTTCTAGCCTCTTAAAATGTGAACGCTTTTCTATTCCACTCCATTGTAACATGTCAAAAATGCCTGAGTTTAATTTTTTTAAACGTCAACAAATTGTAAAAAAAAAAAAATCTGAAAAATAAGAAAATAATAAATCTGTTACTTTAAGATATGCTTGGTATTAAAGAACCAAATAAAGGTTAACAATGGATTTTTGTAGCATACTAGAATAAAGTGTGCAAGTGCCTTTCTGCAATTTGTTCACGAAACAGCTAGTTTGTTATTTCCACATACTAATTACTGTCTCTTCTACTCTTTTTGTTTTTGATAGAAAGATGTACAGTTGAGCATCTCTTATAGGTATCAGTGAATGGAAAGAGCTGTGCATGGGCAACAAAATCTCTCCACCTTGCTTGCCAGAATTCTGACTACTGGCTCAGAGTTCCTGAGTCCACCTGAACATGCGTAGGAGTTCAGCCATTCTTATGTATGTTTAAGTGGAAGTTAATCCTGCTGAATTCAAGGGGAGTTACTCCCAAAGAAGTGTGTAATTTACAGTGCAATCCTTTGGTGAATTACTTCATTTCTAACCCCATTGAAATGATGCAAAAAGTATGCTAAAAAGCAAACTCATTACTAGCCTAATCTAGGAATCTTCTGCTAAACTTTCTGTGAAAAATCAAGAATCACAAAACTTTACAAAGCTCAGGCCTCATAATTCCAGTGCTATGCAAGAAGGTCTTGGGGTGTATGTCTGCAGAGATTGAGCAAATCCATTTGAATGAACTTGCAGAAGTTTATCTGTCTTGCAAAGTGCATTGCTTTGATCTAACAAACTGAGCCCGTGGAAAGTTATCTCTGGCTGTGATCACACATGCTAAATAATGCAGTTTCAATCCACTTTCAATGCACTTCCTAACTGGATTTTACTGTGTAAACTGACAAAAACCCAATTTGAAAGTAGATTTAAAGTTGGTTGAAACTGCATTATATAGTATGTGTGATTGCAGTATCATTTAGCATGTGTGATTGCAGCCTAATTGCTTGTAACTTAGTTTAAGAAATCTTAATGGATACAAAAGTAACAACGCAAAGCAGACTCCAGGTAAGATGCCAAAATCAGGAGGAAGAAGAGGAATATCACGTTTAAAATCTGATGGAATTCCTGTAGGTCTCCCTGTTAGTATTTCTTTTTTTGCTTCTGTAGAAACTTATCTACATTTTGGCATTGCAAATCCATCTTCCTGCATGGCCATCAATCTTGATACTTTTTTGTGATTATGCCCTCCAGAGTGTAGATGAAAAAATCTGCACAATGCTACAATATACAGACAGGGGAGGGGGGAAAACTGAAATATTTAAAAGTATGATGATAGGGATTTAAAATACTAACAGATAAAGAAAAATTTAGATCACATACCAGATGGTTGCAAGTAGGGTTGCCAATCCCCAGGTGGGGGCAGGGGATCCCCCGGTTTGGAGGCCCTCCCCCCGCTTCAGGGTCTTCAGAAAGCGGAGGGAGAGGAGGGAAATGTCTGCTGGGAACTCTGTTATTCCCTATAGAGATTTATCCCCATAGAAAATCATGGAGCCCTGGGGCTCTGGGGGGGGCTGTTTTTTGGGGTAGAGGCACCAAATTTTCAGTATAGCATCTAGTGCCTATCCCCAAAATACCCACCCAAGTTTCAAAAAGATTGGGCCTGGGGGTCCAATTCTATGATCCCCCCCAAAAGGTGCCCCTATCCTTCGTTATTTCCTATGGAAGGAAGGAATTGAAAAGGTGTGCCGTCCCTTTAAATGTGACAGCCAGAACTCCCTTTGGAGTTCAATGATGCTTGTCACAGCCTTGACCTTGGCTCTGCCCCTAATGTCTCCCGGCTCCACCCCCAAAGTCTCCTGGCTCCACCCCCAAAGTCCCCAGATATTTCTTGAATTGGACTTGGCAACCCTAGTCGCAAGTTCTCACTCTCCATTTTGAGGTCTGCCTATCAGCCCCAGTAATGCAGCTGCAGCAGCAGTCTGGGATGAGGAAAGGGAAACAGTGCAACAAACAGAAAGTTGTAGGAGAGAGTGAGCAGAAGGCAGTGGTGAGAAGACAAAAGGAAGACATGATAGCAGGGATAGGGTTGCTAGCTCTGGGTTGGGAAACACCCGGAGATTTGGGGAGCAGAGTTCGAGGATGGTGAGGTTTGGGGAGGGGAGGGATTCTAGTGGGGCATAATGTTATAGAAGCCACCTTCCAAAACAGCCATTCTCTCCAGGTGCACTGATTTCTGGGTGCGTTCACACATACTATATAATGCTCTTTGCAACTGGATTTTTACTGTATAAGAATAGCAAAATCCACTTGCAATCCGTCACTGTGTGAATGCCCCCTCTGACTTCTGGAGATCAGTTATAATCCTAGGAGATCTCCAGCCACCACCTGGAGGTTGGCAATCCTAGATGACACTAAAGGACACGGGAGAGAGAGGAGGAAGAGGAGGTGGTGGTGTCATCATAGGGCTAGGGAGGGAGTAAAGTGAAGGAGCAAGAAGAGGAGGAGGAGGCAAAAGAGGGAAAGAAGAGAAAGCTGCAGAAGTGGAATCACAATGGGTTATTCCTAGCTTCCTTCCTTATTGATTCAGAAATTCAATATAAATATATTTAAAATTGGAGGGGGGGGGGTTGATACAACAGAAAGCATGGACATAATTAAACATTGGTTCTCATTCAAACGCTTTCTAATGCATTGCAGTTCAAAAACAAATAAGTTCCTTTGGAAGAGGAGTCAGTGGTCCATACCTACTGATTCGCTGCCACCAATGAAAGATGACTCTGGATTTGGATGCAGAATGTAGAAACAAGCGTAAAGACGGAAGTACTGGAGTAACTCATGTCCCTGGTTTTCCAGATTTCTGCCTTACTGTTGACTCTAATCTCAGTGGCAAGAAGTGTGTCACAATATGGTGGGTGGGGCTGGCCATGCTTTGTGGTGCATCGCGGAAGCTTGGAAATGCAATGGCACCTGCCATGCACTATTGACACTGCCCCTGTCTCAGACATCTGATGCTTGCTTATTTAAAATTGCCTTTCTGCTTTTTACAGGTGCACTCAAAAACGGCAGGAGGAGCTGAAAAGTGCTTTAGGCATTGTGTATGACTGCAGCCTAGATGTCGGGCTATGCTTGTGGATGTTTATTTTTGTGTGTGTGTTGAGGAGCATTTGATTCACCCTGGTGCAGCCAGATGTAATTTTGTTGCTTCAGAGTAGGGATGGGCACTAGCTGAAAAAATGTGATGGCTGTCAGTTTGTGGTCTGCAAAAGACTGCCCAACACAACCCCAAACAGCTGAGCAGCGGGGAGGATGCTGCTCCCTGCTGCTCAGCTGTTTTTGTGGCTTTCGCAGGAAGCAGTGGTTGAAAGCAGGGGTCCCCAACCCCTGGGCCATGGCCTCTTAACTACCGGGCCGCACAGAACCTCCCCCCGTCCCCCTGCTCGGCTCCCACGCTGCGCCTCCCTCTGATCAGGCTGCACACACTCAGAGGCCTGCTGTCTGGCCGTTTGCCCCACCCCCGGGAGTCCTTTTGTGCACGTGCGCAGCATGGTTGCAGCGAGCGAGGAACAGAGCAGCACGTGCTGTGGCACCTGCTATTGCCAATCGTTGGCTGTTTTTTCCTCTTCCATGCCGCCGTGGGCTGAGAAAGGGCGCCATGTTACCAAGCAGGTTGGTTTGTCGAGGGGAAGGAAATTGTGCAGGGAGACTGCCTTGGAGGTGGGGGAGGAGAGAGTTTAGAACAGATCTGGCAAGAAAAGTTGAGAGCTCAGTGGGTGAGGTCCGGAGTCCACTCCAGTGGCAGGGGCAGCCCTGCAAGGAAGGGAGGAGGCACTAGAAAAGTAACTGTACAGGCATGGGGCAAATGGCATGAAGTCCAAGGGGGACAAGGAGGACTCTCACTGAAAGTGGCCCCCATGCAAGTTGGTTGCCTTCTGGCACTGGGCCCTGCTGGGGGATGATGGCCAAGTGCTAGGAAATGGCGGCAGCGCCCTGTAGTCGGGATAGGAAGACTTTGCACCCCCCACAAGCCCTGGACACACCAACAAGCAGAAGGAGGCAGGGTTGGGAAGACTTCTGCAACTGTGAGGGGGGAGGAGAGCTGCTGAGGAAGAGGCTGGCTGAGGAGTCTTGTTGCCTGTCCCAAGAAGCTGCTGCCCACGAGAGCTTTCTCCAGGTGCCTGTCTGCCTGCCTCCTTTTGCAAACTTTGCTCTGTGAGTGTTGGGAAGAAGGGAGCTGGGAACGAAGAGCTGGCCTTGGGGGTGGATTGTGTTGTGTTCTTGGGGGAGGGGAAGTTCCAGGAGTGAGGCAAAGAGTGTTCCATGTGTGTGTGTGTGTGTGTGATTTGCGTTTGTCTCCTTCCTCTCTTGGAGTTGTGTTTTTGTTCCAAGTGGGGTCTAGGATTACCCTGGCATGGTCCCTGCTGCTTCCCTCCTCGCCACCGCGCCCCCCCCCCATGCTCCTTTCCAAAGCCTTTCTTATTATTATTTATCACACTCCCTTCTCATGCTTTTGCTGTAAGGGTTAATCGAGCCCGCTGGAGGGCCGTGGGCTTCCCTTTGATCATCCGCCTCCTCCCTCCCCCCCACAGTGACAGCAGCAGCGGATGTGTTCTGCGAGAATATTTTATTTAAAGGAACATATTTTTGTTTTGCTTTCTGAAATGTTTTTCATTTCTTCATGTGAAATAAAAAAACCCAGATGGGACCATCTAGTTGCAGGAAAACAAGCTCAGGGCTCCCACTGATTCTGCATTAGAGTGAATTTTATAATTATTTCATTATATATATTAAAATGCAATAATAGAAATAAAGTGCACAATGGTATCATTCTGAAACCATCACCACCACCCTCTCCCCCACCCCCCCGGTCCTTGGAAAAATTGTCTTCTGCAAAGGCGGTCCCTGGTGCCAAAAAGGTTGGGGACCACTGCTTTAAAGGGACTCAGAGGCTGGGTGCAGACAGGCAGCTTGGGGCGGCAGCCTCCTCTCTCAGAAGAAAGCCAGTTTAGTGGAAAGCACCCTGTGGCAGTCAGAGAGCACATGGCCCGCTGCCAGGACAGAGATGGGCTGTGCAAACCTGGAGGAGTGGTCACACTGATCAAGAGCTTAAAGAATGCTTCACTGGTGCTCCCTGGTGGTTCAGATGGCCGGGAAAGGTGCCCCAGAAGTGATTTGCTGCCACTTACTACCTGGTAGCTTTTGGAAGTGGCAGAGGACAAGGTGAGAGCAAGATGCGCCCCGGATGTGTGTGTTTGAACATGCCATTTAAATCCAGACATGGGCTGTTCCTGTGTCAGCCCAAATTGGCAGTCTAAATTCAGCCAGCATCTTTTTAAACCCCTGCTTTCTTCTCTATCTACAAACGGCTTTAAAATTTCATGGAAGTCTGTGATGGTAGACTTGTCATGAACTTAAGTTCACATGAACCATGAACAGGGCAAAATTTGTGATGAATTTTGCCTCATGGTTTGGTTCATGCCCACCTCCACCTCAGAGTCCCAGTTTCTGTGTACAAAGCCTAAATCCCTTTATTTATGGAACTGAAATTAGTCATGAGGAAGTACATTTCAAGACAAGTATATTTATTCCTTGTTACAGTTAACTTTTTCTGAACTGTACAACTGACTGCTTGTTAGGAAACCAGGGCATAATGGGGCATATAGTTCAGTTACAGAACTCATTAAAATCAATGAATTTAGACCAAAGTGAGCATGCATGAGATTACATTGCTAATCTCCTTTCTACAGAGCAAGCTTTCAGCTTGTTTCCTGACTCTGAGGGGTTTGGCAGTGTGATAATTGTTAGACCTTTTAAAGGGGGATTAGACAGATTCACAGAGGAGGAGAGGGCCATCAATGGCTACTAACCAAAGTGACTAAAAGGAACCTCCATTTTCTGAGGCACCAATCTTCCGAATTCCAGTTTTGAAAGGCAACATTAGGAGAAGACCTTGGCCTGCATGGACCGTTGGCCCTCCCAGCTATCTGGTAGTCTTTGTGTAAGACAGGATGCTGGACTTTGCAGGGCCTAATTAGTCCTTGAAGGATGAGGATGCCATTGTGGCTGATTTTCAGAGGTCCAAACCCTAGAAGACCCTGAGGTTCCTGGGCACTGGCTATTGAAGGTCATGCAGCCAGCTGTGAACATACAGCCAGCTATAGCTGTTGTGCCTGAAGCCCAGATGGCCCATGACAAGAAACCAGGGCCGGAGATTGGAATTGTCAAGGAGTCTACTAAGGAGATTTGTCTGTGCCAGAGACCTCACAAGTTGCCCTAGAACCACAGGAGCAGAGAAGGCAGAAAGCCTGATCGGAAGCTCATGAACATGAACATATGAAGCTGCCTTATACTGAATTAGACCCTTGGTCCATCAAAGTCAGTATTGTCTTCTCAGACTGGCAGCAGCTCTCCAGGGTCTCAAGCTGAGGTTTTTCACACCTATTTGCCTGGACTCTTTTTCGGAGATGCCTGGGATTGAACCTGGGACCTTCTGCTTACCAAGCAGATGCTCTACCACTGAGCCACCGTCCCTCCCCAAGCTCCCCAGCTCAGCTCAGATGGTGTTGTGCACAGCTGCCTACCCAAGGTGACTCCTCTACATTAGAAGATCAGGCTTCATTGTGAGGCTCTGAATGATGCTGGAAGTTGTCCTACTGTAAGTGCCTGTAGACTCCATCACACTGCTTCAGCTGCAGGCACGGATTCCTATGAATAACCTCAGCTCAGTTCTGGCTGCTGTGGGATTAAGAGCTCTGATAGTGTTTGCTAACAACCTGCCTTGATGGCACCACCTGTGCTTGTGAGAACTTCTACCTGCTGCTGGGTGCAAGCACAACAAACTAGATGGACCACTGGCCTGATTCATCAGGGCATTTCCAGTGTTCTCAAGAGAATGCGGCATAGAACTAGTTGATCATGCTTGATAGTTGGATCCTTTGATACTGCTACTCCACTCAAAATCACTCTACCCATCTCTAAGTAAAGACCAGATTTCTCTTTATTGTCCACAGACTTTTACTTTTATTGGTCAGTGCAATGGCGCTACTGTAAATTCCGTAAAGTGGCCCCAGCTTCTGTAACAGTCTTCTAATATATAATGCACCACTCACCATAGCAATCTTCAGGGATGCAAACATGAAATTTCAAAAAAAGTACATAAGGAAACCTGTGCTGGTTCGGAACAGTGGTTCTTCTATCCCGGCATCTGATCTCACACACAGAGTGGTCAACCACTTGCCTGGAGTGTCAGGAACAGGTCCTAGAGACCAAATCCTTCCCCAGTGTTTTGTCCTATCATTAGTATTCAGAAGCTTTCCTTAAAGCTGGTATCCATCAAAAGGTTTGTTTTTCATGAATCCACCTGTAGGTTTACCCAACAGACCTGATAGTTTCCATGCAGGATAGTTTCATCTTAGTAAAATGGCGTTGAGAGGTGTGGGGGGGAGTCCCTTCTACATATGTGCTTCAGTTGTGATCTGAAATGGGTACTACACACACAGAAACTGAAGAGAAGCTACGGGCTTTGGGTGGCTGCTACCTAGATCATAGGGTGGGTACCCCAGATCCAGTTTGTGTACTTCATAACACATGAAGAGATCCTCAGGCATTATTTCAGTCACAAGGTAAGATGGTCATATAAAAGTCATGGAAAAACTGGTTTCCTATCAACACAGTAAAAATAATGTGTGCACCTGAATGCTGCCATCTAGTGGTATTCTTTTATATAGATTTTCTCACACTTTAAATTTTATTCCAGTTAAACTTTGTGCTGGTGGAAATATCACATTAGTAGTGCCAAGCTGAAACAAGCTTTTTCTTCTGCTTTACTCGATGTACTTTCCATGCTACTGTGTTGCAAATCAGAGTCTCTTGTTGCAACAGATGAAGTAGAATGAGTTCTCCCCTTTAACCTTGGAGCTGAGCCCCTTCCTCCACAACCCGAGCTTCCTTTGTCATCAGATCTTGGCAAGGAGCCTAGACACCACTCTTGTCCCAGTCTGAAAACAGGCATTCGTTTGCACCAGTTTCTGCTCAAACGTTGGATCCAGAAAGGGTCTGATGGGCAGGATCATCAGGATTCCCTCAAGGCCCCGCCCAGATCTGATTCAAACAGTGTATGAAAGGAAATTGCATTATTTGTTTATCTCTGCCCCCCCACCCCCTGATAACCGGGGCCCCTGGAATTCTGTCCTTCTGGTCCCACCCACCACCTTGGCAGACCTGCTGATGGACATTCTAGTGGTCAGGAGATGACACCGACCGCCAGGTTCAGTTTCTTCCCATGTTTCCTTTCCTAGCAGCACTACTGGCTTTCCCCTGCCTATTTCCATGAGACGGGGCTTTTAAAGTGTGAGGGAAGTGCTTTAAAGTCACACCAGTCTTAAGGCAGCTCTATGAAGGGTTAAAGCTATGAATAAAGGTGGTTTGCCGTTGCCTACCTCTTCATAGCGACCCTAAGACCACCTTTGGTGCTCTGGTCTGCCATCCAAGTGCTAACCAGAGCAGGGCTGGCCCTAAACTATCTGGCTCCCTAGGCAAAGGTAGGTTCTTGCATACACCCCCCCCCCCATGTAGTCCGTGTTCAAAAACAGATGTATTGTCACCATGACTTCCAGGTAGAAGAGGCAGCCTCTGCACAACCCATCATTAAAATCACCAAGGCAGGCAAAAGATGCAGAAAGCCAGGGGAATCAGCCAAGAGGGGTGGAGACAGGGTAGGCTCGCCCACTAGGCAAACTAGGTGGTTGCCTAGGGCGCCGACAGGGTGGGGGTGACAAATTTCCCCTTCCCCCCTCCCCCCCCCCCCGTTTGCCAGCTCCCCGGCCGCCTCCTCCCTCCCTTCCCCACCCCATGTCGATTCCAATGCCAGAACAGGCTCTAGCGCCACGTTCTGGGCTATCTAAAGGCTCATCCCCCCCCCCCGATCAGTAGGTAAAACAGCACAGTGCGGCCATGCTCATTGTCAGGACTAGCATCCTGAAAGGGCACCCTGCTGCCACTGACTCCTTCCCTCCCCACTTCCTGGATGGGAGAGATGTTAGCAGCAGCGGGGCCGCCCATTCAGAACGCTGATCCTAATACAGTGAGCATGGCCGCGCACCATGGTTTTAACAGCTGATCGCCGTGGGCCTATACGCCTTTAGATAGCTGGGAACGTGGTGCCAGAGGAAGGAAGACGAGGTTTTTCCATCCTATCCCTTCTTCTTTCTGTTCTTGCTTTCTTTCTCTCCCCCTCTCCCTCGCTTTCTCCAGGGCATGGGAGCTCTTCCCTCCAATCCGCTCTAATTTCTCTTTTTTGCTTTCTTTCTCTCCGCACCCCATTTTCTCCCAGACATGGGGACTCTTCCCACCAATATCCTCTTTTTTCTGTTCTTGCTTTCTCTATCACTTCCCCTCCCCGCTTTCTTCCAGGCACGGGGGTTCTTCCTTCCAATCCTCTCTTCTTTCTGTTCTTGCTTTCTTTCTCACACCTCCCACTCCCACTTTCTCCTGGACACCGGTGCTTCCCGCCAATCTCCACTTCTTGCTTTCTTTATCACTCCCCACCCCGTTTTCTCCCAGGCATGGGGGGCTCTTCCCTCCTATCCCCTCTTCTTTCTGTTCTTGCTTTCTTTCTCACCCCTCCCCCTGCCTTCTCCAGGACATGGGGGCTCTTCCCTCCACTCCCCTCTTCTTTCTTTTCTTGTTTTCTTTCTCTCTCCCCCCCCCCTTCATTTTCTCCTGGACATGGGGGCTCTTCCCTCCAATCTCCTCTTCTTTCTGTTCATGCTTTCTTTCTCACCCCCTCCCCCTGCCTTCTCCCGGGCACAGGGAACTCTTCTCTCCAATCCCCTCTTCTTTCTGTTCCTCCTTTATTTCTCTCCACTTTCTCCCAGACATGGGGGCTCTTCCCTCCAATCTCCTCTTCTTTCTGTTTTTGCTTGCTTTCTCTCCCCACCTCACTTTCTCCAGGACATGAAGACTCTTCATGCCAATCTCCTCTTCTTTCTGTTCTTGTTTTCTTTCTCTCTCTCCCCCTCCCCCCCACTTTTTCCAGGGCATGGGGGCTCTTCCCACCGATCGCCTCTTCTTTCTGTTTTTGCTGTCTTTCTCTCCCCCTCCCCCCGCTTTCTCCCAAGCATGGGGGCTTTTCCCACCAATCTCTTTTTCTTTCTGTACTTGCTGTCTTTCTCCACCCCCCGCACTCTCCTAGGCATGGGGGCTCTAATCTCCAATCCCCTCTTCTCTTTGTTTTTGCTTTCTTTCCCTCCCTCCCCACGCTTTCTCCGGGGCATGGGGGTTGTTCCCTCCAATCTCTTCTTCTTCCTGTTCTCGCTTTCTCTTCCCCTCCCCCCTGCTTTCTCCTGGGCTCGGTGGCTTTTCCTACAATCCCCTCTTCTTTCTGTTCTCGCTTTTTCTCTCCCACCTCCCACTTTCTCTCGGGCACAGTGGGCTCTTCCCTGCAATCTCCTCTTCTTTCTGTTCTTGCTTTCTTTCTCTCCTCCTCTCCCTGCTTTCACCTGCACACGGGGGCTCTTCCTGTCAGTCTCTTCTTCTTTCTGTTCTTGCTTCCTTTCTCTCACCCTCACCCCGCTTTCTCCAGGACATGAGGCCTCTTCCTGCCAACCTCTTCTTTCTGTTCTTCCTTCCTTTCTCCCCACCCCATTTTCTCCCAGACAAGGGGGCATTTCCAACCAATCTCCTCTTCTTTCTGTTTTTACTTTCTTTCTCTCCCCTCCCCCACTTTCTCCCGGGCTTGGGGGCTCTTCCCTCCAATCCCTTCAACATTCTCTTCTTTCTTTCTTTCTTTCTTTCCGCACCCCACTTTCTTCCAGACACGGGGGCTCTTCTTGCTAAGCTCCTCTTTCTGTTCTTCCTTTCTTTCTTTCCACCTCCCCGCCGCTTTCTCCTGGACACGGGGGTGCTTCCCTCCAATATCCTCTTCTTTCTGTTCTTGCTTTCTTTCTCCCCCTCCCCGCTTTCTGCTGGGCATGTGGGCTCTTCCCTCTGATCTCCTCTTCTTTTTGTTCTTGCTAACTTTCTCTCTCCCCCCCAGCTTTCTCCTGACACTGGCTCTTCCCACCAACCTCCTCTTCTTTCTGTTCTTGCTTTCTTTCTCTCCCCCTCCCCCTGCTTTCTCCTGGGCACAGGGGGCTCTTTTCTCCAATCCCCTCTTCTTTCTGTTCTTGTTTTCTTTCTCTCCTCCCCCCCCCCCCCGCTTTCTCCTGGACACTGGGGATGTTCCTGCAGATCTCCTCTTCTATCCGTTTTTGCTTTCTTTCTGCCCCTTCACCTGCGCATGGGGGCACTTCCCTCCAATCCTTTCTTGCTGTTCTAGCTTTCTTTCTCTCCCCCTCCACCCTGCATTCTCCTGGGCATGTGGGCTCTTCCCTCCAATCCCCTCTTTGTTCTTTTCTTGCTTTTTCCTCTCCCCTTCCTCCACTTTCTTCCAAACACGGGGGCTTATTCCACCAATCCCTTCTTTCTGTTGTTGCTTTCTCTCTCCCCCTCCCCCACAGCGTTCTCCAGGGCACGGGGGCTCTTTCCGCTAATCTCTTCTTTCTGTTCTTCCTTTCTTTCTCTCCTCCTCTCCCCACTTTCTCCTGGGCATGAGGGCTTTCCTTGCCAATCTATTCTTTTTTCTGTTGTTGCTTTCTTTCTCTCCCTCTCCACGCTTTCTCCCAGACACAGGCTCTTTCTTCTGAACTCTTCTTCTTTCTGTTCTCGCTCTCATTCTCCCCCCCCCCCCCGCTTTCTCCCAGGGGTTAGAGGGACAAGCCCCTATGTCTGGGAGAGACCGGGTGGTGGAAGAAAGGAAGAACAGAAAGAAGAGGGGATTGTAGGGAACAGCCACCATTCCTGGGAGAAAGTGGGTGGGGGAGAAAGAAAGCAGGAACTGAAAGAAGAGGGGATTACCAAGAAGAGCTGCCATGTCCAAGAGAAAGCAGGGTGGAAAGAGAAAGAAAGAAAGAAAGAAAGAAAGAAAGAAAGAAAGAAAGAAAGAAAGAAAGAAAGAAAGAAAGAAAGAAAGAAAGAAAGAAAGAAAGAAAGATGGTGGAAAGCGCCCCTGTGTCCGGGAGAAAGCAGGTGGGGGAGAAAGCAAGAACAGAAAGGAGATTGGCAAAAAGAGCTGCCGTGCCCGGGAGAAAGCGAGTGGAGGGTAGGGGGAGAGAAAGAAAGCGAGAACAGAAAGAAGCCATAATTGGAGGGAAAAGCCCCCAGGTCTGGGAGAAAGCAGGGGAGAAGAAGAGAAAAAAAACAAGAACAAAAAGAAGAGGGGACTTGAGAGAAGAGCCCCTGTGCCCTAGAGAAAGCAAGGGAAGGGGGAGAGATCGAAAGCAAGAACAGAAAAAGGAATTGGAGGGAAAACCCACAATGTGTGGGAGAAAGTGGAGGAGGGGGAGAGAAGAAAAGCAAGAACAGAAAGAAGAGATTGCCAAGAAGAGTTGGTGTCCGGGAAATAGTGGGATAGGAAGAGAGAAAGAAAGCAAGAACAGAAAGGGGGAATTGGAGGGAAGAGCCCCCATGCCCAGGAGAAAGCAGGGAGCAGGGGGAGGAAAAGAAAGAACAGAAAAGGGATTGGAGGGAAGAGCAATCTGTGCCCGGGAGAAAGCGGGGGTGGGGAGAGAAAGAAAGCAAGAACAGAAATAAGAGGAGATTGATGGGAAAAGCTGGTGTCTGGGAGAAAGCAAGACGGGGAGAGAGAGAGAAAGCAAAAGCAGAAAGAACGGGATTGGAGGGAAGACCCCCCCGTGGGGAGAGAAAGAAAGCAACAACAAAAAGAAGAGGAGATTGGTGGAAACAGCCCCCATGCCCTGCAGAAAGTGACTAGGAGAGACAGAAAACAAGAATAGAAAGAAGAGGAGATTGGAGGGGAGAGCTCCCTGTGCCTGGGTGAAAGCAAGGGGAGCGGGAGAGAAAGAAAGCAAGAACAGAAAGAAGAGGAAATTGAAGGGAAGAGCCCCCATGCCCGGGAGAAAGCGGGGAGGGGTAGTGATAAAGAAAGCAAGAACAGAAAGAAGCAGATATTGGTGGAAAGAGCCCCCGTGTCCGGGAGAAAGCAGTGGGAGGGAGAGAGAAAGAAAGCAAGAACAGAAAGAAGAGATTGGGGGGAAGAGCCCCCAGGTCTGGGAGTAAATGGGATGGGGAGAGAAAGAAAGCAAGATCAAAAAGAAGAGAGGATTGGAGGGAAGAACCCCCGTGCCCTGGAGGAGGCGAGGGGGAGGGGGAAAGAAAGAAAGAAAGAAAGAAAGAAAGAAAGAAAGAAAGAAAGAAAGAAAGAAAGAAAGAAAGAAAGAAAAGAAGAGATAGGAGGGAAAAGTCACCATGTCTGGGAGATAGTGGAGTATGGATAGAGAAAGAAAACAAGAACAGAAAGAGCGAATTGGAGGGAAGAGCTCCCTGTGAACAGGAGAAATTGGGGGAGGGAGAGACAAAGCATGAACAGAAAGGAGATTGACGGGAAGAGCCGGTGTCCGGGAGAAAGTGGGAGGGGGGAGACAGGAAGAAAGCAAGAACAGAAAGAGGGGATTGGAGGGAAGAGCGCCCTGTCCCCAGCAGAGAGTAGGGGGAGGGGGAGAGAAAGAAACCAAGAACAGAAGAAGTCGGGATTGTTGGGGAAAGCCCCAGTGTTCGGGAGAAAGCGGGGGGAGAGGGTGAGAAAGAAAGCAAGAACAAAAAAGAGGATATTGGCGGTAAGAGCCCTCATGTCCGGGAGAAAGCGGAGGGAGGGGAAGAGAAAGAAACCAAGAATAGAAACAAGAGATTGGCGAGAAGTGCCCACGTGTCTGGAAAAAAGCAGGGTGGGAAGAGAAAGAAACCAAGAACAGAAAGAAGAGGGGATTGACAGGAAGAGCCCCCTTGCCATGGAGAAAGCGGGGGGGGGGGGAGGGAAAAAGCAAGAACAGAAAGAAGAAGGGATTGGCGGGAAGAGACAATGTCCAGAAAAAAGTGGGAGGGGGGGACAGAGAAAGAAAGCAAGAACAGAAAGAAGAGGGGATTGGAGGGAAGAGCCCCCCTGCCTAGGAGAATGCAGGAAAGTGAAGAAAGAAAGCAAGAACAGAAAGATGAGGAGATTGCAGGGAAGAGCCCCCGTGCCCTGGAGAAAGCGGAGGGGGAGAGGAAAAAAGCAATAACAGTAAGAAGAGGGGATTGGAGGGCAGAGCTTCCTGTGCCCGGGAGAAAGCAAGGGGAGGGGGAGAGAAAGAAAGAAAGCAAGAACAGAAAGAAGTGGAGATTGGCGGGAAGAGCCGCCATGCCCAGGAGAAAGTGGGTGGGTAGGGGGAGAGAAAGAAAGCAAGAATAGAAAGAAGAGGGGATTGGAGGGAAAAGCCCCAGTGTCCAGGAGAAAGCGGGGGGGGGGGGGGAGGGAGATAAAACAAGAACAGAAAGAAGACAGGATTGGAGGGAAGTGCCAGTTTCCAGGAGAAAGCAGGGAGTGGAGAGAGAAAGAAAGCAGGAACAGCAAGAAGATTGTATTGGAGGGAAGAGACCCCTATGTCCGGGAGAATGCGGGGGCGGGAGTGATAAAGAAAACAGGAGAATCTAATAACTTGTCCATAATACAGTACCCCTGTACCTTCAGGAGCCAGTCAAGGAGAGTGTAGGTTTTGTATTCGTTTTCCAATATCTCACCAGAACTGCCCTAGCTGCTGCACAGGGAGTTTCTATTAGGTCCATTTTAGTTGAGTTATTAATATATGGATGCCAATGATTCAAAAGTAGGGCTTCCATTTGGAGAGGAACTTGTACATGAGTAATATCATGAATTTGAGTAATGATTAATTTCTGGAAACCTTGAACAGGACCACCAACAATGTTTGTATGTGCCAATGTCTTTACAACCTCTTCAACAAAGTGGGGATTAAAGATTTTGTGGAAAACGTAATTTCTGTGAAGTAAGATACCAACGCGCCAGAGTTTTGAAAAATTCAGTGTGAATGGTGATGCTAGGGGATTTGAATGTGAAGGAATTCCAAATATGTCTCCAGTCTTGAGCAGAGAGGGGATTAGTGCAATCTTTCTGTCATGAAGAAGTGTAAGAAGGTAGCTGATCACGGTAAAGTGATAATAATAATTTGTAAAGACAGAAATATATTTTTTATATGTAGGGAGGGAATTTTTAATAAGTAATTCAAATGCAGTGAGGCCTTTGTGTGTTCTAAGTTTTGGGAGAGAGTGTTCTACAAAGTGGCGCAGTTGTAAGTATTGATACCAACAATTTTAGGCAGCAGTGAGAGTTTTGAAAGTATGTCAATTAGCCTGTTTAATTTTGAAATCTTCCATATGGAAAAAGAGTTGTTGCCGAAGCAAACCAGGATTGGTTAGTAAAAGGTGAAAGACGGGAAATAGAGGGGGCTAATAACAGGGGGAGGGGAAGAGAAAGAAAGCAAGGACAAAAAGAAAAGGAGAAAGAAAGCAAGGACAAAAAGCAAAGAAAAGGAGAAAGCGGGGGGAGGAGAAAGAAAGTAAGAACAGAAAGAAGGGGAGATTGGCAGGAAGAGCCCTCATGTCCAGGTGAAAGCAGGGGGATGGGGAGAGAAAGAAAGTAAGAACAGAAAGAAGATGGAATTGGAGGGGAGAGCCCCCATGCCAGGAGAAAGTGGGGGGAGGGGAGAGAAAGAAAGCAAGAACAGAAAGAAGATTGGCGGAAAGAGCCCCCGTGTCCGGGAGATAGTGGACGGGGGAGAAAGCAAGAACCGAAAGAAGAGGAGATTGGCAAGAGCCACCATGCGTGGGAGAAAGCGGGTGGGCTAGGAGGAGAGATAGAAAGCAAGAATAGAAAGAAGGGGATTGGAGGGAAGAGGCCTCGTGCCCATGAGAAAGTGGGAGGGGGAGGGGGAAATAAAGCAAGAACAGAAAGAAGAGGGGATTGGACGGAAGAGCCCTCCATTCCTGGGAGAAAGTGAGGGGAGGGGGAGTGAAAGAAAGGAAGAACAGAATGAAGAGGGGATTGGAGGAAAAGGCCCTCGTCTGAGAGAAAGCGAGGGGGGGAAGAAAGCAAGAACAGGAAGAAGAGGGGATTGGATGGAAGAGATCGTGTCTGGGAGAAAGCGGGGGGAGGGAGAAAGCAAGGAAGGTCAGAAAAAAGCCCTTCATGTCCAACATGTTAGGGAGGAAGTGACACTACCTAACCACTGACATTCCTTAATTCTTTCCCATCTGCCCATCCCCAATCATCCCAACTGGCCCTGCAACTTTTGGGGAGCACCTCCTTCCACCCCCCCCCCCCCACAGGGGAGTTGGAAAGGGAGAGGAAAGTGGTCTCCGGGTGCGCCCAGAAACACCCCCCTACGAGCCCCGTGTGGGAATCTTTCAGCAGGCGCCTACACACACCCCTCCCCCAGCTGCGTTCCTCCTCTGTGTGCTGTATACTCTAAGGCTGGGGGCACAGGAGGAGGAGAGGGATGTGGTGCATCTTGCTGCTGGTGGTTGCTGCTGATTGCCCTGCGCTGGGCAGGACCAACTGGGCTGGGCCTAGCTGGAGTTCCACAGTGGCACTGAGGAGGAGAAGGAAAGGCAGGAAGGCGCCAGGGAGGAAGGAGCCCAGGGAAGGCTGGCGGGCCTGTGGGGACCCTGAGTTACTTGAGGGTGCCCAATTCGGAGTCCCCCAGAGGCCAGCGCCCTAAGCACTAGTCACTAGTCACTAGTCAGTAAGACTTGATTTAAATCATAGTTTTCTACATAAAGACTCATTTTTGCTGGTATAACCTTCATATTCACAATTAGATAAAGATTTCATTTATAGAATAACAACTGTTCATATTAGTTTTACAGTTATATCAAAATATTGATTTTTAATACTATTAGAAACATATAGATAGGTAATTATGAAATTATTACGTTTTAAACAATTTATTGGTAGCATATGGTTACAAAGCTTATCTATTTCTTAATTTTTTGTTTTTTTTCACATTAACCCATATGACATTTCCATCCCCCCTCCCTCCAATGTTGACTTCCCCGAGGTTATAAGTTCAAATCCATACTTAAAGGCACTTCTGATTGCTCAAAGTTCCGTATATATATTCTTACAACTAAAAAAATGTCCAATATTTCTTTACTTTCCAAGTTTTCTCCATATATCCTTTAAATTTTCTCCACTCCCTTTTGAATATCTCTAAATCATAGTCTCTTAGTGTTCTGGTTAATTTGTCCATTTCACACCACGATAAAACTTTCATGGTCCATTCCCATTTCTCTGGTATTTTTTCTTGCTTCCAAAGCTGCGCATACAAAGTCCTAGCAGCTGATAACAGGTACCAAATTAAAGTCCTGTCTTCTTTTGGGTATTTTTCTAATTGTAATCCAAGTAAAAACGTCTCTGCAATTTTCTTAAAATCATAGCCCAAAATTTTGGTGATTTCTTGTTGTATCATCTTCCAGAATTCTTTCGCTCTTTCACATGTCCACCACATATGGAAGAAAGAACCTTCATGTTTTTTACATTTCCAACATCTATCCGACATTTTCTTACTTATCTTAGCCAATTTTTTCGGAGTCATATACCACCTATACATCATTTTAAAACAGTTCTCCTTAATGCTTTGACAAGTTGATATCTTCATTGAGTTCTTCCAGAGGTGCTCCCATGTTTCCATTTGTATTTCTCTATTCACATTAATTGCCCATTTGACCATTTGAGACTTTACTACTTCTTCTTCTGTAGACCATTTCAATAATAACTTATATACTTTTGATATCAATTTTTCATTGTCACCTAACAGGACTCTTTCCAGTTCTGTTTGTTCTCGTCTAATCCCCTCTGATTTTATGTCATTTTCCATCAAACTTTTAATTTGTTGCATTTGAAACCAATCATAATTGTTATTTAGCTCTTCTGAGGTTTTTAATTCAATTTTGTCTCCTTGAATCTTAAGCAGCTGGTTATATGACATTTCTCTTTTTTCTTCAGAATCAGCTGTTATTTTTATTACTTCTGCTGGCACTATCCATAATGGTTTTCTCTCGTCCCCGTATTTCTTGTATTTTATCCAAGTATTTAGTAATGTATTTCTGACATAGTGGTGAGAGAAAAAACCATCCATTTTATTCTTCCCATAGTACATGTATGCATGCCAGCCGAATCTATTTCCGTGAGCTTCTAACCACAAAGGTTTTTTATCTAACAGCATTATCCAATCTTTTATCCATGTCAAACAAACTGCATCGTGGTATAGTCTTAGATCGGGAAGTTGAAAACCTCCTCTCTCTTTGGCATCCGTTAAGATCTTCATCTTTATCCTTGGTTTCTTTCCGGCCCAAATGAAATCAGAGATTTTCCTTTGCCATTTGTTGAATTGTTTTGCTTCTTTTACAATCGGGATGGTTTGAAACAAATACATTATCCTTGGCAAAATATTCATTTTGATTGCAGCTATCCTGCCCAGTAAGGACAAGTTGAGTTTATTCCATTTCATCAAATCTTTGTCCATCTTACACCACAGTTTTTCATAATTGTTTTTGTATAAATCAATGTTCTTCATTGTTATCTCTATTCCAAGGTACCTAACTTTGGTTGTGACTTCACAACCTGTCACCTTTTGTAGTTCGTTTGTTTTATTTGGTTGCATGTTTTTACAGAGGAATTTCGATTTCTCCTTATTTATGTATAATCCTGCTAGTTCTCCGTATTCTTTTATCTTAGCTAACAGCAGTGGTGACACTTGAACCGGATTCTCCATTATGAACACTATATCATCTGCAAAAGCTTTATATTTATAAGAGAATCTTCTAATTTTTAGACCTTCTATTTTTTCATCTTTTTGAATTTGTTGTAACAAAATTTCAAGAGTCATTATAAACAACAATGGTGATAGCGGGCATCCTTGCCTTGTTCCTTTACTCACTTTCAATTCTTTGGTAAGGTCTGCATTTATACACAATTTTGCATGCTGATCTGTATATATTGCTCTTGTCATTTTTATAAATTGTTCCCCTAAATTAATTTTTTCCATTACCGCAAACATAAAGTCCCAATTTAAGTTGTCGAAGGCTTTCTCTGCGTCAACAAAAAATAAGGCCACTTCTTTTTCCGGGTGCTTTTCATAGTATTCCACAACATTAATAACAGCTCTTACATTGTCCCTTATTTGTCTTTTAGGAAGAAATCCCGCTTGGTCTTTGTTTATAAAGTTGGTCAGGTATTGTTTCAGTCGCTCTGCTAAAATTCTTGTATAGATCTTATAGTCATTATTCAACAATGAGATTGGTCTATAATTTTTTACGTTTGTGCTATCTTTATCTTCCTTAGGAATCAGAGAGACTACAGCTTCCCTCCAGGTCTTTGGGATTTTCCCTTCTTCTCTTATCGTGTTTAACAACTTCAACAGTTTGGGTGTTAATTCATCCTTGAGAGATTTGTAAAATTTTGACGTGAATCCATCTGGCCCTGGAGCTTTACCCTCTTGCATTGCTTTTATTGCTGCTTCTATTTCAATTTTCTCTATTGGGTCATTTAATATCTTTTTCATATGTTCCGTCAAAGGTGCCACCTGAATGTTTCGTAGATACTCTTCCACTTTTTCTTTACTTACATTCACACCCTTGAATAAATTTGCATAGTATTTAAAGAATTCTCTTTTAATTCCTTCTTGATCCACTACTGTTTTCCCATTTGCCATGATTTTATTTATAGTCTTATTTTCTTTCCTTTTTTTTAATTGCCAGGCCAGGTATTTACCAGGTTTGTTTGCACTTTCAAACGATTTCTGTTTCAAATTTTTTAAATTCCATTCTAATTCTTTATTCAGCAAATGTTTAACTTGGGATTGTAATATCGTAATTTCTTTTATTAATTTTTTCTTCCCTGGTCTTTTTTTTAAGTCCTTTTCTTTTTTATCTATTTCATTTTGCAGTGCTGACAGCCTTTCTTCTCTTGCTCTTTTGTCTTTATTATTCAATGTAATTAATATACCCCTCATTACTGCTTTATAAGTGTCCCATACTGTTGGATATTCCATATCATCCGTTTCATTTATTTGGAAGAATGCTGCAGTCTCCTTTTCTAAGAATGATACAGTGTCTTTATTTTGTAGTAAATCCTCATTAATTCTCCATCTTCTTGATTTTCTTTGCAATTTTGTTGACCAGCATATTGGATTATGGTCCGCCCAAACCTTTGGAAGAATCTCAATTTTTTTTGTTATGAGGCCCAAGCCTTGGGAACCCCACAACATGTCAATTCTGGAAAAAGAATTATGCCTTGCTGAGAAAAATGTATAGTCTCTTACCTCAGGGTTGAACTTTCTCCAAATGTCTTCTAGATTTTCCTGTTTAATCAACTCAAAGAAAGAATTGGGCAGCTTCCCTTCTTTATCATTCTTCTTTGGACTTGATCTGTCAAGGTTATTTTGTATTGTCCCATTAAAATCGCCCATCATCAATACCTGGTCATAAGTCTCTTCGTCCATTTGTCTATTTATGTCTTTAAAGAATTTGTCTTTCGCTCCATTGGGTGCATAGAGTCCTAGTAGTAACGTTTTTTTCGCCTCTATCGTCACCTCAACAGCAATGTATCTTCCTTCTTTGTCTTTAAAGATTAATTTTGGGTCAAGTTGTTCTTTAATGTAAAAAACCACCCCTCTTTTCTTTTGCTCTGCTAGTGAAAAAAATTCCAACCCCAAATTTCTATTCCACAAAAATTTACTGTCCTTGCGTTGTATATGAACTTCCTGTAAACAAATTATATTACATTTTTGCTTTTTAATCCAATGAAATGTTCTCCTTCTTTTCTGTGGTGAATTTAGTCCATTTATATTCCAAGATAGTAATTTGTACTCCATTATGATGTTGGACTTCCTGTTTGGCTGGAAGACAGTCTGCAGCTCCCTAACAGAGGGGGATTTTATTGTCACTGTTCAGGGTATTAAAGACCCCTGATAAGGTCTATGCTCATTAACCCTAGGCAAGGGTTAACCCAAGACGACTTATCTTCCTTTAATGCTGTTGATATCGAACTGGAGCAGTCAGGGAGCTGACTCCTTCATTTCTTGATGTCCGGCAATGGAATGTCAACCATCGTCTGCAGTGACTCTAAAGTGACTTCGGTCACTTAAGGCTGTCGGAATCCAAGCACGCTAGAAGGACTGATTTTAATTGCAAGAAAATAGCAGCCGGGGGAGTTGAGAACATCTAAAAGGTAGACTCATCATTCTTATCTTCACTCTGAGAGACTTTGAATATAGTTTAAACACTGAGTGGATTAATAACAGACGAAGGCAAAGCATAATTGAATGGAAAAAAAACTTTTACCTTGTTAAGCTGAGCTCTGTGGCTTTGGATGTGAACAACAGCAAAAAAAAAAAAAAACCTTTCAAGATAAGAGTGAAAGTTGGCAATGGGAGGCTGGTGACGCAGAAGAAAGAAAAGAGAGTTGCCGTGTATATATGCCCATAAACTGCAGAACCTAGAATGAACTGAGCTGAGTGGGGGCACAGCAGGAAAAGAATTCAGCTTGGGAAAACTGAACGCCGTAAAAACAATTGCCTTCAAAGATATTTTGGAGAAAGGACATATTGTTGTGAATTTTTGTGGTTGCGGTTTCTTCATGCAGCTCAAAAAACTGCGAGATTAGACACGAGATCAGTCTAAGCTGTGACAGGAAGTGAAACTAAAAGGGGCTGGACAATAAATCAGAGCCTATAAGGACAACAAGAGCTGTGACATCCGACCTTTGAACTAGGAAGGAATTGAGTCCAAGACTCAGATCAAGAAAGACGAAGAGAGACCTCTCTAGGCTGGAACTGTACCATAGAGAAATAACGATTGCCATTTTAAAAGGGAGAAAAACTGTCAAAATTGTTAAAATTCAATATCTTTGCTCAGGAAGAAGGGAGAAAAACGAAACTAGTCTCATCTGAAAGAACTGGCTCTAAGCTATTGGATTGGATGCTAAATTTTATGTGGGGATTTTTTTAAGGTTTGGTGATTTTTTATATGTCAGTAGAAAGAACAACACGTGCAAGAGCCCAATCATTTGACAAGATGCAGGCTCAATTTGACGCTCTGGAGGCAAAAATGTTAAAAGCTATGGACAAATTGCATTTGGCAATAAAAAAAGATATTAAAAAAGAAGTTGGAGACCTTAAGAAGGAGATAGAGAATTTTAAGGAAGAGACTCAAAATAAAGTGAAAGAGGTAGAGATGAAAGTGGATACACAGGCCTCTGCCTTGCTAAAAATTCAAGAAAAGGTCATAATACACGACTGTAAGTTGCTGGAGTCACAAGTGCGTCTAAGAGGGGTACCTGAAAAAGAAGACACAGACTTAAAAGGCTATATGGTGGATATCATCACTGAGTACATAGAAGAAGACCCTGACAGATTTAAGAGTATGTTGGAGGGTGCCTACAGAGTCAACTCAGTTTATGCGAAAAATAAAGGTCTGCCAAGAGACATCGTCATAAGATTAAGATCAAAAGAAGTGGCAGAGAAAATTTTGAGGAAAGGGTACCAAAAAGCCTGGGCAATAGAAGGGAGCAGAGTTAAAATAATGAAAGAGCTACCAAGAGAAGTGATCAGCGATAGGAAAAAGTACAAGAAGCTAACCGATCAGTTGCGAGCAGAGGGCACAAGATATAGATGGATAATACCAGAGGGTCTTGGATTTGAACAAAATGGCAAAAGGATTACAATAAGAAGCGAACAAGAGATGCATAGCTTTTTTGAAGGTAATTATGAAATTATTGTGAGGTGAATTATCTCCAGTTTAATAGATAAATCATTCATATTTAGACAACTTTTCTGCTGTACTTTATTGAAAGGAGAAAAATAATCATTACCTTAATAATAATTTAAATTGTTTTATTCAACTAAAACAATAACATTATAGCATATGTTTGCTTAAACATCCATGTTTGTTAACTGATGTGGTTTATATATATATTTTATTTTATATATTTTGGAAAACTTAAACTGTTAGCCCAGCCTACACATGAAAAACTTAAATACAGTCCTCTTTAGCTCACTCGTCATCTTAATCATCTTCTTTGTTTATAATCTGGAAAATAAAAACAAGCTTTCCTGCTTTGTCTGGTCCCAAACGATGTCTCAATTTAGAATGAATGAGTCCGAAGGAAGAGAATATTCTTTTTATGCCTGCAGAAGAAGCTACTGCTGTGATAATATCTTGTAGACAGAGAAACTGCCCAGTAATCTTACAGAAACTTCTGGAAGAGCACGACATTGTGAATGGATTAATAGAATTTTATTACCAGAAAATTTAAACATTGCATTAATATACAGCCTTATGCTTCAGAATTAAAAACTAATCCTTATTTCATGATGGAATATCCTTTGGATGATAATATATTTTCCTCAAAAAGCATTTTTTTTTAAAAAAAATCCAATTTAAATAAAAAAAATCTGATTTAAATTTAAAAAACTGATTTTTTAAAAAAATAAAAAAAAATCATTGATTTTTATCCACCTTGAATGGAAGTGACCCAGAACAGAGTTTGGGGGTACAAGTCTCTGGCAGGACAAGACACACTGAACTGGCCAACCACATGGCCTTATATTACCAAATTCATATCCCCAGGCAATGATACCAGGTGACCCATGACATAGCTATCAGATGATCTGTGACATAGGTACGTGTGACCCCTGACATCATGGAAGCGGTGGCACCCTGGAAAGTTTGGAAAAAGGATTATGGGTGTTGATGAGTTTACCTATTGTAAATCTTACCTAAACAAAGAAACATGATGGGATAATATGGGGCCAAATCGCTACCTATTGTGACACCAGAGCTAAACACAATGAGGATGATCTCTGTGGCTGTAACTGGTCTTTGTAAGGCAATCCTTCTGACTGGGGTTGTATTGTGTAAGCAACTGCCTTGGCTGTCTGGCAAGAGAAGTCTTTTCTCCAGGTGTAAAGACAAAATTAGCAAGCCTATTGTCCACCTTGGCTCCTACATTACACACCTGGAGTACGTGGTGCTCTTGCTTTTGAAGGGGCAGCCCCTGAATAATTAATGAATCCCCCTACAATAATAAATGAAAATATGTTTTTTTGCCTTCAGAAGAGGGTGTCTGATGCAATGTTTAAGGTAACTGTTATAAGCAGACAGCTTCCAATGGGAGTGGATTGCAGGTTGTAAAAAGCAGATAACAGAGAGGCCTCTTTGAGAAGCTCCTTGTTAAAGCTAATAAGCAGAGGGACAGAGGAGTGGAAAATTACTGGAAGGAAAGCAAGGAGGTAGGGCATGTTGAGTAGATAAGCCTGGGGGCTTGCCTACTTGTTTTGGGGGTGAATAAAAACGGTCTGTATGAGAATAACTTTAACAGTCATTTTGAAGGCTTATGCCTTGCTAAGTTCTGCTTGGGTGCCAGAGTAAAATCGTTTCATACCAGAAGTGTGCGGCTCCGTAATTTCCCGCTACACTTTACCTTCATGGTGGCAGGCAGCAGCAAGAGTTGTTGCTGAAGGATCTTCCAGGGAACATGGCTTCTGTGGAGAGAAGCCAATTGTCATTTTACTCAAGTACTGGCTCCTGCCTTCAATCTGGGAAAATCCCTAAAGTCTAGAAATGGACTATATTAGTCCCACTCTACAGGCCCCTTATGGTCAGGGGCCTGCCTAGCTACGGGACCGCCTTTCTCTGCATGTTTCCCAGAGAGCACTGCGTTCAGGGACACAAAATCTACTGTCCATCCCTGAGCCAAAGGAGGCTAGGCTATGCTCTACACGAGCTCGATGGTTGCACCAGAAATGTGGAATGCTCTCCTGGGGGCCATAAGGGCCCTGTGGAATCTCTCTATTTTCCGCAGGGCCTGCAAAACTGAATTGTTCCAACAGGCCTTTAATATCTAACAGGGAGAGGACTGCCACTCCACATCATTATAGAGCTACAATACTATGTGATCACCATCAGAAAAGAAGAAATCTCTTATATTGAAGTGGTACAGTACCACATAGTGGTTTTAAATTATAACTGTATTTTATTGGTTTTTAAATTGTAAATATAAATGTTTTTAGCCGCCCTGAGTCCACTTGCGGAGAGGGCAGGATAGAAATTTAAGGGAAAGAAAGAAAAGAAAGAAAGAAAGAAAGAAAGAAAGAAAGAAAGAAAGAAAGAAAGAAAGAAAGAAAGAAAGAAAGAAAGAAAGAAAGAAAGAAAGAAAGAAAGAAAGAAAAGGCGATAGAATTGATCAGTCCAACTATCAGTCTATTAGCCTCCTTTATGCCATGCGTAAACCATATGCCTCTTGAAAAGTGTATTATTAGCCCTTAACAAGCTGATTTTCTGAAAGTCTACAACTGACCACTGTCTAGTATTGCGTCATCTGGCTAGGAAGTATACATCATATCCAGGAGAACAGCTATATGTGGCATTTATGGATTTGTGTGCCATCTTTGATTCAATCCCCTGGGATCAACTGTGGGAGAAAAACAGGTTGCTTACCTGTAACTGATGATCTTCGAGTGGTCATCTGTGCAGTCACACACATGCGTTTTCCCACTGGGACGAACCTGACCTCGGAGAATTCAAAGCTAGCCTAGGCGTTTATTTTGGTGCATATTCCCTCCCGCTCTGGGGAGCAGGCATCCACTGCACATGCCTGGAGCGAGGGGAAGGCGCTCCACCCACCCAGTTTCTTTCTAGCCACTGGACAATAGTAGTATAAGTGTAGACTATCTTAAAAAAAACAGCAGTGGGGATGGCTGGGCGGGCGTGTGTGACTGCACAGATGACCACTCGAAGATCATCAGTTACAGGTAAGCAACCTGTTTATCTTCTTCATGGCCTCTGTGCAGTCCCACACATGGGTGACTGGTAAGCTGAACTGTATGGAGGTGGGTGCTGGTTCTGAAAATATTGTTTGCTAATTGTGGGTATTTAGGCCTGTTCAGAGAAGATCCTTACTCAAATCCTTGGAGGGAATTAGTTGAAACAAGAATCTCACTATTACGTTTTCAGCCTATGGAACTAACAGACTAAGGGCTGGCTTCTGCTAATACTTTAATGTTTTAATTAGATACATTTAGCTCATGTGTGCAAGCTTGAAGACCTTGTTCCAACATCAACTTGGGTCTTCTGTACCCAGGGCTTTTTTTGTAGCAGGAACTCCTTTGTATATTAGGCTATACCCCCCGGATATAGCCAATCCTCCAAGAGATTACAGGGCTCTTCCTACAAGGCCCTCCTGTCTATAAATATATTTTAATTGCCATGCTACAGGAGTGCTTTTATGCTATCTCAGCTAAATGCAGTTCCATCTCAGTTATTATATGGTCAGTATAGTAATAGGTCTAATTGTGATACGACATGCTTGTGTGCATTGGTGCAGATAAAACATATTGGAACACTTCTTTTAGAGTGTAACCAGTTCATGCATATAAGGAAGAAATTGATTTTTCCTCATTTGGAAGAAGTTACTGATGTGCATTTAGGCAACAAATTGAAATTTCTGCTGGCAACCTTGACTAGGATAGCAAAGATAGGCCTGATCTTGTCAGATCTTGGAAGCTAAGTAGATTCAACCCCAGCAAATACTTGGATGAGAGACCTCCTTGAAATACCAGGAGTTGCATGGTGGGGGCAGGCTTATTCAGCCACCTCCCTAAATATCCTCCAGGTCCCTAGTAGGGCTCGGTCACCAGAGGTCTCCATGACTTCCAGGTGCACACACACACACATGCACAGATGCACATATAAATACAAAACTTCTGCTGGTTGGGTCAGATCCTAATGTAACCCTATTGGTTGCAAAGGAAAAAAAATCTCCTGTGTAATAACCAATAGAAAATGATTGAGTGATTTTTATCTAAAGGGATTGTATTGTGATTCAGCCTGTGGGCTTTAGTCTGATAGAGCTGCTGCATTAAAGTATCCTTTAACCCAGTAGATGGCAGTAAAACATTTTCTAGAAGCTGGGAGAACTCAATTCTGGGAGAACAAAGTTGGAGTCCAGTGGCACTTTTAAGACCAACAGAGTTTTATTCAAGGTATAAGCGTTCATGAGTACAAACACTTCATCAGATAGTTATTAGATATTCTAATTTTGTCTCTGAAGAAGTGTGAGTGCACAGGAAAGCTTATGCCTTGAATACAAATCTGTTGGTCTTAAAGGTGCCCCCGGGCTCAAACTTTGTTCTGCTGCTTCAGACCAGCACAGCTGCCCACCTGAACAAATTCTGGAAGACTAGTTTAGAAGTTCAAATGAAGTCAATAGGAGAGGAATGAGAAGACTGGCAGTCTTGAAAGATGAGTTAAGCATTTAGTAATCTACAGCTAGGAGTGCATCGGGAAGTTAAGACAGCCCAGGAGGCACTAGGTTCAGTCCCAGATAGCAGTGACAACAGCTGCAAGGTTATCCACAGTAGCTTCAAAGTACTTTTGGCTTGAAAGTGAAACAAAGGGGGAAATTGGCACAAAAGCACTTAAAAAAAAACCCTGGGAGAACAGTGACCAGAAAGTGAACTGAGTGAAGGAAAAAAATCAATGCAAAATGACAAAGAAAACCTGTCAGACATGCATGGTAAAAGGGAGGGAAAACACCCGTGCATAATAAGCCATAGTCAGGGAGGGGTAGACATGTACCAGAAGAACTGGAAAATTAAAAAGTAAGTTTGTGGGGGGACAGATGGCTAGGTAGTGGGGGAGGAGAATTCAGGCAGGTGGACAGGGAGGTGTGAGTGATGGCAAGCAAAGGAGGTGAAAGGCCTCCTGGGCATTCTCTGTCCAAGGCTTACTGATACTTGGAACTAGCCCTGGGTATGAATTCAATTAGCACATTGTATTGTGCTAATCTGTGTGATTTTGGGGGGGGGGGGGATGCTCCCACTGTCCCAGAGAAACTGTGTGCTCATTGGTCCGGAACAACTCAGGTGATGAATTTTAATGAATCTTCAGTTTCAGCAGAAAGGTTTCTCTTGTCTTAATTTTACAATATGTTTACATATGAGCTGCAGGTGGTGCAACTTTCCCTTGGGGTGGGATTAGCAGGGCTGTAGCTATCTCTGCAAGCCTCTCTCTCTCTTTTTTTTTTTTGTGTGTGGCTCTGTTGTTAGTGATTTTCTAAAATGAAATGTGTGAGGCCTTGCATTTGGCTACATAGCACACAGACTGACACCCTAACCCTCCCCCAAACCTACAGGATATTCTCTCTAAACCCATGTATATGGAGGCTGGTTGTGATTGCTTATTGTTGAAATATATTCTGTGGGTGCAGTCACACACACTAAATCAGGGGTGTCCAATGTCTGGTCCATGGGCCAGAACCAGCCTACCCAGGCCTTTAATCAGGCCCGCAGGGGTCTTTTCTCCTGGGTCCATCTCTGAAACGCCTGTCCTCACCCTTTGAAGCTCCAAGTTCCCAGCTCTTCCTTCCTTGTCTTTGTAGGTTGAGCAGGAAGCAATTCTGGGCTTCCAAAGCAGCAAAGAAAATGCAGAATGGACTTTCCATTAAGAGCTCAGTGTCCCATGTCAGTATCCTATAGCTTTAAGGCATATTGGAACTGCAAAAGGATTGTGTAACCCTTGCATACAGGTGTTTAAGTGTTAGCATGTGATAGCATGTGAATGTCTATCTGGGATGACAGAGTAGTAGTGGAAGCGTAATGAGCGTAATGAGCCTAAGCGTACTGGAAGTAGTAGTGGAAGCGAAATGAGCCTAATGTCTGACAATAGAACTTCAAAGTAGGCAGACTTCCATTTGTTACAATGTTAAGACTTTATTTGATAGTTCATAGTTTCTGAGTTTGGATACATTGGAACTGATGTTCTTGGAACGGAGCATAGATGTTTTAACTAAATGCACATCAAAGGTTTTCTAAACAAATCTACATTCCCATACTAGAGTGATACATTTCACACATTTACTTTCTCTTATCTCGTGGTTCCCATTCCCACAGGAACAGCTCTGCTGGCTTTCCCTGAGGCATTTTATCTTCAAAGGGTTGTTGCCTTTGTTAGTATCAAGGACAGGAATTCATAGTAGGGTTAGTAACGGCTTCACTTCTACTTTGATATGCAAGGCTTCTATTTGGGGTTGGTAGCAAATGCTAGAAAATGGAGTCAGTTAGGTCAGGCAATACGTTGCAGTTTGAATACAGCATCATATCATATTATGAAAGCTTTCCAGTGTCTGACACCTACATCCAGGTGCTCATAGACTTTTTTTGTAGTATGGGAATATTAAAATTGGACCTCTGTTACTACATGAAGTATTAAAATATAGGTTTTTAAATGATTTTATTAAACTTTGTTAGCCAGCATATCACAGTAGTTGTTTAACTTTCATTGCTTGTCTCACTAACTGTGGTCCCTTTTTTGTTTATTATACAACCTCCAGGTGGGGTCTGAAGTTTTCCTGGAATTACTGCTGATTTCCACACTGCAGAGATCAGTTCCCCTGGGGAAAATGGCAGCTTTGGAGGGACGACTATATGCCATCACATTCCCCAGTCCCCACTGAGTTCCCCACCTCCCTGAACTCTGCCTTCCCCTGGCACCACCTCCAGCACTCCATGAATTTCCCATGCTGGAGCTGGCAGCCTTAATTGCCCCACCAATAAGTGACCAGAGTAGCATCCTGTGAGGCTTTGCCAAGTAACATTCAGATAGACTTCCACTATGCAAACATATGTGAAGCTTTATTGATGTGTTACAAGTTCAGAACTTTCCCTTACAGAGGCCTTGCCAGATGGGAAAGTAAGAATCACAGACATTAAGTAATTCAGGGAAGCATGGGCTCCCCCCACACTTTCTAACACATAGCAGTTCAAAGGGAACACATCTCCATATCTCCTGAGAAGTGAAGTGGAAGGAGTCTCCAGATGGTGGAGTGGAAGGAGGGGGCGGGGCCCCACATTCCCAGGCAGCCACCATCATCACTGTGAGAAACAAGAGAACTTTTCTATTTCAAGAATTGTATTTGATTTTACAACTTAGAAAAAAAGAAAAAAAGAGACTAAAACAGAAACTAGTAGACGAAAAATAGCAAAATATGAATATACATAAGTGTCTTTACCTTTACCTCCCTTCTACAATTGCAATTTCAATGCAGCTCATACTAAACACTGACAGTACACTCAGTTATTGTCATATTGTTACAAATCCAGTCTAGCATTTTGATTTCTCTTAAACATAATTAGATTACATTATTAACTTTTCACAGACCATCCCAAGAATATTACATATCCAATACACCACAATCCCATAATATACTACAGTAACAGTTACATGTAAAAACTTGGCATGGTGAAAGGAGACATTACATGGATCCTGACACATCCAAGACTGATGCATTGACTTGGGAGCAACTCCCTTTGTTCAAAGTGGCATTTTTGATTACACATACATAGGCTTGGGCTCATGGCTCACATGCCTGAAAATGCTGCCAAATTACTTGGCAATTTCCTCCACAATAGTAAGTCATAGATCCTTGGAGTTGTTCCTTGTTATCGTGGAGAATTGTCATGCTTGTCCACTGGATGAAGGCTTGGTGTTGGCACCAGAAAAACTGGGTTCCAATCCAACACTGCAACCACTGGTTGGTCTCTGGTATGTTACAACATCCATTCCCTTATTTGGAAAATAAGAGTCGAAGTTGCTTTCTTCACAATGCAAGTTCAGCAACAAATTGTCCTGACTCCAGCTTTTCATGGCCATTTTAACCAGGAACTTGATCAAGACTTGTATTTCTGGATCTAAGCTTAGTTATTCAGCTTGAACCTGAGTCCAGTATGCATCTCTTGAACCATTATTTTCTCTAATTTGCAATAAAATTACCCAAGCAAGTGAAAACACCTGACACCAAACAACAACTTTAGGACTGACCATGACTCACAATATTCCATTGTCTGTCAAGACTGGGTCCATCTCTGAAACACTGTCTTGATTCCTGCAGTGTTAACAGAAGACAGTGGAAACATCTTGCAGCCACAAACTTTAATTTTAATTAAGAATTGCTTCTTTTTCAAAGTACACAGGTTGAATGTGACCAAATCCCAGCAATGTTTCCTTGCCCCCAAACGGCTTATATACGTTCTTGGTGTGCCATTGGCATACTTATACTAGTTGCAAGATCGGTCTTCAAGCAGAATCTCTGTTATAGCATCCAAGGGCTCCTCCAATCTGTACAACTCCTTGTTGGACTAGGAGTATAATAACACAGTCTCTTTGGTTCCTCAGGCAACACAGACTGAGGATGCTTATGGATATTCAGTCAGCTAAAATCTAACCACAGAAGGCAAAGAAGCTGCTAGAAACATGTTTTTGGTATAAAATCTTAACAACGTAATTTGCTGTGGCTGGTTTAGACCTGCATGTTCAAGAACGCTGTATGTGAGAGATTATTAAAACCCAAAGAATGGTAAAAAGAAGCACCTTATATGAAAATTGTTTATTGTAAGGTGGAAAATTTGGGTGAAACTCAATCAGATTGGTTAAGGTAAGATTGTCGACAAAGCTGACCACCACCACCCTTAAGAAACTTTACTATAAAATTGGTCATAAGGCTGATACCTTGGGAATAGTTTTTTGCAGAGAAAGTTAGAAAAGATTTGTCCGTAGCACACCAAGTTTCCTCATCATTACTTCAGCTCCCCAACCCCCCCCCCCCTTACTTCTGAGATAGAGAGGAACTGCCATGTGATGAGGGTCAATACGCTGGAGCAGGTGTGGAATTGCCACCCTAGCAAAGCTGTGTCTGTGGAACTACAAGTGCGTGCTTGCCCCTCTTCACTCCACACCCCCACAGCTGTTCCTCCAAATGGGACTATTCCATGTTACAGATTACTGGAGGAAGGCCTGAAAATACAAATGGCCAGCACCCCCAATCCCCTTATGTAAATTGATGTCATGCCCATGCAACAGGGTTCCCTGATGTGGTGCTCATGGATGCCAATGCTATGGCATCCACCAGTACTTCTCTTGGCCCCTGCTGAGTTTTTCAAAAAGTGGATGGGGACATTGGAAGGCAGGGCTGTTCTCATACAAATGAAATGGTTTCCCACTGGAAAATCAAGACCAGTAAGTACCTGGGCTTTCCTTAGGCAGTGGTTCCATTTTCCCTTCAGATTTTCTTACCTCCTTCCTCACATATCCTGGGAAGAATTCAATTCAGTTTTGCCTCCTGTGGCAGCCACTTTATTATGTATTTATTTATTTATTTCGATTTCTATCCCGCCCTACCCCACCGAAGTGGGCTCAGGGCGGCTTACAACATAAAACTCTAACAATAAATCAGTTTAAAATACATTAATAATTTATAATAATAATATAATAATAATAATAAATTTTATTTGTACCCCGCCCTCCCCTGCCGAAGCAGGCTCAGGGCGGCTAACAATACGGTGCCCCATGGTGCACCAACAGTAAAACAGTTACATTGGAAACATTAAATTAAACATTAAATTAACCTTAAAAGCCTGAATTAAGACAATTAACTAAAACATATTATAACGCTATCCTTGACACTCTTCTAGTTGATGCTGATGGCGGATTTCCAGTTATTCATAAGCTAATTTAAAAAGGGTGGTCTTGCAGGCCCTGCGGAACTGATCAAGGTTCCGCAGGGCCCGCACCTCCTCTGGGAGTTGGTTCCAGAGATGTGGGGCTGCGGCCGAAAAGGCCCGAGAGCGAGTGTTCTGTAGTTTAATTTGTCTTATACAGTAAAATACATAAAAACACATTTATCAATATACCATGCTACATCTTCCCTAAAAGTCGGTTCTTCAAGTATTCCAATGTTCAGATATGCTGATGTTCACGAATTTGGATATTCAGATATCGGTCAGTTGTATGCCAACCGGAAGAGGGTTGTCTTACAGGCCCTGCAGAACTGACCGAGATTCCTCACCTCCTCCGGGAGCTGGTTCCACCAACAGGGGGCTGCAATCGAAAAGGCCCTGTCCCTAGTTGTTTTCAGATGGGCCTCCTTTGGCCCAGGGATTGTAAGGAGGTTCTGAGACCCCGATCTCAGCACTCTCTGGGGAACATGTGGGGAGAGACAGTCCCTAAGGTAGACAGGTCCTAGGCCATAAAGGGCTTTAAAGGTCATAACCAGCACCTTGTACCGAACTCGGTATGCTATCGGCAGCCAATGCAGTCCCCGAAGCCCCGGCTGAATGTGCTCCCATCTAGGGAGCCCTAACAACAACCGGGCGGTGGCATTCTGCACTAGCTGTAACTTCTGGGTTCAGCACAGGGGCAGCCCCATGTAGAAGGCATTGCAGTAGTCCAGCCTCGAGGTGACCGTTGCATGGATCAGTTGCCAGATCGCCGTTCTCCAGGAAAGGAGCCAACTGCCTTGCCCGCCTAAGGTGAAAAAATGCGGACTTGGCAGTGGCTGCTATCTGAGCCTCCATAGTTAAAGTAGGCTCCAATGGCACCCCCAGGCTCCTGACCCTGTGCGCCGCTGTCAGAGGCACACCGCCGAGGGCTGGTAAGGGAATCTCCCTCCCCGGACCATGGTGACCCAAGCAAAGGACCTCTGTCTTCACTGGATTTAGTTTCAATCCGCTCAGCCTGAGCCATCCAGCCATGGCTTGCAACGCCAGGTCCAGGTTTTCTGGGACACAGGCAGGCCGGCCATCCATGAGTAGATAGAGCTGGGTGTCATCAGCGTACTGGTGGCAACCCAGCCCATATCTCCGGGCAATCTGGGCAAGGGGGCGCATGTAGATGTTGAACATCGGGGAGAGCACTGCCCCCTGAGGCACCCCGCAATCGAGTGGGCGCCTCCGGGACAGTTCGTTCCCAATGTTACCTTGGTTCATTTGAGTGCACCTAGATTAAAGTATGCAAACTTTTGTTGAAGATGAGGTCTGGTTGCAGCTGGTTTGTCATTCAAATATTTCATAAAATGCTGGTTGGATTGGCATATCTTCAATTTAGAGTAAAACAAAACATTGCTGAATTGCTACAGTAACAGAAGTGCCCACATGAGCCACTCAAGTCTTGGGGAAGGTCATGGGCTAAACAGTTCTTTTGGGGAGGCTTGTACAATATTAGCCTGAAACAGTAATGTTTTATTGAAGTACCTGAACTCTGAAGCAGGTAGACTTGAAAATATACTCTTATTGAAGACAATGTTTTAAAAAGACAAGCTGCTCAAATACCTTTTGAACACATAGGTAACTACCTCCAGTGCTTGTTTTTTCTGGTCTGATACTAGCAGGGACTCATTTGCATATTATGTCATTTGCATATTAGGCCACACCCCCTGATGCCAAGCCAGCTGGAACTGTGTTCCTGTGCATTCCTGCTCAAAAAAAAAAAATCAAGGAACTATATAGGACCACTCCACTCCCTCAGACCTCTGACTCTCCTCTTTCTTTGGCTATGGACTGAGATGGTGCCTTCATAGTTTTCAACAAATGTATACTGAGTGCAACTAACATGACAGATCTGTACTGATGATAGATATAATTGTGGAGTTAGTGTTATTGTCCTTACATTCTTGGGTCTCTTATGTTTCTCATCTGCTCCTTTGTTCAATTCTATGATGTAGACTTTTCTGACATAAAGCAGCTATGCAGAGTGCACTTGGTTCACACCAGATCTGTTTCTTGACAAGTCAATAATGTCTGGGTAAACTGCAGCAGTGGAACACAGAGTTCCTATCTTTTTGTGCAGCCCCACTTTGGGACTGCTTGTGCAGGCTGGCTGCGGACAGTTTCTTTCTAGCATAAAAACTCTAAAGAGGGGGCACCCCACCCCTTGCAGAGCCCACACATGCACAGGATTCCCTCTCAATGCATCACATGCTCCCTTCCCTTGGATTTGATTTGAGTCCTGGACTAGGGAAGAATGCCCATTCTCACTAGCACAAAGTTTGGCAGTGTTTTCATTTAAGACCCACTTAGTGGCTATTGCTACTTTTCATGAACAGATACAAGGGACAAGTGGAGGAGTGGGGAATCAAACCCAGTTCTCTTCTGTGCACAACCATTACACCAAACATACAATGAATTAATCCATCAAAAAAGCCTCAACATATTAATAGTCACCAAAAATCAGTATCATCTATGTATATGTTATAATGCAAAATGTGTTTATGAAAAGGATTAGCATTGGAATTCATTATCCATCTATTCTCAAAATCCTGCATTAATAAGTAGGCAATCTGTGAGGCACAAGGGCTGCCCATGGCTATTCCCTTGACTTGCATAGAACTGGTCATGGTAGTGAAAATAATAATGTTCCAAGATCAAATCAATCAAATCCAACACAAAATATGAAGGTGGGAAAAGATCAGGTCTTTTGTCAAAAATCTTCTCCAAAATGGATCTGGCTTCAGAATGTGGGTTGTTAAGAGTACAATGAAACTACATCCATGGTAACCAAGGTGGCAGGAGAGACAGTATTTGCATGGCCTTGCCAAGAGCCTGCCACCTTCTTGCAACCTCTGCATCATCCTCAAAGATTCTCAACATACAGTTGGCAACATGACATGTTGCATCCCTGACCAACATTGGATGGTAAAACAGGAGGAGGAGAGAGGTATCATCTCCATGTGGGCCATCCACAGCAAAAGAGCATGGTCCATGACCTGCATGAACAGGGCTAGTACCAATGTTCCCTCTAAGCTGCAGTCCTGTGAGCAAAAATTCTACTTTTAGCATTAAAGTTGTGAGCTAAATTATTGTGCATAAATTATTGTGCTCTGGGGGTCATCCTTCCTGAGCAAAGACAAAAATCTGTGGGCTGGAGGCTAAAAATCCGTGAGCTAGCTCATGCTAACTCAACTTAGAGGGAACACTGGTTGGTACACAATAATACAAGAGGGTGCCAATTACCCACTTCACAGCCAGGATCTCCTTTTCCACAGTTACATACTTCTTTTCAGCTGACTGAAGCTTTCAGCTAATAAAATGAAATGGGGCACTTCTGACCGTCTATCTCTTGAGAGAAGACCACCCTGAGGCCCAAGTCAGAGGCATCTACCTGAATTATAAAGAGTTTGTCAAAGTCCAGGTTTTAAAGCACAGGGTGTGAGGTTTCCCAAGTAAAAACAGGTTGCTTGTCTATAACTGATGATCTTCAAGTGGTTTTGAAGGAGGACAGTGATTCGGAGCCAGGAATGGCACTGAAGCATTACTGCAGTAGTCAGTGTTTTTTTTAAAAAAATGAATGAATGTTTGGCTGCATTCACTAGGTGTTTTGCAACCAGCATGCCCTCTTTTTGTATACACTTAAGTTCTTGTCGTTTTTCCTCTGGGAGAGAGGCCATGATATCAGTCAGTTTCTCCCAAAGGGTGTACTGGTAGCGTCCCATGCATGCTGCATAATTTGCCGTTTTGATGCCTAGGGCTCCTGCCGAATAAAATCTGGGACCCAGAGAGTCCAGCTTTCTCCCTTCCTTATCTGAAGGGGCAGACCGGTAGAGTGTGTTTTAGGCCAGCCACATGGTCAATGGCTGCCTCCTCGGTTGAGAGTTCTGTCCCCTCTCACAGACTCAGTACCCAAAGAAAGACAGCTTCCTTCTTGCTCCCCTGAGTTTTATCACCTTTCTTATCCCCACCCATTGATCTGGTCAGGCCAAGTCAAGGATGCTTTTCTTGACATCTCCTGAAGTTTCTTCCTGAAAACTTTCTAGTCTTAATTCCAAGTCTCTGTTCCATGCAGGGGAAGGGTGAGCTTGACTATAATAGATCTATTAGAATTTGTATGAAGGTGGGCTGAGGTGACTCTGGAACCCCCCTTCCTCTATTCCCCAGGTTGAGGAGAAAAGAAACTTTTGGAACTCAGAGTGAAGATTTTGCTCAATTTAAACCTCCAAAGAAAAAATGCATTTCTTCACACCTGCAATTATTTGAGAAGCTCCTTTAGCTCTCTAGTGTGTGTGACCTATACAAACTGGGTTTACCTTCTGTTGTAAACCATGCAAACAAATAAGTATTTTGCATACACTGGCTGTTCTGTATCTTTATATCCCAGATGTGAAGCTAGGCTTGTCATATCTTCTACAGCTATAATAGTAGGCTTTTACAAGGTGGATTACTTCTGCTTTATATTTTTATGAGTTCGGTGTGGACAGGACAGTACTTCTCAAGTAGTGTTCTGGGGAGCCCTACAACTGATCATCAGCCACCCTGAGCCACCTCGGTGGGAAGGGCGGGATATAAATAAAAATATAAATAAATAAATAAATAAATAAATAAGATAGACATGACTGAGACCCTCCATGGTAGCCCAGCAAGCAACACTGCAGGGAAGCAATGAGTGAACTGAATGTGCAGCTTTTAGAGAAGACCACCTCAGACTGTGGACAATGCTGAGTTAGATGGGCCACAAATCTGAATCCATTTAAAAGAACTCCATATGCTTGTTATTGTAGTATTAAATGGAACAGAAGGCTATTCAAGGAGAAAACTGTATAAAAATTGAGTTGTAAATGCAGACCTAACCATGAGTGAACTGAATTCCTAATGGATGTAGTCTTTAAGTAAAGCCTTGCATTTAAATTACCATAGTTCCCTTTATTTTTAATGCTTGAAACTCTTTTCATTCTCTAATCCTCAGCAGTTGGAAAATACTTGAGTAATGCCATATTCATAATATGTACTGCATATATTGGCCACTGTGTGACACAGTGTGTTGGACTGGATGGGCCATTGGCCTGATCCAACATGGCTTTTCTTATGTTCTTAATACTGAATTGTAAGCTCCCTTTATATCACCATCAGGATCTCCAGAATGTTAAGATTGCTAATGCAAACTTAATTAGTGTTAAAGCAGGGGATCAACTAATGCAGTTTGGTGTGGGAGCCAGTTTGGTGTAGTGGTTAAGTGCGTGGACTCTTATCTGGGAGAACCGGGTTTGAGTCCCCACTCCTCCACTTGCACCTGCTGGAATGGCCTTGGATTAGCCATAGCTCTGGCAGAGGTTGTCCTTGAAAGGGCAGCTGCTGTGAAAGCCCTCTCAGCCCCACCCACCTCACAGGGTGTCTGTTGTGGGAGGAGAAGATATAGGAGATTGTAAGCCGCTCTGAGTCTCTGATCCAGAGAGAAGGGCGGGGTATAAATTGGCAATTCTTCTTCTTCAACTAACAAGTCTTCAATTGGCGTATAGTTGTAACGGTGATGCGTTTGAACTAAATAGTGTGGTGTGTATTAAGGAAAGGAAATTGAGCATATCTGTCTCTACACAGAACTTTTTAATCTGGTTTTCAGCGTGATTGTGGCAGCATGCATCAAAGGAAAGGCTGTGTGTAAAGTCTTTAAATGAAAGAACACAAGAGGGCACCAGAATACTCTCACTTTAAAATTTTCCTCAGAGTCCTTACTCCCTTTCTCTTTTGGGAGTACGGGAGAAGTATACCATGATTCTAAGGAAGGATGTTGGCTGCCTTGCATTCGCTTACCAGAGAAGCACTGGTGTTGTCCCAAAGTGGTGCACAGGCTAAGAGACCTGAATCCGAGTGTCTGTTCCTCCCTTATTACTTTTTATCAGATACGCTGCTTCTGTGCCTGGTTCCCTTCGCCTTGAACATGGAGAATGATGCTATAAGCTAACTTGACAAGGCTGAGGCAACGGACTTGACACTATACAGATAAAGCTGAGGTTTGTAAAAGCTCAGAACCTTCCAAGTCAGCAATGAGACATAATGGTGCCCATGAGCGTGTCCTTTTTTAACGAACAGGAACTGGGGACCATTTGAAGTTTCATATTTTTGCATACATAAATTAGGCTTGTTAATTTGCCCACAGGGATTGGGAGATGTGTCCCAGATCCTGTTGCCCACCAGCACGCCAGTGGCTGGGGGGGGGGGGAGCCACTGAGCAATGGTATTACATCATTACTCTAGGAATCACTGGAAACTCTGTAGTAAAAGCATAGTTTCCAGAGATTCCTAGAGAAGTGTGACATTACTTCTGGGGGGAAATCAGAAGTAGCTTCAGTGCTGTTGTCTGGCTATGCACCCTTCATGTCCTTTTCTGGGAGTCCTTCCAGTTGCCTGCTACTGACTGACAACTTTAATATAAATGAATTGCCACAATTTATTTTTGTAGGAAACAGAAGATCATTGCATGTGGGGGCAGAAATGGGAAGAGTGGGAGATGTTGAAGACAGAGGTGGACTTACAAGCTGCTGTCTTAGAGAGCCACTGGTGGCCAGAAACCAGAAGAGTCAAGTGTCCCCCTATAATGGGTCTGACACGTGGCTCAACTTTAATGCTCAAATCCACTCCTGGCAGGTGGGGGGAGAAAGAGACAAGGCTTAGGAGGAGGATGGAGGGGAAGCTGGAACCAGAACTTTTCAGCAAATGGGAGCCAGTACCACCGTGCTTTGACAGAGAAGAGAGATAAAGATGGAAGAATATAGGAAAAGAGCACCAGATGAATATTTACAGAAAGAGGTGGAGAGTGGGATGATGGGAAGGGACAAAAAGGGAATGAAGCCCTCTCTCACCCTAATTTGAAGCTGCCAGCTCAGGGTTGGAAAATACTGGAGATTTTGGGGTGAAGCCTGAGGAAGGCGGGTTTTGAGGAGAAGAGGAACTTCAAATGGGGGTATAATCCCATGGAGTCCAACTTCCGAAGTGGCCACTTTCTCCAAGTGAACTAATCAGGGCCTTTTTTTTGCAGAAAAAGCCCAGCAGGAACTCATTTACATATTAGGCCACACCCCCGACATCAACATTGTTTTACGTAGGGCTTTTTTAAAAAGAAAAAGCTCAGCAGGAACTATTTGCATATTAAGCCACACCCCCTGACACTTAGCCAACCAGAACTGCATTCCTGTGCGTTCCTGCTAAAAAAAAAAAAAAGCCCTGGAACTAATCTATATCACCTGGCGATCAGGTGTAATTGCAGAATAGCAGCCACCACCTGGATGCTGCTCTAACCCTACTGTAATCTCTCCTGTTGCCTTTAAACTTTTGTGGAGCTCTTGCTACTAAATAATCATGATTGGCACCATAATTAAGTTCTGGCAGAATTACAGGGCCTTCATTTCATTAGTGTTCTTTTTCCTGTGGCAAAGAGAAGTTGTTTCACTCACTACTGAATTCCACATAATGCCTTGGAGCCAGTTACAACTAGTCACTGAAACATAGGTGGAAATGAAATTGTGAACCTAAGTGTTCTTTATTAGGCAATGCTGTCTGATGAGGAAGATGTTCTTTTTCTGTGACTGTAGCACTTCTACGTGATGAGATGGCTGTCAGCAAAGGGTTCACTGAAGTCCCAGAAATGATCAAAGTCGACTTGATTAAGAAACTAAGTTTCATTTATTGATTACAACAACGTTACTCTCTACATAGAACTATTGAAACTGATAACATAAGGTCTGCGCCACTGGTATTTATGAATACACTTCAAAGACTAGGGCTTTAAATTGCTTCTCAAAATAAATCTACAGTCGTCCCCGCACTTGCTACTTTCACACGCTGCTTATCTTTTGCCAGGGATAGTTACATCCTCCCTCTCGGTGGTGTCCTTGCTCTCGCCCGGGAGGCACCAGGGCGGCTAGCTTGGTATTCTGCACTTCAAAGGCTATGCTGCCCTTTGGAGTTCTGGCAACCTCCTTTCCCACCCCTCCTTCCTGAGCGGGGCGCAGGTATTAGTGGGTTAGCATTTTATTAGGCATGGAGTTAGTAAGCATGGATTAACTACAATTAAAAAACATAACTGACTTCAATTGAACATTGCCTGACAATGGCTTGATGAGAATAGCTCGTGCAGTTTGACTGGAAAAACACTCGTATATAAGTGGATAGTCACTGTTTCTAGACATGGTGAGAGAGGATCACACGAAAAATAGGACTGTCACAAATTACTGATACCTGCCATTTTAGTTAAAAGACATACAATCCAACTAAGGTTGTCAACTCTGGAATGGAACATTCCTGGAGCTCTGCAGGTGGAGCCTAGCATGGGCAGAGGTTTGGGGAGAGACCTCAGCAGGGTATAATGCTGTCTGAAGCAGACGATTTCTCTGGGTAAACTGATCTTTGTAATCTGGAGATTAATTGGAGTTCTGGGAGATTCTCCAGGTCCCACTTGGTGGTTCAGACAACCAATATAAGCCACGCCAAAATTACTAAGAAAAATAATAACCCAGTTTATGGAAATCACTTAATAAAGCATGTTTATACAAAACAATTCCATGTGAGTAATTATTTTGAACGAAGTCATTATTTACACTTATTTCAAATCAAGTTGTTTCACCACAATAAAGCACTTGTGCAAAAAGTGTTCAAAGTTCATAATCCAAAATGCAATAGAGAAATCAATATGGGACGTTTTTGGAACCACCTCCAAAGTCCATAATCTTCATGAAAGTTCATAATCTTTAGGAACCAATGGACACTGCCAGCCTTGTAGTTGTTTCAAAGCCTTCCTCATGGAGGGGTAAAGTCTGGTCCAATTCCTCTTGTTCCATGGCACATGAAGCAGACTGGAAGTGGCTCTCCAAGCTCTCAGGCAGATTTCTTTCAACATCACCTACTGCCAAGATCTTTTGCCAGGGACTAAACCTAGGATCTTCTGCCTGTAACACTAAACCAGTCTCTCCCCGCTTCCAAATTAAAGAGTCACTCCATGCCGATAATTAACAGAAGTACTGACAGTAACATGGTCAATAGTCCTGGTAAGTCAGTAATTGTTCAGTAGAATGAGAAGGCAGGTGTAACTTACATGGCCTCAAGAGCCTAACTTCAAGGCCTTCAACAGTGCCACTTTCAGCAGACTGACACCCTTCTATGCCCACAGAAATCAGTAGGCTCAGAAGGATGTAAACTCTTCTTAGATTGGTACTAGTTTGAGATGTATTTTAGACTCTAACACACAAAGAGTTTTTTTAATGGGTAGTGGAATTGATAGTTAACTGGTCATATTGGCTGAGAGGTTTGGGTCAGGGTAGCAGATAGGAGGATCCAGGAAAGAAGGAGAGAAGATCCAGGGGCCTATGAAGCCATCAGAGTGAGAGGGGCAGGGGGAAAGGGAATGGTTAAAAGTGGTATAAAAATTTGAAGAGAAAGCAACAGAGCAAATATCTGAAGCCGCATTGTACTAAACTAGACCATTGGTCCATCAAATTTGTTACTGTCAACTCAAACTCGCAGCAGCTTTCCAGGGTCTTAGAAGGAGGTCTTTAACATCACCTTTGGCCTTTTAACTGGAGATGCCAGAGATTTAACCTGGGATCTTCAGCTGCTCTATCTCTAAGCCACAGCCCCTCCTGGGAAGAATTAACAGAGTGAAGAGTTGAATAGGGGCAAGTAGGTGAAGAATGTTGATGGGAGGGGCAGCCAAATCTTTGCCTGCAAGCTGCTAGTGCATTGCAATGGCCTCAACCCGGTGTCAGCAAGCAAGGACTGATGACTTGTGTAAAAAAAGTGTCATGATGCAGCCCTGCCTTAGGATGAAAAACACACCACTGGCAAGATTGCTTTTGCAGTATTCTGAGGGTGTGTGTTATAACATTGCTTTCATGTGCGTAACATTAGACTATTTGGCCTTTCAAGACACAAGAAATAAAGTTAGGCATAGCTATTGTCACTTGCTGAAGTTCTGCCTTACTGCTGAATTCATATGCAAACGGGACCTCACTTAAAGTAGCCATCTGCTGTTTACCCACTTAGAATCATATTTGTCAGGCATACTACTATAGAGACAGAGACATATCTGATGCTGAAGTCAAACTCTATTAGCATATCTGTCTCTGTTGTCTGGTGACAGTGTAAATTAAAAGCAGAACCAGCCAACAGGGGATGGGAGGGGCTTACCAAAGGACAGCATAATGACTTCTTGTAGAAAAGAGGGCTTCTGCTTGGTGTACGTAACTGTCCTGAAGCTTCCAGTTATAAAATAGAGATTCAGGTTTCCCATTTCAGCATCTCACTGTGGCGAGCAATCACAGATAACTCCTCTGACAATCACTCCCGAATCAGGTGGTAGAAGAACTCCTGGGGGGGGGGGGTGTGTGTCCGGATCAAGGACCTAGGCTGGGGTCCTTTTTGCAAGCAGTTTGACAGAGGGTTGCGCATTTGACGATGGTCAGGTCTGCAAACTCTGTCACTGCGAAGTTCCGCCACTACGATCACCATGTTAATGGCCCAATAGATGAATGCCCAAGCTGCTGTAAATTTGCTTAAGCACCTTTGCTGTGTCCGACAAACTCTAACTGTAAGTCTGTCTGCATTTATAAGAGTCTAAAAAAGATGGGGATTATTGGCTGTATGAGGCAGAATTAAGTCAAAGTTTGAAAAGGGTGAGGAGGGACTTGGGCTGCAGCCACCCCTCCTTTCCTGAAGATTTGGGTTTTCAACAGATCTTTTATATTGGAAAATTATTTAGACTATGACCCCAAAATGTTTGCTTCATTAACTGTTTCCTGAAGAGTTTTTCTTTGTGGATATAAAGACTCATTTAAAGATCTTTATGTGGATTACAATGGCGTTCAAGGCTTGACTTAAAGGGAGGTGAGGTAACATTTGGAAGCACAACTGACTGACAAGGTAGTAAGTCTGGGAGTCCAACTAGCTGAAGTAAAAAGTGAACTGGCGGAGAACAGAAAACAGGCTTCAGAGTTAAACAAAACAGTTAAGGCCCTAGACTCCAAAGTGGCAGCTACTAATTACAAAGTGGAGGAAATTGAGATAAATCAGAAACCTTCAGAGAACAGAGTCTTTCAGCTGGAAATGGATAGAGCTGCTTATATGCTAAGATTTCGGAATGTTTCAGAAGATGACAGAAAACATACCCAAGGTAATAAGGAAAGCTCTTGCTGAAACTTTACAGGTTGATCCTTAGAAACTGGAAGAAGAAATAGTCTTGGCTTATTGGGTTTCCTCTGCTTTTGCACAAAAGAATGCCCTACCAAGGGAGATGTCAAGTTTGGAAAGCGAAAAATGAGAGATTTAATTCTCAAACAGACAAGAGACCATCCAATATCAATAGGAGGAGAAAATGCCAGAATTCTTAAAGCGGTCCCATGGCCAATGCAACAAAAGATAAGAGAATATCATGCTTTGTCATCTTTTTTGAAAGAAAAAGCTATTGCCTACACCTGGATAACCCTGGAAGGTCTTGTCTTCACATATGAGGGTAAAAGACACAGAATTACTTCAACCTTTAAAGCTGAGAACTTTTTGGAGCGATTTGCCAGGTAAGACAAGAAGAGTGGTGAAGGCGAAGAAGAGCATGAGACCTCGGACCACACCGAGTCATCAGAAGAGGAACGATCTCAAGATCCAAAGCTGCACCCAAGAAGACTTCAGGTAAGAAAAGATAAAAAAGATAGTAAAGAAAAACCATCATAATGGCTAGAGAACAGATCACTATTCTTTTAGATAATATATGCGATGAAGCAACAATTCCTTCTTGGCAAGAAGCTACTATCTCTCTAATTCTGAAAGAAGCAGCTGATTTGAAAGATATTAAGCATTATAGACCTACTAAATGTAGATTACAAGATTTATGCAACAATTCTGGCACAACGTCTTAAGAAAATTTTACCTGACTGTATTCATCAAGATCAAACTGGTTTTCTTCCAAAAAGACATTTAAATAGTAATGTGTTAGAACAATATGCAATATATTGAAATATTATGACATGCATCCTGATAAAACAGCTGGCGTTAATCTTATTAGACGCAGAAAAAGCCTTTGACAATGTTAATTGGCAGTTTATGCTGCAATAACTGGAGGAAATGAACTGTGGAACTGAATTTCTAAAGTTGATCCAGGCTATATACACCTATCGAAGTGCAATGTTTTGGGCAGGCCGCCTTTTGGTTTTAATTTGAAATATTTGGTTATAATTTGTCTATCGGTTTCTGAGGATATATGTATGCATATATTTAAGAATGATTCTTTTGACTATTTTGTATGTATACAACTCTATTATGTTCGTCTTTCTGTGGTGTTGAATAAATTTTTTTTTTAAAAAGTGCAAAAGTCTTAGTAAATGAAGACTTAACCGAGTCAATTGAGATCCAGAAGGGAACCAGGCAAGATTGTCTGCTGTCTCTGCTGCTTTTTATTTTGACATTGGAATTACTAAACAATCAGATTAGGGAGGATGTAGATATTAAGGGCACAACGATTAGAGGTGAACAATACAAACTTAGCTGACGACTTAGTATTTATACTAGAACGACCTCTAGATTCTGTTGATTATTTGATGAGAAAATTATAACAATTTGGTGTTGTGGCTGGCATAAAAATTAATTGTTAGAAAACAACATTTTTAATGAAAAATATGACAAAGGACCAAAAATCAGGCAGACAATTATGATAAGCTATTAAAAGAAATTTAAAAAGATTTGGACAATTGGAAAGATATGAATGTAACTCTTAATGGGAAGAATTGCAACAATCAAAGTGAGTATTTCACCAAGACTATTATTTCTATTTCAAACCACTCCAATTTTATTGCTGAAGAATTTTTTTTTGTGATCTGAAAAAATTGATGGCAACATATATTTTGCAAGGCAAAAAAACAAAAATAAAACTAAAAGCCTTACAAGACTCTAAGGAAAGAGCTGGTTTTGCACTATCAGATTGGCAATTATATTATAAAGCTCCTGTATTGACTTGGGTCACAGAATGAATGCTATTGAGTGACAAAAGACTTATTATTAGAGTGCAATGATCTTACCATGGGATGGCACTCTTATCTATGGTATCATAAAATTGAAGGACATGGTCATTTTAAAAATCATCTATTGAGAAAATTCCTATACTCAACATGGGCATGGATGAAACAAAACAAAACAATCAAAAAAAATCCCAAAATGGGTCTCCCTCGTAGAAGCTTTTGTTCAACCAGCATTGTTAACTCAAAATATGAAATTGAAATGTGAGGATCTTTTGAAAGAAAATAATGATGAAAGATGAATTCAGATTACAGAATGTGACCATGGACTGTTGAGACTACAAATTGAATTTAGATATGTCAAAGATAAAGTAGTGGGTTTCACTACAGAACAATATGGGTTTGATAAGATAATGCTGGGGCCTCACCAAAAACTGATCAAATATATATATTCTCTGTTATTGCAGATGAAAATACAAGATAAAATTGTAAAAGATTGCATGATAAAATGGGCACAAAATATAAGCTGCAACACTGATATGGCATCTTGGGAAACATTATGGAAATCTATAATAAAATTGATTAGAGTGGTTATTTTTAACGAAAATGTATATAAAATGTTTTATAGATGGTATATCAATCCAGAAAAACTATATACAATGTATCTTAATGTCTCTAATGTGTTGGAAATGCACTTCCCAGGTGGGAACATTTTATCATATGTGGTAGTCTTGTGATATAAAAAAATATTGGAAAATGGTACATGAACTATTGCAGAAAGTGTTAAAAATTCAAATACAAATTGTACCAGAACTGTTCTTACTAAATATCCTTCCCAGTGAATATTCAAAGGAAACAAAGCACTTGATTGCTCTTATCACCACAGCAGCAAGGATTTTAATAGCGTAATGTTGGAAACATCAAGAGGTGCCAAAAAGATTTACTTGAAGAACTATTTTTGACAGCAAAACTGGATTAACTCTCTTTTATTGAAAGGCAAATCTATGCAAGATTCAAAAAACTGTTGGAAACCATTTTATAAATGGCTGGATACACTGGTTTGAACTTATGATTTATATGCTACTCCATAGAAATTATCATCAAATATTATTGTTAGACAATTAGAAAGCAATTTGTGATTTACTGTTAGTAATTTTTGTTTCTCTCTTTTATGCCCCTTTGAGAAATGGAGATTTCTCTCCTACAACATCCTTTTTATTCAGATTCCATTTTATCCATGTGATTTATCCTGATAAATTAGGCTTAGTGAGCAATGCCAGATTTATATATAGACTAAATAGGCTGAAGCCTAGGGCCTCTAAATCTAGAGGGCCCCCAGTGGGCAGTCTCCCCTCTCCCAAAATTGCAAACCCAAGACTTCATGCAAGGGCAGGGCAACTCGGGCCCAACAACTATGAGACTCAGGGCCAGCCAGTGGGGCCCAATTTGAAACTCTGGGGCCCAACTGGAAAAAATTTTGTGGGGCCCCAGTTCATAGCCAAAGTCTGCAGAATCTTAGAGATATAAATAAAATCCATCTAGATTGCCCTGGTGCAGGAGCCCCCTTAGGAGTGGCTTATGGGGCCCAATTTGGCCAAACTGCTCCAATTGCCTTAAGGCCAGACCTAATGAGACTGTGCAGGGGTTGGACAGACAAGCCGTGCCCCTTCTAAGTGCCACTATTCAGAGTACAGACTCCAGAGCCAGCAGCCCAGAGTCAACAACCAGCTGCACAGCCTTCCCCAGCTCAGGTCAGGTGTGGTATGTGGTGCCCTTTGATCAGTAGGAGAGCGTGAGTGGTGGGCCAGCTGGGGCAGATAGACCAGGCAAGCAAGCTCTCCCAAGTCCCTTCCATTCCTTCCCTCCTCCTTGGCTTGAACAGAGCAAGCACATGTGACTGGCACTGGCCTCACCCCTCCCAGGCAGAGAAGTCTTTCTTTCACACTTCACAGAGCCCTGTCGATGCCTGCAGCATGCACTTGCAGCCCCTTTCTCAGAACTTCTTGGATATGAAAAGAAATATTGATGGTGATATAATTATAATAATTATATAAGTGATATAATTATTAATAATTAATTATATTAATTATAATTATTGCTGTAATATGCACTCTTGCAGAACGAGGCTTGCCATTCAGAGACAATGAACACTTTGGATCTCCAAATAATAGCAATCATCTCAGTCTTTTAGAACTAGTGGCAAAATTTTTACATACTCATATCAATCGGTATGGACATTCTGGATCAGGCAATCCCTCTTATTTGTAAAAAACTATGAGGAAATGATTTAGCTCATGGCAATTCTGGCTGATGTGAGAAAGGCTGGCTATTTCAGCTTTTCAGTAGATTCCACTCCTGACATTTCTTATGCTGATCAGTTGACTTTGTCAGATATGTATCACCTAAAGATAGTTTGCCAACTGTGAGATTTTAAACTTTCCTTGAGCTAAAAGACCACTCAGGAGAAAGCATGGCTGATTTAGTGTTCAACTATTTTAACTGCTGAGCTTGAAATTGACTTTAGAAAAGACCGAGGGCAGTCTTATGACAACGCTGCCAACACGGCTGGTAAGTACAATGGTATGCAGCAAAAAATTATCAAAAAAACCGATTTGCAAGCTTTATTCCATGTGCAGGTCACTCTTTAAATCTGGTGGGCTGCTCAGCTCTGGATTGCTGCCTTGTCTGGCATTATAAATGAAAATTATACCTTCTTTTCATCCTTCACAAAGAGATGGGCAGTTCTAAAATCATTTTTGTCACCTCAGCCTAAAGTGCCTAAATATTTGTCAGACACTAGGTGGGACGCACACACACAAGCCACAGAAGCTGTTTTGGAAAATTACCGTGCTATCACTGATGCCCTCAGTTGTTTGTACTCTGATGTTAATTGGAAGGGGGGGACCAGACTTCAAGTTAACCATCTTTTGCAAAAAATGGAAGAATTTTTGGACTCGTATGCTAGGTCATTTTCCCAAGGTCAGCAAAGCCCTTCAGAAATCAGACCCGTGACCAGGGGTTCTTGTTCCGGCTTTGGCTCAGCAAGGCGGGGGATTCGCAGCTCTTGTAAACTCCCCGAATTAAGCAGATCGAGGGGTGTCTGGACATTCAGATACCCGAAGGGACCCCTGGAGGGGGAGCTCTGACAGCATGGGATGCGACATTCCCGCGGATTTTGTCAGCGGGCAAAGCCTGGTTTTTTGTCTATTCTGAAGCCTCACAATCACCATTTTGCATGGCACTAGCTGTGTCCAGCGGTAACAAAATATTTCTTTCTAATCATCCTTCTACTTCAACTAATGAACTATACTTTGCAAGTAAGTTTATTTGGGAATGCAACCTATCAGCTAACGTCCTATTATAAACCAAATTTGACTGTTCAAAAAAGGAGGAGGCTAAAAGACCCCCCCCCAACAAGGAAGGCTCTAAAATTAAAAGAACAAGCTTATAACAACTGTCTTTATTTCAAGTAAAAGGAATTGGACTGAGTATATAGTTGTGGACAGATCTGGTTGAAAATTAAATAAGCGATAATTGGACTACCAAAATACTAAAGCTTGATCAAAGGTGGAAGGTGACTTTATATGAGAAGAATTGGATTTCTGGATTTTTAGCCTGACTTTCTGATTTCTACTATCGTACTGATTATAACTGCAAGGAAAATGATTCACCAAATAGAGATTAATAATTCAAGAGATTTTATGGCTACAATTCTTTCCATAAGGCAAGGAATTGGTCTTTTTGCAGAATTGGTTAAGGAGCAAATAGGAAAACTCCTGGAAAAATGTGAAAATATGGAAAACATGCAAGACCAGTGTTATCAAGGAGCACAAAATCTGCCTCAGAAGTGGGGAAAAGTGGAAAGACAACGGCTTGAGACGGTGTTGCCTGATCTTAAAATGGATGCAGAAAATGTACTTATGCAAGAGAAAAGGATCCTATAGTTCATCGAGACAAAGGAAGGGGAGAGTAACTTCAACCCAGCTCCAAAGCTTTTTGTAAAAATGTTTAGCAATGAAGGGGGAAAATCGGTTGATGCAATCTATAGTCTCATGACAAGCCCAACAAGGATTAGATCTACAATCTGCAGTCTCATGACAAATCCAACAATGATTAGATCTTGGAAAAATTTTTAAGAATTATAATCTTTTACTGTGCAGTGGGTTGATACTATGGATCTGATGTAGTATCTTGGAATGGATATTCTGATTTTTTAATTAGGGGATTTACATTTTTATATGAATTAAAAGGGAGAGACTATAAGATCATTTTTTAATGGGCATAATATTTTGTGATTCAATTTTGAAACTTTTTTTGAGGGATTCTTCAAATCTAAAGCAGGACTATTTAATATTTTTTTTTAAATTGAATGGGTAACTTGTTTTGGTTTGCTGTGATTTTTTGCAAATCTCAAAACCATAATGAAGTTAAAAAATGTATTGTTAAAAATGAGAGTTTTTAATGACTCTAACAGCTTGCAAAATTTCTTAAAATTTAATTACATGCTAAGATAAGCCGAAAAAATTAAGCTGTTTTAGAATTTGAACTTTTGTAGTTAGAATTACTTATATACATGCATATACAGGTATGCACACACATATAAGAAAGCATATGAAAGGGAATATAAAGAAACTGTGTACGTACCTTGATTATTTTTGCCCTTTTTTATAATGGTAGATGAGGAGGGCCCTATTGTTTATCCTTATGTATTGAGATGTTCACTAATGAAGTAATCCACTGAGAGTTTTTTCTTTCTTTTTTTCTCTTTTGTATTCCAGAAAAGTTAGGAGTGCAGCTTGATGCAAGTGAGATGAATTCTCATTATAGATCAAGGATTCTTTTCTCAGTTTAGTGTGAAGTTCTGGGAACAATTAGGGAGGGTGAATTCTTGCCCTGTTCTTTGTTGTTGGAGATGGGTGTTGTAAAAACTCTTCTTCCTTTTTATTTTTTTTTCTTAGAAAATCCACCCTTTTTGCTTGTTAAAGAGAGATAGCTTTTCAAGTAGGTTGCTAAAGTTATCAACATATGCTAATAAGACATGCGCATCATAACTGTACCTATTTAATTCAAAGGCCTTTCACGGTTAATGAGAAACTGGTTTTAGTTTTGTTAACCTTGAGACTCTTTTGTAACTTAGATAAGAGAAATGTTGCCAATATACAGCTGCTGTTGTTATATACAGAAACTTCTTGCCTAATAAGATAGTATTGAAGACCAGAATTTTAACTTTTCCCTCTTTTCTTTTTTTCTTCCTTTGTTGTTTGGTGTAGATTAATATATATATATGTGTGTGTGTGTGGTTTTGTATGAGCACAGATATGACAGATAAAAATCCGGAATTTCCCACTAAATAGTAGGATTTTATAGTATATCAAAAAGTTTGTAGACTTTAAAGGTAATATGTACTACTTTTGGGTACATGCAGGTATAATGAATTATACTTTTTTTTCTTCCTTGATGTAGTAATAAATGTAATCTACTCTTTAAAAAAAAGAAAAAAAAATCAGACCAGTTACTGAGTTCTTGTGCAAGTTTGTACAGTTCACTTCTGGATTTTTAAAGGAAAATTAGAGAAGATTTTGATGAGCTTGAGAAACAAGCAAAAGCCACTTTGCCAAATGTTAACTACAAAACAAGGAGACAAATAGTAAAGGAGCGGCAAAGAAATGACAGAAGTGCACCTGATGCCTTAGATGCACTTTCTTCAAGAGATATGTTTAGGATAAAATCTTTTATTCCTATATCAGATGGACTTGAAGCCAATTTAAAAAGAAGTACTGAGTACAATAATGTTGCACAATTGTTTTCCATTCTTGCTAATCCGACAGCATCTATGCAAGAAATTCAGCAAGGTGTTGAACTGTTGATGGAAGCATACCCAGAAGATATTGACCTGAAACTTATTGATGAACTTTTGCACTTTCACCTGTATGTGAGACAAAGAGCACTCTCTGTCTCATACAGACCTTTATCAAATTATATACAAAGAAAAAATTCAGATGGCATTTCCTAATGTGGAAGCAATCTTGCAGCTATTTCTTAGCTTTATGGCCACTAACTGCTCAGGAGAGAGGAATTTTTCAAGACTCAAAAGAATTAAAAAATTAATTAAGGGCCACGCTGTCTCAAGAGAGGTTGTCCACAATGAGCATTCTGTACATTGAAAGTGACAAACTTAGACAAATTTTGATGAAGTTTTGGATATTTTGCTATGAGGAAGGCTAGAGAAAACATTTTTGTCTTATTGTATTTGATGGTTGTAGTTTACTTCTTAATATGCATTTTAAAACAGACTGTTTAATGACAACATAAAGTAGATTCCAAAAGTGCCACACTGTCAGGTAATCATGATCATATTGTTTACACTTCCCAGGCAATATAATTTGTAAACTCAAGGGGTTTTTTAAGAATAGCATTAAACTTCATTTTCCTAAAAATTAATACTTATTCCACAAAAGATTTACAAGTTCAGTTATTGCAAAAGTTCTTCTGTGTTAGTTTTAAGCTAAAATGAATAGGTGGTGTTGCATTAATGCAAGGCTTAATGAAATGTTCTACTCTTCAACTACACAAGTCTCAGCTGCAAAAATATTTGTCAAGGTAACAGATTTAACATCAGCTTCTTTCAACATTAACTGCAGCAACATCTCTTTTGCAATTGCACCAAAAATTACACAAAGATACAAACTTCAATTCAAGTAAACTCTGAAAGCTAACAAGTAGGAACTTTCCAAAGCTGGGAAAGTTTCATTTTCATTTTCTGGTTCCAGAAAATGTAATGAGCAGATCAACAGCAAGAAAGGAGGTGGAATTTCTGCAATCTAGAGAAGCAGACAACCCTCATTTACAACTTTATGCATGGGAGAAGTCAGGAAAGAGGGTGAGAAAGCTGGTACTTTGTAAACTCTAGCAGGAACAAGCAATCACATTTGCAAAATTTACTTTGCATGGTGCAGAGTAGAAAGTGCTAGCTGTCTGTGAAATCCAACAGCAGCAAAACTCATTTGCAACTCTGCACTGGGTTTAGCAGGAGACAAAACATCCATTCCATACACAAGCATGACCCAAAAATATGTTTAACTTTATATGTTAAATAAAGTACTAGCAGGTAGGGAAGAAAACAGATATTTGAAGTTTGTATATTGCTAAACATTTAAACTAGCCTTGCTTTGCAAATGCTGCAGGCAGACCTTGGAAATCATGAAGGGACAGAGCTCAACACACACATTAGGCTGGTTGCTGGGGGTGGAGCTGAGAAAAAGGTGGAGCTGGGAAAGGGCATAATTAAGTTTCACTTTTATTCTGCTACTTCTCTATTCAAGTTGCAACAAGAACAGATCATGCTCTTGCAGCAGCAGGTCAAAAATCAACAGTTTGAATATATTTTAAACACGATTTCCTTTACTTCAGACCAATTTCCCTGACCAATTTCCATTTCCCTTGACTTTCCATAAAGTGGCAACTCTGGCTTACCACACCTGCCTCCCATAATTCAAAGTGACCTACTATTACGGAGTTTCTATGAGGTCTTTTCCCAAAGCAGTGATTAAACCAAACCTGCTCAGTTTTTAAAGCTGCTGCATCATATTCCTCCAGATCTTGCCTTGTCAATGAAAGTAGGATTTCTGCTGATGGAATTGTGTATGACACAGTTAAGTTGAAAGCTGCAACTATTGAATTGCTATTTTGGAGCCACTGCTTTGTGCAGTTTCATTTGTGTTAAGGGGAAACAGCAGAATTGCAGGACTTTGTTGAAATGCCAGTCACTCTTGCCGCAAGGGGTCAGTCCTTGGCAACAACAGGCATAACAGGAGAGAATCACCACCTTTTAGACAGATGGAAGGGGATCTGAAAATATGAGGGTTTTTTAAAAAAGGTATTAAAGGTATTGCATTATAACGAGCCATTACTATTCATGCTGTTTTTGTTGTTTTTAAGAGAATTATCTACAGCTCAGCCTGCCTTTTAGGGAGGGGATAATTGGAAAAGTATTTTAAAGTGTTTTAACCATGTTATGCAATTTCTATAATGTGCAGCATTACCCATGCTCCTTAAAAATAAAAAAAAAATTAAAACAAGGTGGGTGGAAGAACCTTGAAGGTCACATTGGGACATGGACCTATTTTGCAGTTGATCCTGTTTCTAGTTTAACAGGGTTTTTTGCACCTTCAGGGTCTGTTTTGCAATGATTTATCTAGACATCACTTTCTAAGGTTTGTAGACAACTGGCCATTTCAAAAAATGTCAGGAACACTGATCCTAACTAATACACATAGTGCATTCAACAGTACTAAACCACTGGGTTAGCTAGCTCACAGGCAAACTGAAGAATTATATGAAGTTCAGCTGACACCACAAACCAGAGGAAATTCATTTCTTAGGTTCTTGGCACACATTGACATGGTATTCTGTGAATTTCAACAAGTTTTTTTTTTAAATCCCTTACAGTTGCAAGTATTCTCCCACTTTATTCCCAAGGCACATTTATTTTGTAAGGAAGCTGTTTTCATGGGACAGATGGAATGCTACGTATCAGGCTGATGGCATATTAAGCATGTGTTTTAGGGGCACAAAAATACCCAGCAGAAAATTTAGAAAAAAAGTTGAGACAATACTGACATCTGTCATCTTGAGTACTTCTACAGGCTGGCACAAGCAACCAACACTGGAGAAGTTCCAGGCTTTGTTCTGTACACACCTATAAGAGCAGGGCCTGTTCTACACACACCCTGCAAATGCATGCAATTCAGTTTAAGTACTCCCGTGACTTCTTTATCCTGTTTATGGGTGCAGTACGGAAGTCTATCGAATTCGTTCATTCATGTGTCTTGCAGTTGGTTCACAAAACCAGCAACTTGCTTTCCCCATGCAATCTCTCTTCTGTGTAAAGTCAGGTGCAGGTTACAAGCAGACATGCACTGCACCAACTGTTTTCAGATAGCTGCTGCAGGTTGTGCTTGGGTACAGTCTTTGTCTTGCTTCATGTTAGGCTGAGTGTGTGTGTATGGAACAAAGTCACTCACTGAGCTTCTATGACAGAGTTGGTATTTGGACTTGGTTCTCTCTAGTACTAGTCCAACACCGTAAAACACTACACCATTTTGCCTTTATCAGATACATCAGTGTAGTATTTCTCCAAGTGTCAATTAATTTGCTTGCATGAACCAACTCTTTAGTTGGGTTAATGCACAAGGATTATTGGCCAAAAGTTCCAAAAATCGAAGACTACATCAGTAAGAGTTTCAAATTCTGGCATAGGTTGGAATTACATCTAAAATTAACATATTATTCTCACCTAGAAATATCTGTATAATACTCTGGTGACAATTTGATGAAGAATGGCTTTAGATATCTTCACAAGTCTTTTAATCATAATACGGATGGAGTTGGGGTTTACATATACAGAACTTTTCCACCAGCCTTCCTTATTCAATTTCTATTAAGCAGTGGCTGGACAAACACTTGTCAGGGATCCTCTAAGCTTGGGGTGTCAACCGTGCAGTCTGAGAGACAGAGGGCTCATCAGGCCTGTGAGCAACTCATTGTCCTCTGCTTCCTTCTGCATCACGGTTTGCTTGCCAGGCTTGCTCAATCACACAGGAGCTACAGAGCAAAGCCTCTATTTTCTCCATTGGCTGACCAGCACATGAAGCAGCTTATGTACAAAAGCTGACAATGCCCAGCCATTTCACGTTTCCCCCCGGGACTTAGGCTCATAGCATTGATCATGAGATTTCTGTAATGAATGTCAACAAGTCAAAAGTAGGTTTGCAACTTACACTCACACCTGAACAGCATACTCAAGATTGCTACAGCACAGGCATTGTCTCCAGATTTTGATGCAGCAATTAATCAGAGCAAAAGGTATCAGTTATTAGAAACTGTTAAACAAAATATTGCAAGAGTGCTAATCTTTTAAGCATCTTTTAAGTTTTTTTTTTTAAATCTTTAATTCTGTTTGTGTCCTTTATAAAGTTTATATATCTGCTACCTGGAATTACATTTTATGACACACATGACCCAGCCCGTCAAAGTCTCATTTATGTCAGATTCAGCCCTGACAAAAGCAGCAGCACTTTTGAAACTGAATTAAAGAAACAGTTAAAAGAATGTGATGCTGGCTGTAAACAGATGTCACAAACTAATCATGGTTTGTTCACAATACGCATGCACTGTGTCTTTTACCAAACTCATGTACACCTCCGACCCTCTATACTCATGTACCCCTCCTACCTTGTCTTTCAAACAAGTTCTAATTTGCCACAATGCCCAAGTGCAACCACCAGGGAAAACTGGCATCATAAATTTTGTTTTATTGCCCCAGTTTATGGGGAGAACACACTGCAATTTATTCAGCTGCCAAATTTAGAAGTCACAACAAATTGGAGCCTGAATGAACATTTCTCTTGCTAGAAAGGTTTCATTTGTGCATCACACAAGAAGAAAGGGGATGAAGGAAACCGTGCAGAAGCATAGGAAGGCTTGTACCTGTCCCAAAGCAACTTTGTGTCGAAACGGACCATTGGTACTCACCGTGAGGGGTTCTCCTCAGACGACAAGAGGACATCTGAGTGTGGGTTATTCCTATAATTCCATTGTGAGGCAGGAAATTATTTTTTCTTCTTCCCTTTGGCACCTTCAGGATAACCTCACCTCTCAGTTATGGGACTCCAAAAGCAGTGAATTCCAGTTATTCTATTCTAACTGTAAACTATAACTTGTTAACCGGAACATGCAATTTTAACTTTATATTAAGCAATAACAAACACAGAAAAATTAGTATTGCGTAACATCAGAGTAATTAGAAAAATAAAGGAAGACAGCTGATGATGTAAAGGTGGAAATAAAGGAAGACAGCTGATGATGTAAAGGTGAGGTGAGATGTTCTCTGAGGAAAAGGACCCCTCACGGTGAGTGCCAATGGTCCGGTCTCCCTCAGAGGCAGAGGACATCCGAGTATGGGACCTTTCAGAGGAGTGTCCCTAGTTGGGTGGGTCTTCATCATCTGCTGTCATCACCACGTTTTGTAAGACCTTCCGACCAAAGACAGCTTCTGCAGATGCTCTGGAATGAATTCTGTAATGATGTATGAACGTAGACACTGAAGACCAGGTCGCAGCTCTACACACTTCTTCAACTGAGGCCTGATTTAACAATGCTGCGTTAGCAGAAGCGCTACATAAGCTTTGATTCCCTTAGGAATTGGAAGGGCCGATGCCTTGATACAAGTCTTCAGAGTCAAACTTATACTGGACTTAGACATTCTCTCCCCTGCCCGAAGAGGGAAAATGTTGATGAACATGAATTCAGTCTTATGAATGTTTTCCGTTCTAGAGATGTAAATCTTCAATGCTCTCCGGACATCGAGTGTATGCCAAGTGAACTCCTTGGCATGCTTTGGCTGCGGACAAAAGGTCAGGAGATTTATTTCATAGGACTTATGAAAACTGGATGCAGCCTTTGGGATGAAGGTAGGATCAGGCCTAAGAACAACCCTATCCTTGTGAAATATGCACAAGCCAGACTTGATGGATAGGGCACTCAGCTCTGACACCCTACGTGCCAAAGTAATGGCTATCAGAAAGAGAACCTTCACACAAAGCCATTTAAAAATGCTACCGCACGTAGCGGTTTGAATGGGGACTTAGAGCAACCAGAATGGCATTAAGCCTCCAAGTGGGACTGTTGAAGGACTGTTGAAGGAGACTTGGCTACCGCAACTTGAAGAAACAATCGTATGTGTGGATGCTGAGATATCTTGAAACCACCCACAGAGGGTAGGACTGATGTTAGAGCTGCTGTTTGGCGTCACAGAGTAGATGCTTTAAGTCCTGTTTGCAGGCCCTCTTGAAGAAAGGCTAAAACTGTTGCCACCGAAGGGGATAAGGGATCCAACTTCTTACGTCTGGACCATGTTACAAATGCATTCCAGGTCATATTGTATATCCGGATGGTTGATGGACATCTAGATGTTAATATGGTATCTGTTACATCATCAGAATATCCCAACCCTAAGAACATGCCCCATTCAACTGCCAAGCGGTCAAGTAGAGCCACTCTGGATTGGGATGCCATACTGGACCCTGGAGAAGCATATCCGGAGTTACAGGAAGAGTTAATGGAATCTGGATGGAAAGTTCCATCAGGATCACCTCCACCCCTAGATCATCTCTCACCCTCCGTAACATCCTTGGAATTAGGGTAGTGGAGGAAAGGCGTAAAGTAGTTCCTGAGGCCAAGGGGCTGTTAAGGCATCTATTCTCTCGGCTTCTGGATGAAGATATCTGGAGAAAAAACATGGAAGTTGATTTTTCCGATGAGATGTGAAGAGGTCTACTTTGGGTTGCCCTAAGTGCTGACAGATGAGCTGGAACAACCTTAGATGCAAAGACCATTCTCCCTCGGAGATGATCTTCCTGCTCAGCCAGTCCGCTTGTATATTGTGAAGTCCTCTGATGTGTTCTGACTGAATCGACGATACATTCCTCTCCACCCAATGTAGAATCTTCATTGCTTCCTTGTGTAGCAACCGAGATTTGGATCCTCCTTGTTTGTTCAAGAAGGCTTTGGCTGACACATTGTCCGTCCGAACTAGAACATGTTGGTTGCGTATCTTGCAAATGAATTGTAGCAAGGCAAACTGGATCACTCTGAGCTCTAAAAGATTGATAGGAAGGAGTTTCTCTGCTGGTGACCAAGTGATCCGGGAGCACTGGATGGTGCTGGCAGATTGCTCCTCATCCGTGAAGACTGGCATCAGAGAACAGCTCTATGATGGATGGAACAAGGAACATCTTGCCCTGGAGAAGACTGGCAGGTTTCATCCACCAACTCAAGCTCTGTCTGACCTGAAGTGTTATTCTCGGTGATCTTTCCTGACTGTGTATGATCAACCACTGGAATGGACGAAGGAGGAGCTGCAGATCTCTGGAATGTAGTCATGCCCACAGTATGGTGTTGAGGCACAAGATCAGCAACCCCATCAGTTTTGCCAGCAACATTAGGCTTGAAGACTGACTACTGATGACCTGGGAAGCCGCATCCCTGATCTTCTGTACCTTGGAAGTTGGAACAAACAATGTGTCCTTGGTAGTGTCAATCACCACTCCCAGGTGTTCAATCCATTGAGCAGGTATGAGAGCACTCTTAGACAGGTTTATTAGAAATCCATACTCCTGAAGGCATCAGATGGTAGTCTCCGTGTCCTGAAGACATCTGGCCTGAGAATCCGCGTGTATCAGCAGGTCGTCCAGATATGGGTGTACATGTATGCCTTGTTTTCTCAAATGCACAACAGGGTTGATGAGTAGTTTCGAAAAGACTCCAGGGGCTGTGGCAAGACCAAAGGGTATAGCTCGGTTTTGGAAATATCATCCCTCCACTGTAAACCATAGGTATTGCCTGTGAGCTAGATGTATGGGGATGTGGAGATAGGCTTCCATTAACTCTATTGAAGTGAGAAACTTGTGTTCTAGAGAGTCTGAGTGAAACCGAGCCAGCGACAAAAATCCCCTCCTGTCTGGATGATAGATGGATCTTGGCATGGCCTTCTCGAGTGTTTCCACCAGAATTTTGTCTAAGGATTCCCCAAACAACTTTTCCCCATAAAAGGAATATGCAGACACTAGGTTTGGAAAGTAGGTCTGCCTGCCAGGCCCTAAGGCTCTGAAGGCAAAGGAGATTATGTCAAGAGGGGCATCTGCTGAGAACGAATTAACTTTGAGTATACGCGAAATCCCTTCGAGCATCCACCTGGTGTCTTCAGGTAACATCTGGGTAAGTTTTTGAATCCAAACTATAGCCGCTCTGGACACTAAGGATGCCGTGGACGCCACTCTCACCATCATGGCAATGGCTTCGTGTGCCTGCTTAAGGCTGGCCTCCACCTTCTTGTCTAGGGCATCCTTCACGTTGCCCTGGCCATCCTCAGACAGAAGACCTGACGTCTGCAATGCTGCCACTGGACCGTCTACAGTCGGCACCTGTAGTTAGGTAAAGCATACAGTTTTTTAACTGAATGTGGGAATTGCCTGTTAGAGGTAGGCTTTTCCCATTCTGCCCTGAGCTGATACTCAAAATATTGGGGAAAGGGAAATACTTTCTCAGGCATCTCATTTCTTGGTAAGAATTCTGTATTGCCACTAGGTTTTGATCTGAACCTTTTAGAGTTTGCCTCCTCAGATTTTTCATCAGAAGGCAAATCACAGATTTCTAAAGCCGCCATGGTTTTAGTTAATAGACAGCAATAATCTTCAGCCTTAAAAAATCAGCTGGCCTGTTCAGGGACCTTGATTTTATCCTCCTCATCCTCAGAGAGGAATTCCCCTTCCTCCCCCTCATCAGGTTCAGACCCTGAAGCCCCGGAATCAGAACATTGGACCTGGGTGGAACTATCTCTGAGGTTGGCTTTGCGGGTTGCCTTAGTGGGCCAGGAGGATGATTGTAAATTGCCCTTATTTCTACATCCGGAGGAACCAAGGCCCAGATTAGAACAAAATTTGGCCATTTCCTCCTGCATAGCTTGTCTAAAAATCAACATAGTTTCTGGGCTAATCGCACTCGAATTTGGAGGTATGTTACCTATCCGAGGTTCCAAGGTCAATTTGCAGCCACAAGACATGTTTTCGGGATTAGACAAGCCTCTGTCTTGCCCCGGGGTGTGGCAGGAAAAGGGTGGGAATCGTCACAGATCAAGCGGTTGATTAAGAAAATGGCCGCCACCATATGCTGCCGCTGCACTCAAAGGCTTGGATTCCTACTGTAAGCGGTGCTTCTTATTCTTGGTAGCTGCATGTCCCAGAGCCTCAGTCGGGTTGGCGCGATCCACCCGTGAAGGTTGGTCGGCTCTGCTGACTGCCGCAATTGTGGCGCGCGCCTCTGGTTCCTCATCGGACAGAAAGTCGTCGATGTGCCATGACTTCCATGGCACTAGTTTGTAATGTCCCCCGCTGATGGTTCTCAAAAAGGGAGAATCAGGAGGGATCAGAGAAAAAATTAAAGGTAATAGCAAGGGAAGAGCAGAAGATTAGCAGGAAAATACAAAAATAGATAGGAACGTTCCTAAGCCTATCTGCAATGCTGCTGCTCCCTACAGAGGCAGGAACAAAACTGAGAGGTGGGGTTATTCCGAAGGCGCCAAAGGGAAGAAAAAAGAATTTCCATCCTCCCTAACGAACTATGGGAATAATCCACACTCAGATGTCCTTTGCCTCTGAGGGAGAAGGCTATTTGCTCTTTTGCTTTTATGACAGGATAGATAAATGCTGTTGCTTTACCCAGAAGCTACTGAAAATTTCCCCATGCTGCATGTAGTCAGTTTGCAAGTGTTAAAAGTCTTGTACCTTGGCCAGTGGTCGGAATGCTTAAAGCGTATCTAGACACGCTCTAGCAGTAGTCATCTTAAGTAGTAATGTTAGCATGAAAATGCAACACAAAGGAACATTTTCTCCTTGTAAAAAGTTTTTATACCAGTCAGAATTATTTCCAATGACTCCCCAATGAGACATGCAAAATGTCCCTAAATGTCTGCATGTCTGAGGGATAGGAATATGCTTGGCATACAAGATCCTACTGTTTCCCCCCATCCTTAGCAGAGAAGAAAGGGTACAGCCAGCAAGGAAAAGCTAAACAAGGGGCAGTACCAAAGGGGAAGGGGGGAGACTCTACTGTCACCCAGGGCCCACAAGTACCTGAAGACAGTCCTGCTTGAGATAATAAAAATACTGTATTTGTTATGGCGCCTACATTTCTGTGTTTGCCAAGAAAATGTCATGATGTGACATCCCCCATGGATTGGTAAGGACTCTGTGCTTGCACAGGGGGCTACCTTTACCTTTTGTCCAAAGAAAAATGGTCAAGGCCTGGGGTATCACCTTATAAATAAGTCAGGACAGGAATCTGTTGATGGGGCCAGAAGGTGCTGGCACTGTTATAAGGTCCTCCAGTGTTGTGTTTACTCCCATAAGAAAAGAAGTCATTCACTGACATGGGGGGGGGGGAGGAAGGGAAGGGGGCATTCAGAATAACATTAAATTGGAGCTAGCTGCTTCTTATGAATCACAATGTCTGACGCAAGGAGATGTAATTCCCAGTCTCCACACCTTGAATTGTGACCCAATTTTAATCCTGCTCCACGACTAGTGGGACCCACTGAAACTTAAGCCAGCCACTAGCTGCAGAGCTGTTTGCAGAGGTGTACACTGTTCATGACTACTTACCAACTTTCACCATTTAGGACAGGGGTCCCCAACCCCCGGTCCGTGGCCTGTTAGTAACTGTGCTGTGAGTTGTGTAATTATTTCATTATATATTACAATGTAGTAATAATAATAAAGAAAAAGCCAACGACATTGGATTTCTATCCTGTCCTCCACTGAAAATCTCAAGAGTGGCTCACAATCTCTTTTGTCTTCCTCCCCCACAACAGGCACCCTGTGAGGTGGGTGGGGCTGAGAAAGCTCTCCCCAGAAGCTGCCCTTTCAAGGACAACTCTGCCAGAGCTATGGCTGACCCAAGGCCATCCAGCAGCTGCAAGTGGAGGAGTGGGAAATCAAACCTGGTTCTCCCAGGTAAGAGTCCGCGCACTTAACCACCACATCAAAATAAAGTGAACTATTTTATCATCCCAAAACCATTGCCCCCCCCCCCCCCCCACGGTCCATGGGAAAATTGTCTTCCACAAAACCGGTCCCTGGTGCCAAAAAGGTTGGGGACCGCTGATTTAGAAAATAAGAGGTCTCAAGTTGCAGACTAACGTAAGAAACAAGACAGTAGGCTCTGTACCTCACTCACCTAAAATATAGTTATTGTCACCAGCAATGTGCTATGTGCTCCCCTCTCCTGCTCACCAATGCTACTACTACGTACTGCAGTTGTTTTGGAGGACTTGCTCATGCTTTTTTCCACTGTATCAGCACTTTCAAGAAACTGCAGATCACAAAGAGCCCCACTAACAAAGGAAGCACCTACAGACTTATGATTCATGCTGGGCAGTTCAGATAAAGCAGATGCAATACAGGAACACAGTGGCCTGTAGACAAAAGACAGGGATTATTAGAATACTACTCTGCCTCTCAGCATTTCAGAGCATAAAAGTAGCTGTGCTGGATCAGGCCAATGGTCCATCCAGTCCAACACTCTGTATCACATAGTAGCCAAAGCCCAGGCATCATCAGGAGGTCCACCAGTAGGGCCATCAGCTGCAAAGACTACAGGCACCATTCTGTGACCAGCTGTTTGCCCCTGCTTTGCAATGGAGTCAAAGTATTCCTGGGTAACGCTCTGAGTCACTGACAATAGAGGGAGATACATGGGTGAGGAGAAAGACCACCAGTAGTTGTCCTGTATACCTCAGAATAAAGACATGCTGGATCTTGGACATAATCCACCTGCATGACTTTTAAAAAAAAATGCTGAAGCAAGTATAGCCTACTGCTGATGCGAACATGCCTTTTAAAACAATGCGGAATCTGCATTTTGTTATAACACAGCATAGAACACATGCTTTCTTCTGGATTTCTTTTGCGTTACACGCCCAGAATTTGAAATACAAATGGTTGGGCGGCTGCCAAGAGCTATACCAAAGGTATTAAGCTAATGTGACCCTTTGTCTTGTAGCTCTGCAGTTCAATTGATGGAACAGCCAAAAGGCCGACATGGAACAGCCAAAAGGCCAACGAAGACAGAGGTCCTTTGCTTGGGTCGCGGTGCCCTGGGAAGGGAAATCCCCTTGCCGGTCCTTGACGGTGTGCAGCTGAAAGCGGCACATAAGGTCAAGAGCTTGGGGGGTCTTCTGGAGCCTTCATTATCAATGGAGGCACAGATAGCGGCCGCTGCCAAGTCCGCATTCTTTCATCTTCGACGGGCGAAGCAGTTGGCCCCCTTCCTGGAGCGCCATGACCTAGCAATGGTGATCCATGCTACGGTCACCTCGAGACTGGACTACTGCAACGCCCTCTACATGGGGCTGCCCTTGTGCCGAACTCGGCGGCTGCAGCTGGTGCAGAATGCGGCGGCTAGGCTGTTGCTGGGGCTCCCAAGGTGGGAGCACATACAGCCGGGCCTGCGCAAGCTGCACTGGCTGCCAGTGGCATACCGAGTTCGCTACAAAGTGCTGGTTATTACCTTTAAAGCCCTATATGGCCGAGGACCTACCTACCTGAGGGACCGTCTCTCTCCATATGAGCCCCAGAGAGCACTGAGGTCATCTGGGAAAAACCTGCTGAATGTCCCTGGGCCAAGGGAGGCCAGATTGAAGGCCACCCGGGATCGGGCCTTCTCTGTCGCAGCTCCACTACTGTGGAATCAACTCCCTGAGGAGGTGAGGGCCCTACGATGCTTAGATCAATTCCGTAGGGCCTGTAAGACTCACCTCTTCAAGATGGCCTTCAACTAGTGATAAAGCTAGGAATACTGCTGAAAATGCTTTTTATTTACTGAATCCCATTGAAGATCTAATGTTTATAACGCCATATTGTTAATGTTAATTTTAATAATCTATAATTTGTTTTAACCATGTTTTTGTAAGTATAACTGATGTATTGTGTATGTTATGTTGTGAGCCGCCCTGAGCCTGCTCCGGCGGGGAGGGCGGGATAGAAATAAAAGATTATTATTATTGTGGCTGGTTATGAGCTTCCGTGAGTCACTGAAGAAGCAAACTCACAAAAACTCATCCCCTGCCACAAACTTTGTAAATATTTAAGGTGCTACTGGACTCTTGCTCTTAGGTTGCCAGATTACCCCACGTGTAATTCAAGCCAGATCTGTCCACAGGTTCGAGACATGTGTAGTATGTGTATCTGTCCCGCTGTTTTCAGATTTATCTTACATACGGTTTCCAGCTCTTTGCCAGTTAGGGTGTATTAGGTCTAAACTTAATGATTCAGAGCTGTGGTGAGGACTGTTTTAGTAGTGTGAGTGCAGAATGTGTAAAAGCCATTCCCTTGAGCCTCGATATCCCAGCAACAGGCTCTCCAGTCTTACTGTACATTGCTAGGCAGGCCCTGAAACTCTGCAAAAAGACACTCACAAAAATCAATGTAAAAGAAACAACACTGCCTTTTAAAGCTTTAGACAGGGGTCCCCCAACTTTCTGAGCCTGCAGGCACATTTGGAATTCTGACACAGCCCAGTGGGTGCACCAATAAAGCGGTTGTTGCCAGCAGCAGACCCAGCCACAAAACGATTGCCACAGCTTAACTTCAGTAACACAATGTAGATTCTTGTGCTGTGGTTGGCAGCCACTACCAAAGCAACAGTTAAAAAAAATCTGCCCAACCAATCAAATGTCCCATCGTTAATCAGAAGCCTTGCTTGGCAAACCCCCTACCAGACCTCACCCACTTCCTAAAAATATCTGGTGGGTGCCAGAAAAAGTGTTGGTAGGCACCATGTTGGGGGCCCTTCCTTTAGGTAGAGTTCTCCAATACTGCACCTCTGGCCAGACTGCAGGCTACAAAACTCCCACATCCCAATATACACCCAACATATGTTACAATAACCAAAGCTGTGTGTCCTCATATTCCATCTCCCACAATGCACTAGAAATGCAATAACACTGATCATGGTTGTTGCCAAAATGATTGGTATGCCTCCATAAGGAGCCACTGACAGCATTAAGCAGGCAGATTATTTTGTTAAGACTCCTATGCAAGTCAACCATGTATGTGGTCAGCCCTCTACAAAAGAATACAGTGAAGCATCACTGTCAAAACACATGGTACAAGTTACTACAGAGTGGAAATCATGGCCGCTACAGGCTCAAGAGGATTCATGCTGGTTGGTGAAGCACTTACAAGTTCGCAGAAAAGAATGGGTTAAAGCCTATCAAAACTTTCTTGTAACGTGCTGCCCAAAAAATCCCACACGCACAAGGGAAAAGGTAGGGATCTGTAGGGTGGGGCAGGCAGGAGGAAGCGGGGGGGGGGGGGGAGAGACAATTCCTCATCACCCACAAGCTCCTACTTGTGCTGGGTCTACTTATCTGGTAGGTATTACATACAAGTGATGGTCCAAAATTGTTAGTCCATATCCAGAGGAACAAAATCTGTAGGAGATATACTGGCATTTTTCAGGGGCAGTCAAACTTCAAGCTGACTGCGACTGTAGTTTAAAAGTCCACATACAAAATGGAGTTATATCACTTGAGATACAGCAAGCCTTTCTGACCAGAGTAAATATTTGTGTGTATCCAAGGCCTTGTAATCAAACTGCTTGCCAAGGGCAACCTCAATAAGTAACTAACTAGCTGGGAATGTTGCTGTTTATCCAGTATATTTAGAAATTTTTTTTGAAGAGAACTATATTAAAATCCCAAAGAGCTACAGCAATTTTAACTTCCAAATTATTCTAAAAGTTCCTACTTTCTAACCTTCCATTTAATACACTTCAGAAAGATGTATCACAGCTAACATTGATGATGTCTTTCTAGATACCAAGTTTTGTATTTCATTATCAGCCATATTTATCAAGTTGCAGCTAAGGGTTGTGTATACAAGAGGCACTCTAATTACATGCGTACTTCCTGTGTATGCACCTACAGAAAAAAATAAGCAGCACATTTTAAATGAAATGTCCTCACATAGACCTACTGAAATCCTTTACAGCTTAATCAGAGTATATTCTGAAACCCAAACAAGCTATCATGAACAGTGAACCCTAGCAAAAGAATGAAAAAACTGATTTGCATATTAATATGTCTGACCCACCAAGAAACAGGATTGACCCAATACCTGAATGGTTAAGATATATTTTAAGCTCTGTAACAGCCACTGAAACAACATGTTAAATAAGCATCTTACAGAAGATGCTTAAAATATTCAGCTATAGCAGGTGCATCAAACAAGACCAATAACCAATTTTGGAAGCTACAATTATTCCACCCCTTTAATTTCAAATATCATAGTCTGGTGCTTTCACACACACTAAATAACACATGTAAAATCCACTTTCAAACTGCCGCTCAAGTGGACTGAAACTGCATTATTTAATATGTGTGAAGTCATTATAGTTCAGTGGGTTAGGTTGTGTGCTGGAAGTGTTTGCTCTAGCCACCTCATTTTCAGGCATTGATTTGCATGTAGGTAGCTAAATCACCCTATTCCTTGCAATCTAAATACATACTGTATTATCTTTTACCTTTATTACATTATCTTTCACCTTTATAGCATTATTTATTGGGTAACTTATGTTGTCTAAATGAATTGTTTTTTATGTTTTGTAACCTGCCCTGGGCAGGTTGGAAATTAAACTAAATAAAAGTTCAACAATGTCACAGTTTTGATGCTCTAAATTACGCTATGAAAACTGTGTATTGGACAAACATAAAACATAAACTGAAGCTGAATAGAAGGCACCAGCCCATTCTCTTGTGTTTCAACAGGCTCAAGTTGCCTTTATTTTACTGACAGGCAATGCCTTCAAACCAAGCAGACTATGCAATGGAAAATCTGCAATATCAAGAAAGCAGCCAAGGTGTCAATGGCCAACTCTCTCTCTCCTTGCGTGTCCGAACACAAAAACCATAAAGCGTGCTACGTTTCCCCTTCAAAACATTTCGTTCAACGACAAATACAATATTGCATTACCCTGCATTATCTAGGAAACGTTGTGTAGCATCGTCCACCTAAAGATTCTCTATGACTAGCCAGCAAATGAGGACAAAAAGAGGTTAAAAAAAACTTTCAAGTATGAGTATAGCAAAGGAAAAAAAATAGTAATTGTAGCAAAACTCTCAGGGTCTTTAAACAAGAGTATGTTTGAGCGAGGGGAAAAGGCTGGGCCCCCCGCATACTCTCCTGTCGAGGGCCAAAGGGTCGTAGCCTTCATCCCACAAAGCGCGCCCACTACAGCAGCCCAACCGACTCCTTCGTGCCCATCACCCCTCAGGCCCACACAAGTGTCACGAGGCTCTCCCCGCCCCTCACGCTGGCCAGAGGGAAAAGCGAGCAGCTCCTCTCCCTTTTATGCAGCTGGGCGGGAAGCCTGCAACGGAGGGGAGCTGCGGGGGGCGCCTGCTGAAGACTCCCTGCAACGGCCAGCGAGGGAGGAGGACTCGGCGAGGGGCCAACGCAGAAGAGGGGCTCCCGACCCTTCCTGGGCCAGCTTGGTAGGCGGCCAAGCCCCACGCCAGAAGAATGCAACGCGGTCACATGACCTCCGGCGGACGTGCAGCGGGCTTCCTTCTCCAGGGAGACCTCGCGCCATCTTGGACTGACGCAGTTGATGGGACAAAACGACAAGGTCGCCGAGCCTTCCTCCGCCCGCAGCTGCCTCGGGCCCCTTCCTCTCCTGCCTCTTTTTATGCCGTCTTTCTTTCGACCGTCTCTGCCGAGTCGGCCTTCGACCCCGCCTCGCCTCGCCCAGCGGCTGCGATCATGGTGCCCGTTTCCTCCCTTTGCGCCGGCCGCCCCCGACAGCCAGCCAGCCAGCCTTCCTCTCTCTCGCGCTCCCTCCAACAGCTGCGTCTGCCCCTGCTGCAAGATGATGTCAGCGGCAGCCAATCAGGACGCGCCTCCGCGGCTCCTCCGAGCGCTGATTGGTGCCGCGGTCCCCCTGAGTCTCCTATCCCCTTCCTCCTGCTTCGGAGCGTCCTCTGCGGTTCACTGCGGAGAAAGCGGCCGAGGCAGCCCCGACAGCCGCACCGGGACGGCGCCCGCCATTGCATTGCGTTGCTCCCGCAAACAGCAGCCCCCCCCCCCGCCACCAAACACCGTAAAACGCAAGAGACACGTGCGCACGCATACACACACACACGGGAAGGACATTAGGCAACGAAGGAGGGAGCAAAGTAACACCGTGGCCACAAGACATTTAATCGCCCTCCCGCTCTCACCCCCTCCGTGCCCCATTTGCAGGCGCCTCTTCGAGGATCCAGCCAGGCCCCCTTTCCACCTCGGGCTTCTTCCTCCTCCTTCCAGGCTCGTGGTGAGACCGCCCGAGGGCTCGGCCTCGACGGCGCCTGGACTCCCTTCCTCCACGCCACTGCCCCGGCTCCATCGAAGCCAGCCGAGCGCTGCCAGCCCGGCTTTTATGGGATGCCCCGAGTCTGCGCACTGGAGGCTCCCGCAGCCCCTGCTGGGCGTCGTTTGCAGCCCCTCCCCGTCGGGAAGCCCGAGAGTCGTGCAAAGGAGAGAGGCCGGGGGAGAAGGCGGCGAGGGGGGAGGGAGGCGTTTCGCAGCCGTCTGCAGCTGGGTTAGCTCTGCCTCGCCTTCTCGGAGCAAATGTCCCGCGTGTGCAGAGGGGACGCTCGCATACAGCTGCGCTTTGCCGCTTGCATCCAGAGCACTTCTCGTCCCTCCCCTTCTGCTGTCTCAAGGGGGGGGGGAAGGTTGGCACAAATAGAAGAAATCTGACGTGGAAAAGGCCGGCTTCGTCCCCTTCAGCTCGTCGTGCAGCTGCTGGAGCCCGCCCGCCAGGAAGCCTGCCCCCCCCCCAAGACTCCAGATGAGACGCCGCCGAGCTCGCTGGGGCTTTGCTCCCACGAGCTTCTTAGCAACGGGGACTGGCAGCTCCTTTTGAGCTCGCGGAAATAAAATCATACGGTGGTGTGTTGTTGTTGGGGATCTAACATTGCAAAGCAGCTTTTGCAACTGCACAGCCTCCCCCCCCCCCCCTTGCGCCACAGGGCTTGTTAGCAAAAGCAGGGGCGAGAGGCAACCCCCAGGAGTCTCAGTCCGTAGCTGCTCAATAAAGCAGAGCCCGGTGGCCGCCGTAGGCGCGAGCGACGCTTCCTCCAGCACGAGCCGCCCATCCAAGTTCATCCCGTCTCCGAGCCGTCCGCTGCTGTCAGGCACCTGGCTTCCTTTCCTTTCCTTTCCTCCGGGATTCCCCCGCCTGGAAGCTGGAAACAGACCCGCAGCCGCCCCCCAACAACGTTGGCCCCGTCTGCCTCCCGAGCCCCTCCCTCCCTCCGCTTCTTGGCCGCCTCGCTTTTGCCCACCGCCTTCCTCTTTGTTTTGCAGAACGGGCCCGGAGGAGCTTCCCCGGCGGCGGCGCAGCCCACAAGCAAAATGGCGGCTGTTTGGCTTCGCCCTGGTAACCCTGCCCCTGCCAGGCTGCCCGGGTGAACCCCGTGCGGAGAGAGGAAGGGAGGGGGAGCGAGCGGCGCCATTTTCCCCGAGACGGAGAGTGACGGCGGAGGCAGCGTAGGCGGCTGCGAGGAGGGAGCCCCGGGAGCAGCGGTTGGGGCGGGCGGGCGGGCGGAGGGGTGCCAAGGAGCAGCCTCGGGGGTGCCGCTCTCCGCCCGCAGGGACAGCCGCAGTGGGGCCGGGGGGTGCCGCTGCCTGGCCTGTGAGCGTCGCAGGTGAGTCCGGCGCCGCTGCCCGCCCCCCGAGGCAGGGCTGTCCGGGATGGAGGCCCCTGCTCGGGCGGGGCTGGCCGGGAAGGAGGGGGCCGCCGCCTCTCGGGAACATGGCGCGCGCGTTATTGGGAGGGCTGCTGCTCATTCGGGGTTTAAGTGGAAGGAGCGAGGAGAGGGGTGGGGGTGGGGCCCGTCCTGCCCCCCTCGCCCTGCGGGGTCTGGCTTGTGCTGCGAACACGGCTCTTTGTGGGCCCTGCCACACATCCCCCCCCCCTGCCATTTTCCGCGCCAGGAGGGGCGGCCAAGACTTCCTGTGGCCATGCAAAAGGGGGGCGGGGGGGGTCCCGGGTCTCCGTCTGGAAAAGGGGCGGCTGCGGCTCTCTTTTATAACCTCTTTAGTGTCGGTAGTTCCTCTCTCTCTCCTCACACCCCGCCTTCTCCCGAGCCCTGCTTGCTCTGCTGGAATAAAACCTCCTTTTCGGAAAGGAGTTGTTGGAACAGACCCTGTCACTGCAGACACGGGAGGAGGAACAAACGGCCCACTGTGCAGCGCTAAATAGGGGAGAAGAAACACAATGTGGTCCCATTAGGAAGTCCGGCGCTTCCCTGCAGTGCAGCGAGGGTCTCACTTCAGTACGGATCTATCTATCTATCTATCTATCTATCTATCTATCTATCTATCTATCTATCTATCTATCTATCTATCTATCTATCTATCTATCTATCTATCGCCTGTCTGTCTGTCTGTCTGTCTGTCTGTCTGTCTTGCAATTTCTTGCACGGTTTTCGCCTCAGTTTTGTTTGGATGCCTTTAAAGGGGATTACTCGCTAAAGGTTCGTTTTCTTTTAAAAGCGTGTCCAAGGGAAACTAAGAACGTCTACAAACATAGCCGACCTGCCAAGGGTGTTTGGAGGCAAACGTTGTACTTTTAAAGTTACTTTCGGTTAAAGTGGACTAAAAAAAACTGTAATTTCCCTCTTTTGTCCTTTAGAGATTCTAAAAATGGCGGCCCCAGGCTGATGTTGTGGTAATCTAATCAGCTCGGGTCTTCCACACCCCATGCAGTGTATTTGTCTGCGGCACATTACAGTCTTAATATGCTTAAAGGGGGGGGGGAAAGCGGTTGTCTTCAAACCAGGAACAAACATTTTCTCAACCTTAGTTGAGAGTAAAAATGCTGTGTTCCGACTGATTAATTTTATTGGTTATTCAAGTGAAAGGTAAATCAACCAGACCACTCTCTCTAGGGGAGGGATGAGATTGAGAGGCTTGTGTAGTTGCTTTGGTTTGTGTTCGTGGGTTTGAAATAAGTTCATACATATGCCATATTCGTTTTTATAGTTTTGGTTTTTTTAAAATGGTGGACAAGTTCTTGTCTCTCAGCTTATATTAGAGCTGGTGAGGCATAAAACTATTAAAATAAAAGAATATTAAAGCACTGCTATTTGACATTTCACTCAAGATTGCTGTAGCTGTTAAACAATATAATTTATTCCCTATTAATAGTCTTTTGCTACTGGCTGGGTATTTTGCAGGGCTTCTATCTCACCACCCACCTTTAACTCAGAGGCCAAAGTGCTCTTTTCCTGACAAGTGAATATGAGATTTTAAGTTACCACTGGCATATTGTATGCCACAAAATTAAAAATAAAGGATGTATTCCTGATATGTTGAATACAATGGGGAACAACATGTTTCTATTAAAGTATTCTATAAAACTTCAGTTCTTGCAATTCAATTTCTAACTACTTTGATTTCCAAGTTTCAACTTCAGTATACTCTTGGAACCTTATGGATTTTACAGATCCAAAGAACAATATTATTCTTATAGCATGCCCCCTCTTCCCACACAAATAGCGACTACTAATTTTTGTATGATAACTTTTTCCAGTTTTGCATAATTGATAACTTGTTTCTTAAGCATCTAAGAGAGAGAAAAAAGTATGCATTACAAAGTTGTTCATGCATGCTTTGGTATGTTGTAAGGTACAATGTATGATAGTTTGGGTATGATGTAATATATTGAGTGTCCAGAAGTTAAAATCTCTCTTAAAGTTGTCTGCATTTTAACACAGTATTTTCAAATCCTTTTGAATTTTCATAACTTGCAATATTCTTGTAAATTTTGAATAGCAAAGTGATCTGTAATAAGCTTCAGTGGTGCTTATAGAGGTTTTTGTTTAGGAACTTATCTAGAAAATACTTTTGTAATCATTATATTGTATGCCTACAATGAGGTATATATTTTCCTACTTTGACTTTTGCTGACATTTCATTTAACCCAACTGGGGTTTCATGAGAACTGCATTAATATTGGCATCTTTGTATGTCTGTTTGTGCTTTATTGCACATTGAAATCTGTGGTTTCTGAATTATTTACAGAATGAAACTATCAGCATGATTGTTCAGAACACCTGTCAATCTAACCACTTTATACAGAATTAGAGCCACCTTAAGGTCTTTGTTCTGCATTGTCTCTAACACTCCTTGTGGTCAACATCCTATCTCAGAGTAATGGGTTGTGATCTCTTGTTTTGGAATTAGTGGTCTAATGACCTGGTTTCATGTATCTTTACTTAGGAGTGTGTTCATCTGAGTTTACTTTCAAGTAAATTTTCATTTGGTTTTAGCCTAAATAAGGTTATTACAAAGGTTCAGCCCTTGCAAATCAAAAATAGGCTCTGCTGAGTTCAGACTGTGGAATTTATTTGTCACTATTCCTGCAAAACAAAAAAACTGCAGATTTCCTTCAAGTGAAAGGAAGCAGCAGCAGTCTCAGTAAAAATATGCATGAAGGCATAGAATGAGAGACTATGTGGAAGAAAGAACCATTTGACCTCTTAAGATAGTCTGAAGTTAGTGTTGGTTACTTTGAAATGTCTTGAATGCAGTGAGCCAGTTCTGTACATTATAACATGTTAGGGCCACAGTAGTAGGCTTCAGTAAACTATTCTATGGCCTATGTCATTTCCCTATGTGAAAATAAATCAATACCTCTCCTTTGACCTCTTATACATAACATTTTCTTTTTCTTTTCAATCTGAAGAATGAAGAAATGGGAAAAAATGACATACATGTCAGAAAATAAAAATGTCTTATTTCTTTGTTAAATAATGATATTCTGGGTATTTTTGTATTTCTAATATGGAGGTGCAGAAATTGTTTAATTTAAGCTTGTCTTGAAAAAACAGTTTGGAACTTTGAGCCATGTGAGGAAGGCTTTGGTCAGTACAGAAGCATTGGTTTAATTTTGGAATATGCTTCCAGAAGCAAACTGATATTTAATAAATGCTGAAATACAGAGTACTATAAGATGCAGCAAACAAAATTAACTCTAAATTAACTAAATTTTCTTTACAAGTCATCCAAAGAGGAGGTGTAGAAGAGTAGTTAACAACCAATAAATTGTATAATATAATAATATACAATTTATTGGTTGTTAACTAACAGAAATCATGGTTAAGAAGACCACTGTATTCCATTGGTTCCCTTACGAGAAAGGCAACCCACAAAGAATTTTTGAGTAATTTATAGTGTAGTTGAACCACTATAAATTATTTATTTATTTACCTTAAATTTATATCCCGCCCTCTCTGTGAACAGACTCAGGACGCCTAACAACAATCAAGAATTACATATTAAATCAATAAAGCAATATAATGCTAAAAGCTATTTATAATTTATTGTTTATATTTATTGTTTCTTCCTCATTATGTTATTATTTCTTTTGGAGTATACAGCTACCCCTTAAGCTGTTGGAATATTATCTCTTGTCTGTAATCCAAATACTAAATTTTAATTAGTCTGTGATGCAGGTTCCTTGTGAAATAATTACCTATTCAAAATTATAAGCATTTACAGCTTGCAGTTACTGTTTTTTCAATATTTTGTAATATATAAAAATATATACTGTCCTTTTCATTTGATACACAGGTTTAAGAAACTAATTTGCTGCAAAAATGTACATTTGGAGTCTGTTTATTCTCTTCAGACCATAATATGCAAAAAGAAAAAGACCAACTTCTTGATCTGCAATTTCTGATCTTGAGACTCTTTTTAAAAATATTCTGGTTTCTGTACATTGGTGGTGGTTGGTTTTGTTTGATTTCTGTAATTTTTAAAATCCAGGGAAAATGTCTATTTTTGTATTTTTCAAACATTAATATGAGTAAAAGCTGAGGTAAACTTTGGAGAATTTTTGCTGACATACTTCTGACTGAGAGAAACAGCATTGATCTGTGTTGTAAAGCATCTTACATTCCAACACTGAAGTACAGCTTTTCATCAGCATTCAGCTATAAGACACCTATCCAGAACTTGAGACAATTTGATATATGTTTGCCTGACTAGTGAGCTAGGTACCATATTCCTGAACATTTGTTGCAGAGATCGAAGTCAGCCCCCACACTGGCATTGACATGGGTCTACCAGAGTACAGCTTTTGGAACATTAAAATATCTGATGGGTTGCCCTTTCTCTTATTGGGGTACAGTTATTCACTGACAGAAAAAAAGGCCTTAGTATTTTCTCTCCTAGGTATAGTCACCTAAATAGACTATCCAAGAGTGGCCAACACTGCAGTGTTGCAGCGCCAGTCTTCTTTTCAGTGTGATGCTCTATGTCAACTTTTAAAAGGGAAGGCAGCACCCTTCCTTAAAGGGACTCAGACCTTGACAGCCCACATTTTGTGACTGAGAAAAAAAGATTCTGCAATTTTGTGTGGTTCTGGAGAAAACACCACTGGATATACAGATGAACATATGAAGCTGCCTTATACTGAATCAGACCCTTGGTCCATCAAAGTCACTCTTGTCTTCTCAGACTGGCAGCGGCTCTCCAGGGTCTCAAGCTGAGGTTTTTCACACCTATTTGCCTGGGCCCATTTTTTTTTTGGAGATGCCAGGGATTGAATCTGGGACCTTCTGCTTCCCAAGCAGATGCTCTACCACTCAGCCACCATCCCTCCCCTAAAAGAATTTAGGGGATTAAACTACATCTTTGACCACTTCTACAATTTAGATGCAGTTGAACGTATGAACATATGAAGCTGCCTTATACTTATACTTTTTCTCCCCAAATCAGGAGGCATGTATAAATGCCAGTTTCTGCTGTTATACTATGAGTGTTTGTGTCCTTGCTCTGTGGAGTTTAAAAGTTAAAATTTGACTCAGACAGTAGTAGAAGAATATGGACATGAGGGTAAGGAAGTACTTGGACTTAGTTTCAGTAGGAGATGAGGACATTAGGATAGGGGGAGGGTTCTCATGGTATGAACAAAGAGGAAGAAATGTTATTTCTGTGTTAGAGCTTTGTTTTGTAGAAGGAAAGCCCAGACCTTGGACACCTTTCGTCCTTGGGGTTTACTTTTTATAATTCTTAGGAACTGTTTGGCTTTCGCTCCTACACGTCTAAAGATATTAGTAATATCTAGAGTTTGGTGAATTCCCAGGAAGAACACTGGAACAAATTATGCTTGTCTTGCATTTAATGTGCTAAAGGAGATGAGGTAGAAAATAGTAGCTCTGTTGGAGAGATGTCATTATCTAGAGAACCTTCAGACCACTGGTGGCTCTATATAGACTGCTTCTGGATTCTGAAATTTCAGATACTAAAACACATTCACTGCAGCTAGTGACTAGACATTTATTTTTGTATTTTTTTGCTGCCCTGGACAGCCCTGGCTAGTTCCATCTTATCAGATTTTGGAAGCTAAGCAGCGTCAGCCTTGGTCAGTATTTGGATGGAGACCACCAAGGAATGCCTGGGTAACCATGCAGAGTCTTGTGCCTTGAAAACCCAGAGAGTTGTCTTAAGTCAGCTGTGACTTGACAGCAGTTTTTCTTTTTCGTTTTGGCCAGAATGAAAGTTGTACAACCTGTTATTGTGAGAATTCCCACATTTTCAAGGAAGATGCTACCCTGTTCTGTTCTGACGCACTCTCAGTCTTGGCTGCTTTGAAAACTGGATAGGATTATTTCTAAACTTTGACAGCTCTTTCTCCAGTTTATTGTAGCAAGCTGCTATAGATAATTTTACTGGTTGGTGGGAACTTTAGTCTACCCAAACAGTAATACCCAAACACTTAAGACCAGGGATAATATTTATGTTGATTATCTGAAAAATGTATTGTAAACTTTACATAGCCCAAAGTAGAAAACTAAGCAAGACTTAGTACAGGGCTAGAAACTTATAATTGGATTTGCTAGATTCCTGAAGTTTGCAGGGCCAGTTTTATGGTCATTTATATTATAAAAATGTTGAAGTGTATGCTTGTTTCTTCCCCATTCGACCCACTCATTAGTTTCTTAAAGGAGAGAGGAAAGTGTAGAAAGGCCGTAGTCAACATTCTGTTCACATCAGGCTATCAGCGCATCAGTGCTGGACCCATTCAAGAGTAGGAGGGGATTTTTTGGCAAATGATTCAGCAAGAGATTTCTAAGATTTTGGGATATGAATTTAATAAAGTGGCAGAGACTTTTCTGCTGGGATTACAAATGGAAAAATTTCCAAAAGAAGACAGAACTTTAATATGGTACTTGCTCTCAGCTGCTAGGATATTGTATGCGCAGCTGTGGAAGCAAGAAAAAATACCAGAGAAATGGGAATGGACTATAAAAGTTATGTCATGGAGTGAAATGGACAAACTAGCAAGAAAATTAAGAGACTATGATTTGGAACTTTTTAAGTTGGAGTGGAAGAAGTTCAGAAGATACGTAGAAAAAGAGTGGAAAATAAAAGGACGTTGGACAATCTTTGATAATGATTAAGTTTTTTAAAATAAGAATATAACTTTTGGGTTTTTTAATAATTAAGGGTACCTTTAATATTTGTTTCCTTTAAGTAAATAACACTGGCGGGGGTCAAGTAACGGGGGGAGGGGAGGGGAAAAGTAAGATATGGGGTAGAAATTTTTTTTCTTTTTCTTTAAGTTTTTATAAGTTGTAGATGTAGTTTTGCTACCATATGTTACTAATAAAAATTGTTTATTCACAAAGAGTAGGAGGGGATTTGAGTAGTTTCACTGTGAGCTAAGTAAAGATATAGATCAATGCAGGATTGGGGGAGGGCACCTGAAAGGAGCTAACAGATGATCAGTTTACCCGCATAGAATTCTGTATCATTTAATTAATTTGTCATCTATATTGCTAAACTTTGTGAATTTTTGCCACTTATCTTTATGTGTGTTAAAAGCTGGATTATTTACCAAGTGGTAAGCCTTCTCCACATTTCTCACATGACTGTATGAACTGTATTAATCCACAGTTATTAAAGATGTTCTTCCATGTTGTGGAGAATCATCGCTAGAGTCTTTGAAAGAACTCTTTGTCCTCTCTGCTTTTTCTTCTGATTTCAGATTCACACTGTGAAGCATTTATATATTGACAGATTTAAGTAGCAGCTTCTGGGAGGTATTTATTCAAAATTTTATTGATGTTATGGGGTGCTTGAGGGTTTTTTTTTTAAACTGAGAAACTACCCAGATATCTTTGAAGTTAAGTTTGTGTGATTGGGTTGGGTGGGGTTTGTGTACACAGTTATTTTTCATCCTAATGTGTGAATTCTTGAGATGCATCAGATTTGGTTTGGTTTTTCATTTTGCATATACTGTATTTAAAAATTCACATGTAAGCAATGTATGTGGGCCACCTAAACTATCCTCAGTCGGAGCAGGGGTTCATTTTAACCTCTCATCTACATTTATAAACAAAGATGAGCAAGCAGCAATGCATGGGGGTCTAAATAGTATTAACAGCTTTCTCCATAGCTAGGAATAAGACCAGTTGTAATGGAAAATACAGTGGGGTCTAGAAAGAGGCTGTGGGCAAGTGTCCTCCCCCCTCACTTTCTATCCATTCACGCAAGTGATAGCATTTGCATTCCCCACCCACCCAAGATGACTGTTTTCTGAATGGGACTTGATCTGACTTCAGCTTTCCATCTCATTCCTCCTCCCTGCAGCCTCTACCTAAGAAAAGTACAGTCTTTCTCCACAGTGTGGACCAAAGCAGGTTACATCATTCTCTCCTTTTGATCTGCAGAACAATCCTGTGAGGTAGGTTAGGCTGAAAGTCTGTGAGTGGTCTGAAATCACAGCGTGGACCAAAGCAGGAGGGAAGCGACCTCAGCAGGGTATAATGACACAGAGGCAAGGCAGCTGTTTTCTCCAGGGGAGTTGATCTCTGTCATCTGGTGAGCAGTTGTAATTCTGAGTGTTCTACAGCCCTCACCTGGAGATAGACAACAGTGGTTGCCCAGGAGGAAATGGCTGATTTGGAGCATGGAGTCTATGGCATTGTACCTGTCTGAGGTCCCACCAGTCCTCAAACCCCACCCTCTCCAAGTTCCACCCTTCAGATCTCCAGGAATTTCCCAACCTGGAGTTGGCAACCCTATCTCTTTTCTAGCAGCAGAAGCAAGCAGTAAGATGTAGGGCAGTCAGCCTCCAGGTGGAGCCTGAAGATCTCCTGATATCACATCTGAACTCCAGACAACAGATCTCTCTCCCCATCCTGGAGAAAAATAACTGCTTTCAGGGGTGGACTCTATGGCATTATATTCAACTGAGGCCTCTTCCTTCCCCAAACCCTGCCCTCCTCAGACTCCACCACAAAATCTCCAGGATTTTCCCACCTTCCTGGGACTGGCAACCCTAGTGAGAACTGGGCCTAATGAGTTCTCCCTCAGAAGCCATAAGAGGCCTAGAAAGGGCCTCTTTTCCCGCCTTTTAGTGAGATAACTAAAGTTAGTCATGTTTTACTGACAGAAGCAAACTTGGGTTGCCTAGCATTTTTCCCAGTGGCCCAATCCTCATTGTCCTGCAGCCAGCAGTAGGTGGGGAAGAGAAGCGAACCCAGCCAGTGACACACAAGTTGTCTTGATGGGTGGTTCACGAACCAGTAGCTGATGTGGTATGCACCACAGCCAATGGAAGAGCTGGAAAATGCCAGGACATTAGGGTTTTAGATATGTAAGACAAGATGCAATAACAAACAAGTCAGTAACTTGGGAATAGTGAATGCAGCTACAGAACAACTTAGCACCAGGTCACATCTATGATGGCAGAATGTACCCATACAATCTTATACAAGTCTCCAAGAAATTTGGCCTCAGAAAATGGTTACCCTCATCTGCAGTAACAGCTCTCAAGCTATGGGATCTCCTGACCTGATCTCAGCTGTGCTACAATCCCATCATTATACATGGCTGGTAGTGTTATTGCATCTTGTAGAAAGAAGAGGGTCAGGTGATATGAGAGGTTGGTTGGGTCCCATCTGGCATTATAAAATTCCTGTTTCTTGCCTGGATCCCAAGTCTAAGCAACTTGCATCTCACAGGTGGATTCTCTGCAGAACAACTTACTAGATTCTCTGGTCATTTATATCCTTTTGGGCAGCAGAAGAGATAAAAGTGTAAAGGAAGGCACTAAGCATATAGAGTAAAATTGAGGAAGGACAGAGTAGAAACAAAAAAAGATGTCTTGATTGATAGTCTTCTGTCAGTGTTAGTGACAGATAAAGTGTTATATATCCTATGGGTTCTTCAGCTGTAAAAATTGTAGTGTGCACTTGTGTTACACAGAAATACCAAAGTAATACAATAGACCCATCCCCCGCAAAATTCAGGTATTAGGTCAAGAGAATTTAAATATCAAAAAGCAAAAAAAAAAAAGTTGACCCAACTGCTGTCCTCCAGTGCCATGAAAGCACTATAGGACATCTGAGTAATATTTTCATTTGATTTATATCTCGCCCTTCCCAAAAGCAGACTCAAGGCAGGTTACATCAAAGATTTAAAACAAAATTACAATTAAAGCAACATTTAGACTACAGTATAAACAGCTAAAATACCAATCTAAAACTCTGCCTCAGCAGTCACATCAGATCCCAATCGCCAAAGTGGGGTGGGTGGGAGCCAGGTAGAAGATTATGTCCACTGCCTCAATTGCATGGTGGAAGAGCTTTGTTTTGCAGGCCCTGCAGAACTGCAGCCGGTTCCACAGAGCACTATCTCCAAAGGTAGTTCATTCCACCAGGCCCTGGCCCTAGTCGAGGCTAGCCAGACATCTCTAGGGCCGGGGATCACCAGGAGATACTGAGTCACTGATCTTAAGGACCTACAGGGGTCATATATGGGGAGAGGCAATCCTGAAGGTATGCTGGCCCCTGGCTGTATAGGGTTTGAAGGTAAGCACCAGCACCTTGAAACAGACCCAGTACTCAATAAACAGCCAATGCAATTCACAGAGCACAGGATGGATCTGTGCCCGCATAAGCGACGAGGTCAACATCCATGCAGCTGTGTTCTGCACCAGCTGGAGTTTCCAGATCAGAGACAAGGGCAGCCCCATGTAGAGAGAGTTACAATAACCCAGCCTGGAAATGACCGTTGCATGGGTCACTGCAGCCACGTCACAAGGTGTGAGATACGGGACCAACTGCCTGACCTGCTTTGGATGACCCCCCCCCCCACACACACACAGGCCTGGTAGTGGGAGCAACCTGGGCTTCCATAGTCAGAGAGGCATCTAGGAATACCCCCAATGTCTTCGCCCCCAGTGTTGACACCAAGGAAGCCCTGTCAAAGAATGGGAGCCTGATCTCTGATCTTGGCCTCCCTCAGCTCCAGACATAGGACTTCTGTCTTTGATGGATTCAGTTTCAGCCAGCTCTGTTGCAGCCATCCAGCCATGACTCCACCCAGCTCCTCTGGGGCTGAGCCTAGGCAGCCATCCATTAGTAGATAGAGCTGGGTATTGTCCACATATTGATGACAACCCAGCCCAAACCTCCAGATAATCTGGGTGAGGGGGTGCATATAGATGTTAAATAGCTTTGGGAAGAGAATCCACTAAGGCAACCAGCACCATTTCTATCCCATGAGCAGGGGAGAAGCCAGACTGGAAGGGGTCTAGGATGTTAGCATTCTCCAAGAAGGCCTGGAGCTGTGTGGCCACCACCCATTCCATTCCATTACCCTGAAATGGCAAATTTGAAACTGGGCAGTAGTTTGTAAGGCCATAGGACCCAGAGATGGTTTTTTTCAGGAGAGGATGGATCACTGCTTCCTTCAAAACTCCTGGGAAGGTCCCTGTAGATGTTGATAATCTCCTTAGTGGGAATCTATGCCTCATCACTGCAGGCTTTAACCAGCCATGACAGGCAAGGATCAAGGAGGCATGTGGTAGATTTTACAGCTGCTGGTGTCTTGTCAACTTCATCTTGACAGAGCAGGCTAAAATGATGCAGAATAGGACTTGAAGATGGGCAAGGGGCTTTCAGTTCCCTTATAGTATCAAATGTGGCTGGGAGGTCACGACGGACCGACAAGACTTTCGCAATAACCATACTGGAAAGAGAAGGCAGGGAATAAACTGGGTAGTCTTAATCCAGTTTAATATTTTTCTGAGGCGAACAGTTGAAAAGAAATTGTATGCTCTCAAACTATTGCTTTTGATGTGTAATTTGTGAGTATCAAAAATGGAGTCTTGCTAGCAAATGAATAACTAGCAGAAAGCATTTTTCTACTGCGTGTAGCAGTTTAGAGTAAAGGCTACTGTGCTAGCTATTTTCTTTCATTCGTATGTTTGACAGTTTTATTATTCTAGGTCATCTAAAAAAATCAGCTACATCAGGAAGAAAGATAAAACTGTGTTTCCAAAAATATTTAAAAAATAAAATAGAAAAAAAAGGATTTTCAGTGAGTGGTGATTCGGTTGAGCATGGAAGGTCATGTAAATAAGTACATAAACACCTAGCTTCTTTAAATGAAACTTAAGCCCTATGGGCCAGATGAACTGCATCCAAGGGTTCTGAAAGAGCTTGCGGAAGTGATTTCTGAGCCTCTGGCTATTATTTTTGAGAATTCTTGGAGAACAGGAGAGGTGCCAGAAGATTGGAGGCGGGCGAATGTTGTCCCCATCTTCAAGAAGGGGAATAAAGAGGATCCGGGTAACTACCAACCCGTCAGCTTGACGTCTATACCTGGAAAAGTTTTAGAACAAATAATCAAACAGCCAGTCCTGGAACATTTAGAAAGAATGGATGTCATTACTAAGAGCCAGCATGGCTTTCTCAAGAACAAGTCATGTCAAACTAACCTGATCTCTTTTTTTGAGAAAGTGACTACCTTGCTGGATCAGGGGAATGCTGTAGATGTCGTTTATCTTGATTTCAGCAAGGCTTTTGATAAGGTTCCACATACTATCTTTGTTGACAAGTTGGTAAAATATGGTTTGGATCCTGTTACCGTTAGGTGGATCTGTAACTGGTTGACAGATCGCACCCAAAGAGTGCTTGTGAATGGTTCCTCATTGTCTTGGAGAGGAGTGACAAGTGGAGTGCCTCAAAGATCTGTCCTGGGACCTGTTTTGTTCAACATCTTTATAAATGATTTGGATAAAGGAATAGAGGGAATGCTTATTAAATTTGCAGATGATACTAAATTGGAAGGGGTTGCAAACACAGAAGAAGATAGAAACAGGATACAGGATGACCTTGACTGGCTGGATAACTGGGCTAAAACCAATAAAATGAACTTTAACAGGGATCAATGTAAAGTTCTGTAATTCGGAAGGAAAAATTCCATGCATAGTTATAGGATGGGAGAGACTTGTCTTAGCAGTAGTATGTGCGAAAAGGATCTAGGGGTCTTAGTGGCTCATACGCTTAAAATGAGTCAACAGTGTGGCTAAAAAGGCAAATGCAATTTTGGGCTGTATAAACAGAAGTATAGTGTCCAGATCACGTGATGTGATGGTATCGCTTTACTCTGCTCTGGTAAGACCTCACCTGGAATATTGTGTTCAGGTTTTGGCACCACATTTTAAGAAGGACATAGACAAGCTGGAACGGGTCCAGAGGAGGGGGATGAAGATGGTGAGGGGTCTGGAGACCAAGTCCTATGAGGAAAGGTTGAAGGAGCTGGACCAGAACGAATGGGTTGAAATTAAATCAAAAGATTTTCCGGCTCAACCTTAGGAAGAACTTCCTGAGCGATTCCTCAGTGGAACAGCCTCCTTGGGAGGTGGTGGGCTCTCCTTCCTTGGAGATTTTTAAACAGAGGCTAGATGGCCATCTGACAGTGATGAAGATCCTGTGACTTTGGGGTAGGTATTTATGAGTTTCCTGCATTGTGCAGGGGGTTGGACTACATGGCCCTAGAGGTCCCTTCCAACTCTATGATTCTATAAATAAACAGTTACTCTTTATATGAAGCTGTTTTCCGTTACTGATGCCAATCATAAGTGCGTTTATGGTGTTGGAGTTAGTAGAATTACCAACTCTGTATGGGTTTCAGATTTCTTTCTCAGCACAATTCGTAGATGAAATGAATGACACAATTGCAGTAACTAACAATGGGACATTGTTGTTCTGGTTTGTAATATTTTGTTCTGCCTCTTGGAACAGCATCATTCAGGGTCTATAGAATATTACATAGATCAGTAGTTTTTGCATTGAGGAACCCTGAACTTGTAAATGTAAATATTTAAATTGATTGTTAGCCGCCCTGAGTCCACTTGCGGAGAGGGCGGGATAGAAATTTAAGGTAAAAAAAATAAATAAATGAACTTCTTGGAAGCTGATAGAGCATTTTTCAATGAGAAGATCAGTAGTGAAGGACAAGTTTTCCTGAAAATTAGAACCAGATCTGTCATCCCTGATCTTTTTGTGATGTTTAGTCACAGGAAGTGAACACCCACAAAGAGGGCCTGACTTTCATGCGGAGCCCACCCTCACATTGTAAGTTCCTGAATATATCAGAATTATGGTTGGGGAATGTAGTCATGAAACAGATTCTGGGAATGTCTAGTGCTGGAAAATCTTCCACTTTGCATGAATAGAGTTTTCAGGTGAATATTTTCTGAAGGACTGCATGTAATGGATTGTGGCAATCTGATGTTTATGTTTTAGACTTTTAATAAATTCAGCTACAGACAGAAGACTTTCTTGGTTTTGTTCCAGATAACAGATTTGCATTTATGAAATCAGAATCCTCCTTTGTTGAGAGCTAGGTACAGTCAGAGTCGGCATCAATGTCGGTCCAAAGTCAGGGTTCCAGAAGTCAGGCAAGTGGCAGGTGGGATTCATTCTGTCCAAAGTCAGGGTCCTAGGAATTAGGCAAGGTGGGGTTATTTAGTCCAAAGTCAGGATTTCAGAAGTCAGGCAAGACAGAGTCCAGAGTTGTACACAAAAGCAATCAGGTCCAGAATCCAAATCCAAAGCTGGTCTGAGGGTCACTGGAGCGGAGCAGAGTCAGGAGCTGTGTTTGCAGAGTTCACCAGGTGATGACTTGAAGGTGGTGGCTTGTTGCTTTCACATGAGCAGTCACTCTTGGCTTTTGTAGGCCTCTTTGTGGGTTGACTCAAGATTATATACAGGTCTGACTTTCATGTGGAGTGCACCCTCTTTGTTGTAAGTTGCTGTTACTCCCTTTAAGCCTTTTCTGTTGTTTTTTTTTAATTAATGATAATGCAATAATAATTTACTTTTCATTATTTCTGCCTGGCCCTTAATTTTTACAGCTTGTTTTAAGTGTGTGCTATTTGGTTTTAGGCCACTGAAGAAGGCTCTCAGAGCTGAAATGTGTCTGGTCTAGTGAATTTTTATGAGATATTGTGTTATGTGATTCATGTTCCGTTGTTGATGTGCAGTTTCTATAGTTGGATTTTAGCATTTCTATGTATCTTGTTTTTAATTGTTATAGTGTAATAAATACTTGGTTATATTTTTAAGTGTGTTATACTCAACCAGCTGAGTACCCACCTTGCTTCCCTTTCAGCTTCTGAAGGAAGGAGGTCTGTAATTGGGTGTGCCTCCGTGATGAAAAATGACTTGTAATGGTTAGTTTTACCAGGATAGTTGGAAACATCTTGGCTTATGCAAAGAATGAGACAGATTTTTTTCTTGACATTAAGCAGTTTTGAAATGCTCTCCTTTAAACTTTTAAAAATGCTTGCCAGCTGTGCCTTTACTAAAGGCCTAAAACATGTGAGCTGCATGCCACAAATTCTTTGCCATCAGACCTACTGTGATCTCTTCTGTGCCCCCTGCATGTTCTTGTAGTGCATTGTTGTGAACCTGAGTCCATGAGCTAGTTGGCAAGAAGAAGGGAAATGGGCAGGGCTGGTGCATCGGGAAAGACCATGGTAGCTAAGAGTCATAAGAACATAAGAGAAGCCATGTTGGATCAGGCCAATGGCCCATCCAGTCCAACACTCTGTGTCACACAGTGGCCAAAAAACCCAGGTGACATGAGGAGGTCCATCAGTGGGGTCAGGACACTAGAAGCCCTCACAGTTGCCCCCCTCCAAGCACCAAGAATACAGAGCATCACTGCCCCAGACAGAGAGTTCCAACAATAAGCTGTGGCTAATAGCTACTGATGGACCTCTGCTCCATATGTTTATCCAATCCCCCTTGAAGCTGGCTATGTTTGCAGCCACCACCACTTCCTGTGGCAGTGAATTCCATGTGTTAATCACCCTTAGGGTGAAGAAGTACTTCCTTTTATTTGTTCTAACCCAACTGCTCAGCAGTTTCATTGAGTGCCCACAAGTTCTTGTATTGTGAGAAAGGGAGACAAGTACTTCTTTCTTTACCTTCTCTATCCCATGCATAATCTTATAAACCTCTATCATGTCACCCCTCAGTAAACGTTTCTCCAAGCTAAAGAGCCCCAAGCATTTTAACCTTTCTTCATAGGGAAAGTGTTTCAACCCTTTAATTATTCTAGTCCTTGTAGCATATAGCCATGGGTCAATCTTGCATAGATCAGAAAATTGATTTATTTGTACAACAGTTAAAACTTAAAAAAAAAAAATTATAGTAAATAGAAACAAATGGCAGCCCCCTTCCTGAAGACTTATAGTGATAAGAAAGGGAAAGAGGGGGAAATAGTGGTTGGTTAGAGCAGAAAAGATCCCCGTGGCGCAGAGTGGTAAAGCTGCAGTACTGCAATCGGAACCCTCTGCTTATGACCTGAGTTCGATCCCGGCAGAAGTTGGGTTTCAGGTAGCAGGCTCCAGGTTGATTCAGCCTTCCATCCTTCCGAGGTCAGTAAAATGAGTACCCAGCTTGCTGGGGGGGTGCAGTGTAGATGACTGGGGAAGGCAATGGCAAACCACCCCATAAAAAAAGGTCTGCCATGAAAACGTTGTGAAAGCATCGTCACCTCAGAATCGGGAACTACTAGTGCTTGCACAGAGGACTACCTTTACCTTTTTAGAGCAGAAAAACAGGCTCCCATTTACACCTGGGAGTTACTCAGAATGTCAGTGCAATTTTTATTGGGACCTAAAGGAAAACAGCTGAGAAAAAGGGGGACTGCCTGTGGGTTGGTTCTAACTACCATCAGCAGAAGGAATACAAATACTTCTCATGTTCTTCTTCCATCTAGTGGTTCTTCTTGAACCCTGGAAAATAGATGGAGGGATGCATTGGAGAGAAGACCTCACTGTAGCTCCTCGATAATCTACATAGTTCTTTTGTGTCCCAGAATTTAGTTTTTGGGAGTTGGAAGGGACTGCTGAACAGAGAATGTGGCAAAGATCTGGGTTCCTTCCACTGGTGATAGGATCCAACTTTATCAACATTTTAGTAAGCCTTCCTTGTTTCCCAAATGTGTTTGGTATGTATTAGAGATTTTTATTAAAAGATGTCTCTTTCCCAGCCAAATGATGCAACGGTTCATCCACAGCTGTGCTCTTGCAAATAATTTTCTTACAGTGTGGATAAGTTTCCTTGAGTCAAATTTTCTACATTTTCTCATTGTCCTATAAACATACACAGAAGTTCAACTACTGACTTTTAATAGGTGATTATTAAAACTGTCTAATCTAAATAATACGGGTAAGTGTTCTAATTTTGCAAAATATTGCTTATGAAACACCTTAGCTAATATCCTGCCCTTTCAGGAAACACCAGCCAGTTACTGAAAGCTCTAGATGTACTAGACCTATTCTTTAGACTATTTAGGATGAGTAAATATCTCTCATTAGTAACTGCATCTTTTTCATGTCAGTCAGTAATTTATTTCATGATAAATGGTCCATTAAACAAGCTTCATAATGAAAGTCGGTTGGTGTATGAAAGGTTCTGTGTTGGTGCTGCATGCGATTTTCCTGAAAAGAAAAATAAAGATGAACAGTGGCAGCCAGCAAAATAATGATACCTGCTGTGGCATAGTAGCCAGTGGTTGGTTGCATAGTGGCCAATGGTTGGTTTTCTGTTGCTATCATGCAGCATCTTGTAGAGCTGTGCCCACTACAATCCAGGTTGGCCCAAAATATGACCTTTGGGGCTGAGTTCTAATTATTATTATGCTTTTATGTAATGTATTTTAAGTTTTCAGAATGCTTCAGTAACACTATCTTTGTAGCCATCACAACAGCCCTGTAAGAGAGGCTGTTATTACCATCCCTTATATGCAGGTAAAGGCTTCTGCTACAACCTTGTGAAAAGTTATTTCAGTCGAAGACCATTGGTTTCAGTGACTTTAGACTGGAGTAGTTCTGCATAGGATTGTACTGAGGCTGGGAGAGATTGGTTTATTGGTGGTCCCTTAAAAAGCTGACAGAAGAAAATGTGATAGTTCTTACATTAACAGTATGGGTTACTTTTTAGTTGATGCACTAAGTAAATCAATAGCAAGTGGAAGCCAAACTGGATAATGATACCTAATTTGAGGAAGTTTGAGGTAAACCATCCTTTCATTTCAGTCCTTTCCCATGTCTCAGTTTTTCCATAGCCATTGATTTGTTAGTGCTTTTCATGGTGAAGCTAATAAAATGCATAAGATTTTGGTATGAGTTGTTCTGAAAAGTTATTATGAGGCCTGTCTGCTCCATAACTATTAATTTAAGTGGTCTGTCTTGAGGACTGCATTTCTCTGTCATACGTTAACTTGCAAAGCAAAATAAATTTCTTGAAGTGTTACATGTATATGGGATAGAATTAAAGTCTAATTCTGTACGCCCAACAACCTGTGATCTGGACTCATGTCCCTCCTGGCTAATTAAAGCTTGCCGGGGGGAGCTTAGGTGTCCTAGATGGGACATCATAAATAGATCCCTCTCAGTGGGGCATTTTCCAATGCCTCTCAAAGAGGCTGTGGTCCGCCCTCTATTGAAAAAGGTAACATTGGATCCAGCCAAATTGGCTCATTATCAGCCGGTCTCAAATTTGCCCTTTTTGGGCAAAATTATTAAGAGGGCAGTAGCGTTACAATTGCAGAGTTTTCTGGATGACGCTTCCGTGCTAGATCCCCACCAGTCTGGTTTTCGTCCAGGCCATGGGACAGAGACAGTGCTGGTCGCCCTGGTGGATGACCTCCAGCGACATCTGGCTCGAGGCAGCGTGGCGGTGCTGATGTTGTTAGACCTATCGGCAGCGTTTGATACAGTCGACCATCAGTTACTGACCCCGCCGCCTTGCCGACACGGGGATTCATGGGTTGCCTTTGCAATGGCTTTCCCCTTTCCTTGACAGTCAGGGACAAAGGGTGGCGATTGGGGGAGAACTGTCCCAGAGGCATCCACTTAATTATGGGGTGCCACAGGGAGCAGTCCTCTCCTCTATGTTGTTTAACATCTACATGCACCCCCTTGCCCAGAGGTATGCGCTGGGTTGTCATCAATATACCGATGACACCCAGCTCTATCTACTAATGGATGGCCGGCCTGGCTGTGTCCCAGAAAATCTGGACCTGGCATTACAGGCTGCGGCAAGATGGCTCAGGCTGAGTAGGCTGAAGTTGAATCCAGCGAAGACAGGTCCTTTGCCTGAGTTGTGGCGGTCTGGGAGGAGAAATCCCCCTACCAATTTTTGACAGGGTGCCATTGGTAATGATGCACAAGGTCAAGCGCTTGGGGGTGCTACTGGAGCCTTCTTTGTCAGTGGAGGCCCAGATAGCAGCCACTGCCAGATCATCTTAGACGGGCAAGACAGTTGGCTTCCTTCCTGAAGTGTGACGATCTGGCAACAGTGATCCATGCAGCGGTCACCTCGAGGTTGGACTACTGTAATGCCCTCTACATGAGGCTGCCCTTGTGCTGAACCCGGAAACTACAGTTGGTGCAGAACGTGGCAGCCAGGCTTTTATTAGGGCTCCCTAAGTGGGAGCACATACAGCCGAGGCTACGGGAGCTGTACTGGCTGCCAATTGTGTACCGGATCCGTTACAAGGTGCTGGTCATTACCTTTAAAACCCCCTATGACCGAGGACCTGTCTACCTTAGGAACCGTCTCTCTCCATATATACCCCAAAGGGTGCTGAGATCAGGTTCACAAAATATACTGATAATCCCCGGGCCGAAGGAGGCCAAACTGAAAACGACAAGAGAAAAGGCCTTCTCAATCAGGGCTCCCCACTGGTGGAATCAATTACCAGAGGAGGTGCAGGCCCTGCGGAGTCTTGCTCAGTTCCGCAGGGCCTGCAAGACTACCCTCTTTCAGCTGGCCTTTTCTTGATGTGGATTCTGCTGTACCGTCGTTACAAAAATCTGTAAAGATCGGAATTTTTGAAAATGTAGCACCGAGTACGATCGCAGGAAATTGTTGGTTTTAATTAGATGGTTTTAAGGAAATTTTAAGGAAACTGTACAATGCTGTAGATTGTTGTTTTATTATGTAATCTTTGTATTTTATATTATGTTGTAAGCCGCCCTGAGCCTGCTTTGGCGGGGAGGGCGGGATATAAATTAAATGTTATTGTTATTATTATTATAATATTATCTGAAACTGTTTGGGCATTGATTTGGAGAAGATGAAAGATTATTGTTTTAATTTAGCCATCAGCAGGCAATGACCCAGATGTTATCTGTGGAAGATTGTCTCTTGCCATGTACTTGGCTGTCACAAATCTGCCTTTCACTCTCCCTTTTGCCCTGCTCTTTATCTGTTTTAACTGCTCCCGGTATTGGAAAGCAGGTGTGAACATAAGACCTTATTCTAGAATCCATTTCTGACATAGACAGGGGAGAGGAAGGAGGGAAAGTGCCTAGCAATGGCTCTGCTCTCCTTGCTTCCAGATTGCATATATTTGTCTCTCTTGATTGCCTCTCTATTCCTTTCCCCCCCATTCCTGTGTTCTCATATGAAGAACTGCGAATTTGTCTTATTGCTTCTTCAGTACTGGTTCATCAGCAAACTTAGTTCAAGATATGCAGCCTTTTAGGATGCTTTGTGGGAAACTGGTGTAATGTATTCTCTTTTTTGAAACTTGTTAGATTATTCTAAGGGTATGGCCAGATTGAAATTCCTATTGTTAATGTACTTGTATGTGTTAGTTTAAAACTTTTAGAGAAGTTTTGCATGAACACTTTGGTTATAAGATGCATGTTGTTTTCAGGTAGTAAAGATGAGTTACTGCAGTTGGTTGAACAGCTTCACCCAGAAAGTAGTAATGAATGGATCATCATCAAACCGGAAAGAGGTATTAAGTGGGATTCCACAGGAGTCAGTTTGAAAGCAGTGCAGGTTATCTTCATTGACCATTTGGGTGAAGGGTGAACTAGATTCTTGTCAAAGGGGTTGGAAAGAGTTTAGAGAGAGCCAAAATAGTCACAATAAATTGAGTAAATAGCCAGTATCATTTTAGGCCACATTTATATGGGAAATAATATGGTTGTGTATTTCTCATGTTTCTGGGTTTACCTGTTGTGACTCCTGAAAACCTTGGGATAGAAAAGTCAGACTTTCATTCTTTGTCCTTAGATGTCAGGAGAACACAGCCAGCTAACTAACAGGGCCAAATGTTGTTTTAATTGAATTATGCGAGGTATTTTGATGAATGCATTAAGAAGGTGAATATTCCTATTAATATTGCTTTTTAAACACATGACATTACTTTGGACTTAGTCCTTTGCCAGTGAAGAGGAAGAAATCTTGTGTCAGGTATCTGTTAGAAAACTGTTCAGGCTACGCAGGTATTGTCATCAACTGGAAAACATTCTGAGATGCATGAACTCAATGGCACTCATGTAAAGTAATTTCCCACTTCGTAGCACAACCTGTGTATGCTCCAAAACTATGCTCCTGGGGATTGGCAGATCCTGGAGACAACATGGGGTCTACAATAGGGAAGGAGGAATCTCTGAACATTTTTCTGGCTTCTGTATGGCCCAAACAGTGCTCTTCTTGTTTGTTGGTTCAGAGCCAAGCAATATCATATCCACAGCATTGTCAGTTTTCCTTATATTTCATGTTCACATTTGAAAATATAGCAATTTTTAAAAAATCATGACAGCCCCTAAGAGAGATTAATTTAACAAAGCAAAAAGCCATTTAAAAACCATTAACTTCGCAGCCCTAAGAAATATTTGTATTACATGCAATAACAAGTGTCTGTTCTTCAGATCAAGATTTCCTCTGTTTAGAAAACCAACCGTTTTAATTCTGTGTTTTTCTGACAGATGTGTCAGTTTCATTCCTGCTGAGGGCAGTCAGAGCAGATGGTAAGCAATGAAACAGTTCAGACACATTAGAAGAGATATGCTTATCTGTCTTATTCCATACATATTTTACAACTGTAGGGAATAATCCATAAATTTGGAGAATGGATAGAATTAATCCAGGTGCTTAATTCTGCAGATAATTTTATGTTATCATTGAGCAACAGCTTGCTTTGGGACCTAATGAAATAGTGCATTTATTACTATCTTGCTGAGCTTCCAAGGTTTACCACTGACAGTGCTACAGCTGTAGTCAACATATTAAAGAAGTGTTTGTTCATTTTGTGGCAAATTTTAAAAAGGGAAAGCAGTTAGCTCCTTGCCTCCATTGGCAAAGGCTTCGGAAAAGAAACTCTGATGTTTTGAGGTTCAAGTCTTGTTTGGAGCAGGAAGATGGGCGCAGGCTGGTTTTCAGACTCTTTCTTAAAATGACTGGTTTATTTCACACAGGAGACTGCCTGTGGCATGAATGAATATAAAACATTATGAAAAAGCATACAATTATATTAAGAACAACCACTCAAATCTTGTAGTAAAAGTAGTGAAGCATGCATACATACAACAAACTCATGGTACTACAAATGATGTTGGAAGTATTTCTGGAAATGCAATTTAGGTTTGTCAGATTTGTTTTAGAAACACTTCCCCCTTTTCCGTAAGTCAGTGTTTGATATAACATTTGATGGACTTTCTATTGCATGGTAGTATTAAATGGGTAGCCAGGACCCTTCAAAGATAGCCTGTTAGCCAAAAGGGACCAGAGAAACTGGATAAATAAAGGAAATGAGATTATTAATTTCTCTAGGACCTGTTTAGGTGGCTTTCTTGTTGAATAATCTCTGTATTGGTCCTCTACTGAGGTTGCGTGACTCACAGCATCTCATTGACAGATTAAACTGGGGATGGACAACTTTTCTATCCTGTGGTTCCAGAACTGGATATTACTCCTTCCACCCCCAAAATATCATCACCCAGTCTCTGCGGTTTCATAGTGGCTGGGGAGATTGGGCCCCAGATTGAAATGTCTATCATTGTTGCAGCCACAGAGAGAGAGAAAATTGTGCTCAATTCCTTCCACTGATGGTGCTGAGTTGAATGAGGACAACTGGGAAAAATTACAGTGAATGCTGTGTGGTCCGTGTCCTGCCAGTTGGCTATCCGTGCAGAGAACCTTCACATAAATTATTATAATTGTGTTTTCCATTTGTACTGTACTTATTTGATAAAGAATTGTCCATTTTTTATGTTATATAACCATTAGTTCTGCCATTAACATAGAAATGAGAGAGAGAGAGTGTGTAAGTAGTTTGTTCTCTGTGTAGGCATACTTTTGTGCAGAGGTATTAGCTAATCAAATTACTTTGAGCAGATTTGGATAAAATTAGCAAATGTGTGTGGGGAAAAATGGTTGAAGCATGTTTTGGCCATATATACGGAATGTGGTTTTCAGCCTTTAATAACATAAATTTTGCTTGAAATTTTGTTTTTTATTAGAAGATAAAAAGATAAACTTTTAATCTGTGTTGCAGTTTTGAAATAAGTGATATGTTTTCTTGATGTTGTTAACAGAGTTTGTGGATGCACTTAGATGTTTGCAATGAGCACTGTGGCTGGCATGCCCCAGTGTTTTGGACACCAATGCATACAACTCCATAGTAATCGAATTTATCAGAAACGAACGTCATGAGCATAGTGGTCCCACTGGGGGCTGACACAGCAGAAACCTCATTTTTGGAAATGGCTGCAGGCTCAGAGTGAGTATTGTACCATAATTGCAAGTGTGCAGACTTGATTGTGTGTTGTGTTTTTAGTCATCTCTAAACCATTTGTTGCCAAATTTCAGTTAACCCATTTCTGAGAGTAAATGAGAGGATCGAGGTTTGTTCAGCTTTACCTAAAGCAAGTTATGTATTTTTTTAAGCATGAGTTTTCTTCCTGGAAATCAGCTTTGAGAATAAATCTATTAGAATAGATTTTGTTACCATTCTAGTAAAAGTTACTGCTTTAAAAAACTATGTTGAAATGTTAAAGTTCAAATAGAATTTTTAGTTGTTTTATGTAGCATTTTAGCATTCATAGTGAGGCTCTACTGCCCGTTCCCCTCTTTGCTTTCACCTATTTAATTTATTTCATGAGGAGCTGGAGAAAATAGAGACTGAGAATACTGTTACATAAGTAGTGCTTAAAATAGAAGAATATTCATCAGGAGCTCCTTTATTTTTTTCCTTTCCTTTGGTGGGTACTGCTTTTATTCCACAAACCCCTCAAAATTGTAGAAAGTGGCTCTGAATACCCAGGAAACCTGCAGTAGCTTATACTACCACTAGATGTCGTTGATAAAACTTACTGGTTTCAGATACTGCTAACAGCATATGGGCAGACTCCTACGCTTCTTATGTATTCATAGAAACAATAGCTATTATTGAAGCTAATGTACTCCTGCCTTGGAGTCATTTTTGTGCAGCTGTATTTTATGTTGCACAACCCTATGGTCTCCATTGTTCACGTGGAAGCTCTGTTTGCTTGATAGCACATACCCATACCACTACAACAATTTTGAATGAGTCCTATAGCTAATGTTATACTAGAATTTTTCCTTCTGAACTGCTCAACATAAGTGGGGGTTTTTTACGTTTTAGTGATCTCTTAATACTTATTTCTAAGTACTGACAAACAAGAAAAAAACACAAAATGAAAATACAAGAACTTTTACATGTGAAATCTTAACTTTCCCACCCCCCCAGACCTGAATCTGTAGAAGCTAGCCCTGTGGTCGTTGAGAAGTCAAACAGTTATCCACACCAGCTATATAACAACAGCTCTCACCATTCCCACAGTTATATTGGTTTGCCTTATGCGGTAAGTTTTTTGTTTAAACAAAACTACTTCTTCAAGTTGTTCTTTAATTACAACTTAGGTGTTCCTCAGTCATTTCTGTTTGTATAACTTGTTATAAAAGCGTTCCACTGATATGGCCAAATCTGTACATTAGAGAAGAGGCTCATTTGTCATGATTCCAATACCAAGTCTCAAATTCTCACTTTTGCCCTTTTTAAATAAAGCAGATCCCCACCCCCATGACTTGAATAGCATAGACTTGAAATTATTCTTAGAATGCTGTATACCACTTAACTTGAATTCTGCCTTACTAGAAATGGCAAATAAAAATTAAACAATAATAACTGATATATTTACAAAAAACCAATTCAGTTCCTTCAAGTGTTTTATAAATATTAATACAGTTCTGTGAATTCACATGGACATAAATATCGTTCAACAGTATTTAACAAGTGCAGCCCAATAACAGTCTTAGTCTTGCTATTCATGCCTATGAGAGAACGTGCAGCCAAGGAACTGAGTAAGACAAGATTTTGTGGCGTCTACATGTATTCTGCTCTGAGGAAGCCTATTGAAACAGGTGTTTGAGCTAGTATGTCTACATAATTGTGATTCCTCATGTTACTTGAATACAATGGTAAGAAAGCCACAAAGACATAAAGAATGTTTTCTTGGCTTTTTGTGCATTGATTGCATTGGATGACGCTTGAAGTGAAGAGGACCAGGCAGTCTCCTGAAGTAGAGAAGAGTATCATATTATTGGGGTCTATACAACAATAACTGTATCAGTTAAGTTGTATCCATTTTTCTCTCTCTAGATCCCCCCTCCCCCCACATATAGTTCTAGTTAGGAACTAGTGATGGTAATTAATCAGGTGCAAGTTGCTAAGCCATGTATAAAACAGACAACACCTTTAGGGAAAGCAGTCATTGTCTTTGCTGAATGCTCTTGTCAGTATTTAAGAATTCTGGCAGAGGTAGGTACAGGAGCCTCAGAAACAAATCTGTATTGCTGCTAAGAAACTGGACTGTGTGTCTGCTTTTTTTTAGAGTTAAGGTCTGGTATATTTTTTGATTAAGTTTTAGCTTCAAATGTGCACATTGAAACTTCAGAAGTCTTAAAACTGATAATATCTGACAGTTTTCCTGGACCTTAATAACAGTCAAGTTTATTGTTCAACATGGATCAGAGATAAATATCAAAAATCAAACATTAGTAATTTGGGGAAAGAAATGCTGTCAAAAATAATAGAAAAGCAATAAAACCTACTTGTTCTAATTATTGCTGTGCAGATTCAACTGTAGTCTATAATATCCTCCCTGTCTGCAGTAGTCCACAGATGCAGCTATACACCAATACCCTGTGATTTGAAATTTGAACATTATAATGCAGTTCTTAAATCACATGGTTTAACAGGACTAATGTTTACGATGCCTTTCCAAATCAGGATAGCCTGCCCATAATTCCAACATAATTAATTGAGAAGCCTCTAAATCAGAGTGACAGAGGAGCAGCGAGAGCCCCAGTGACCATGCCCAAACCGTCGTAAGACGGCCTGTTAGAAGGGGGGGGGGGTGTCTGATGGGGAAAGCACACCTTTGATAACTCTGGTAAGACTGGGTTGGTCAAAGCCAACCAGTTTGTCTTGCAGGCCCAGAAATCATTGGCCTGGGAGCCCTCCTTCTCATCATATGGGGGTGTGTGGAACCAGCTACCAATGCTCTGGGGTGCCCCAGCCTTCCGCACATTTCCCAAGAGGTCAGGCCTAGGCACTGGCTCCAAAGCAGAGTGTCTGCAGCTTGGAGACTGCTATGGGGCCTTCTGGACTCCCCTGACCCTCTTTGAGACCTTACCCATTCATTGCAAGGTGGGGCCTTGTGGCACAAAAGAGCCATTTTCCTTTCAGTTTTGACTCTGCGGGAAGAGTTCTGCAAGGCAGTAAAGGGCGGTGAAGACCCTACCACATGATGAAAGTGAGAAACTGGGGGCTGAGGACAATGTCCCCCCGTCTGCATATCAGCAGCATCTCCCCATCTGGCAATTCTGCAGAGTCTCCAGCATCCTGTGGTTTCTCCCCCCCCCCCCCCACCTTCCCCTTGCCTCTAAGGGGCTTGAAGGGTGGAAAGCAGCCACACAGCAGAGAAACATTGGCCTTCTGCACAGCACTTGGAGTTGTTGCAGGAGGGCGGGCTGGCTGGCTTTGAGAAGAGCCTGACCAGCTTTCAGCCATGACTCTCTCCAACTCTTCTGCACCCCACTGTTAACGCTGAAACCAGTTTGAGGTTTTTTGGATCTTATGCCCTCTTAGATCTTAGACCAACTTTTCTGAATTGCAGTACCTAGAAATCATGGTCTCAGAGACTTCAGGAGGTCACAAGAACTCCTAATTCTCTGAGCTCCAACACATTCTCAGGTTCCCATCTGAAGCCCGGGTCCCTTTGGTTTTTTTAAAATGTCCAAGCCAGTTTTCCAGTCTGGATTGGGGAGGGGGGAATAAAGGAGGCCAATAGTCGGTCTTACCAAGAGAGAGAATTCCTCCAGGGTCTCTCACCTGACAGGCAGTTTAACCCAGTGTAGCAGGGAGACTTGCCCCTATTCAGTTATCAGGATGGCAACTATGAGGAGTTTTATTCCTCACCCCCTAAAGAGGATGGAGAGCAGCCAGAGGGATAGCCTATGGTTACCTCTGTGAAGGCACGCTCCTTCTTTCAGGAGGCGTACACCAGATACTTTGCAAGGAAAAAAACATGACTTTTTGTCTGGTTTGCAGAGGGTCCCAGGTTCAATCCCTGGCATTTCCAAGTGATGTGAAAGACCCTGGGACCCTGGAAAGCTGCTGCTGCTCTGAGTAGATAGTAAGGTGGAGCTATGTTCCTGTGGCAGAGCATCTGCTTGGTGTACAGAGGGTTGCAGGTTCAGTCCCTGGCATTTCCAGTTAGAGGATCTGGCAATGGGGGATGTGGAGGAGCCTCTGCCGGGGACCCTGGTGAGTCGTTGCCAGTCTCAGCGGACAGGGCTGATCAGTTATTTATTTATTTAGTTTATACCCCGCCCTCCCCGCCGAAGTAGGCTTAGGGTGGCTTACAAGGCCAATTGGTGAAAGAGTATATGAAAAACACTAGTTAGTAACAATAAAACAATACAGTGGTATCTGTACTTTAATAGTGGTGGATACAGCAGATCTTACTCATAATTGTCACGTCCAAAAAGTTGCAACTATGATCAGTATCGTCATCGCCTCTGGTATAGTACACAAATAGTTTCAGGAATCAAAATATTTAGCTATTTCCATAGCATGATTAGTATGTTTGCCATTTCTGCTTAAATTCTTTCAGTGGTCTGTATAATTAGTTAGTTTTGCCATTGTTGCATATTCAGGTAGCTTTCCTTTTCTAGGTCTCTTTTGTAGGACAGTCTTCTATCTTCCCTTTCATTTGCAAATACGGACCATCTTTCGCAATCTTTTTGTATTTTAGACCAGGTTGTCATATAATTACCTTTAAATGTATCATTCTGTCCTGTGAGATGTATTCCTAAATGTTTGACTGGATTGCTTGTTATGTCACATCCTGAAATTTTCTTAATCTCTTCGTTGTCTTGTTTAGATGAGAATTTTAAAATAAATTTTTTCCCCCCGTTGATTTTGTAACCTGAAAAGAGTCCAAACTTTTCTACTTTCTCTCTTACATGTTGGAAAGATAATTGGGGGTTTGAAATTGTAAGGACCATGTGGTCAGCATAACTCCTTAGTTTAAAATCTATGGGAAGCAAGCAAAGTGTATATGAGAGGGAATTGCCCTTGCTTCTATGAAAAAGAGGAAAAGATTGGAACAAATTAAGAAAATAACTGACAGAATTTTAACCTTAGAAGATCAGCATAAAAAATCTTTAAAGAAAACAGTTCTAGCAGAAATTAAACAACTAAGAAATCAGTTGGATTTACTCAAACTGAAGAAATGCAGAAAAGGTTGAGCTTTTTAAAACAAAAACATTTTGAACATGCAAATAAACCAGGAAGATACCTTGCATATTATGCTTATATAAAGAAAATGAAAGGAGAGAAAAAAATGATGTACAGAAAAAAGATGGTATTCCCTATGCCAGGGGTGGGGATCCTTTTTTCTGCCAAGACCCAAATGGATATTTATAACATCATTCGCGGGCCATAAAAATTATCAACTTAAAAAACAGTGCTCCGCCAAGGAAGAATGATTCTGGCCAGCAAAATTAATGCAAATAAATGTTTTTCTATTTGAAGTCAAGTGGGGAGAGCCTAATCTGGCACACACACCACCCGGCCCACCGCCCTAGGCAAATGCATAGGTCCAGGGCTTTTTTGTAGAAAAAGACCAGCAGGAACTCAGTAGCATATTAGACCACATCCCCTAATATTAGCATATTTGGTCACACACTCATTAGCATATTAGGCCACACCAGGGCTTTTTTTTGTAGAAAAGGCCCAGCAGGAACTCATTTGCATGTAAGGCTACACACCCCTCACACCAAGACAGCTGAAACTATGTTCCTGTGCGTTCCTGCTCAGAAAAAGCCCTAGAAACAAGGATTTTTATAAATTTCCCCTCTCCCTCATGCGTTGAAGCGTTTGAATTTCTTATCATCAAAGCATAGTGTTTGATGGCCCTTTGGGACAGACACTGTGCCATGCCATTGCCCTCAAGCCAAGCAGGAATGCAAATGTGACAACTAGCTTGGATAGTCATCACACCCTTTGGACCCTGGCCAAGCCAGCCGGAACCCTAGCCAAGCCAGCCGGAACTGCATTCCTGGGTGTTCCTGCTCAAAAAAAGCCCTGGGCTGTACCATCTGGGATAATCAAGTGCAAACTGAACTGTGACAGTAACTTTTCCAGGCCCCGCAGCAATTCTGGCTGGCCAGCCAGGCCCCAGGGAGGCTGCCACATGGCTCGGTTCAGCCCAGCAATCCCCGAGGGCCACACCAAGTGCTGTATATGGCCCTCTGCCCTATGCAAAGAAATTCAAGAACAATCTGAACTCCTTCCCAAAAAACTTTACATAAAAGAACTTTTATCAGTGAATGGAATGGATTATTATATTAAAGAAGCCTCAACTTTTAAATTTGCAAATGAAGACAGAGAAATTTGGAACCAAAGCATTTCAATTTAAGAGGTTGCGCAAGCTATCAAGAATCTAAAAAAGGGCAAGACACCAGGACCAGATGGACTAACTGCACTTTATTATAAATTAGGGATGGCCCAACTTGCTTAACATAAGAGCCACATAGAACAAATGTCAGATGTTTGAGAAGCTGCAAGACATGAACGTCAGATTTTGAGAGCCCCACATACAGGAAGGAAGGCACATAGATGGGGAGAGAGATGTGGAAAGAAAGCAACTTTAAATGCATTCTCCAAGTCGACTGACAGGGCAGTGGGGGCTTAGAGATATGGGTGTGCAAAAAAAAAAAATTCAGAATTAATCAGATTCGGAAATATACGGGGCCAAAAAATTCGGAATACCTTATATTTCCGTATATGGGTACTTGGAATAGCCGCATATACGGTAGATGCGTGGCTATTTCCAAATATATGGCCCCATTATACCCTATGGCCATTGAAATCAATGGCAAAATAGGGCATAATTAGAGGCTACTGGGGGGCAGGGGGGTTGAGAGAGAGCCCCCAAAACTGCAGGGGACTCTCCCCTACAAAACCCCCAAGTCCCAAAAAGATTGGGCCAGGGGGTCCAATTCCTGGGGCACCCAAAGCCAAACCTAACTGCACACCAGAGAATCTCTATAGGACCCAAATGCACTACATCCATCTATCTACTCTATGAACCCTGCTGGCCTGGAACCAATATAAACCCAGTTGCCAATGCCAACGTCACTGCCACACAAAACACAATCTGCTCAAGGTCTGCTCTGCAGACCTGGCTGCAGCAAACCCAGATGCCAGCTCTCCAGCCCTGCCCCAAACAACGCGGGGAGAGCTGGCCAAGCACAACAAGCATGCTGGTTCTAGGTCTCTCACCCAGGTTTGTTTTTTTAATTAACTAAAATAAAAACAAGAACCCCAAGACCGTCTTACCTTAGACGTCTTCTCTACTCCAGGCAAGTCAGGCAAGGCTGAGAGAGAGCAGCAGCAGCTAAGGCCAACGGCCAGCGCAGCACAATCTCTCTCTCACACCAACACAGCAGCAATGGAATGGAGTCCAGCCAGGCAGACTCCTTAAAAAGGTTCTCTGGCCCTACACAGAGCAGTTTCAAAAAATAGCACTGCTCTGTGATTAGCCAGAGATCACTGTTTACTTGGATACCCAAGTAAACAAAAGAACAGCAATGTTGCTGATGGCTGGGGAATTAGTTCAGCCATCAGCTACACAACAGCCCTGCAAAGCATGCTGGGACAGCAGACTGAACAGAGTGTGTCCGGTGGGGGGAAGTGCATCTAGAAGTTTCCCTGTTGAGTCTTTACCTGTAGGAAAGCAGAACAGATATGTGCAGCCATGACAGCCTGGCACAAGTGCCATGCTGGGCTCAGCCGTGGATGTGTTGCCCTGACAGGGTCTGCAAATGCAGCCCGGGGGAGGGAGGGTGGCTTTACCATGAGTTGCCTCCTTGACGCACATGACAGTGCCATCCAAATTGCACTCGCCTGTTGAAATGCTCAGGGATTGCTTATGTTCCATCCACAGCTGCACTTGCAACTGCTACTCAAGGCTCTGGTCCTGCAAGGAAATGAGTCAAAGGCTCACCTGGCAAGCCAGTCTGCCACGTATAGAGCGGAGCAGCTGGCAGACCCCATGAACCACTGATGAGCTGTCCTCCGCTGAGGGGGTGGGGAACAAATAGAGGACTGACAATATGTCCCCAGCAGCATGAATTTTTTCCCATTGCATGTTGGGCCATGATGCTGGAATGCTGTTGCTTGTACCACCCCCATATGAACCCAATTCTGGGCGAGTGTGGGAAGTGACTTTGTAGCACCTTGAAGATGAAGATATTGGATTTATATCCCGCCCTCCACTCCGAAGAGTCTCAGAGCGGCTCACAATCTCCTTTACCTTCCTCCCCCACAACAGACACCCTGTGAGGTGGGTGGGGCTGGAGAGGGCTCTCACAGCAGCTGCCCTTTCAAGGACAACTTCTGCCAGAGCTATGGCTGACCCAAGGCCATGCCAGCAGGTGCAAGTGGAGGAGTGGGGAATCAAACCCGGTTCTCCCAGATAAGAGTCCGCACACTTAACCACTACACCAAACTGGCTCTCAAGCGAGGGGAGTGGGAGGCAGGTTTGTGTTCTTTGCCCTTGCTTGCCTTGCAGTGTATGTTTGCCCCCTTGGGTCAAGCCTCCAAAGATGGGGTACCTCTTAGTGTTCTGAAATGGGAGAGGCCAGCCATAAAATATGGACTTTGCTCCCCTCCATAGGTGTTAGCACTGAGCGCTTGCCCTGTAGTGCTGAGTGCCCTCTCTGTGCTTTTCCAACCACTGAATTGCCTTGCTACTTGCTCTAAGTCCTCATGGTAGGGAGTCCTGTGCCATACATCCTAACTGCAGAGTTGTAGATGTCTTGACAGATTTTTGTGGGTGGGGGGAGGCTGTGACTGGGTGCTGGGAGAAGGCTTGTTTGGCCCTGGGGAGGGATGAGATTGGATGAACCTGTACTAAGTGTCCTGAAATTCTCTGGGTCTAATGGGCATGGCCACAGTAGGGGGAGCACTTGATTTTTCAGTTTAATTGACCCTTGTGGGCTGTGCTGCGTTTTCCACCTCTGACAGGGCATTTTCATTCTGAAAGAGCTCAGGGACCCAATTAACTCTGGCCACGCCCACCAAACTGCCCACAGCCATGCCAGCATAAGGACTTATGATTTGGTTGCCCTGACAAGTAGTTGCCATGGGTCTACTGCAGCCCCTGAGAACCACGAAGTGGTGTTGGGGCCTGCGCTGTTGTAGCTAGCCCTTACGCTGGCATATCTCAGAGATAAGCCATCACAAATGTCAGCTCCCTGGGCACTTTCGCTTCCCCTTAGGGTTGCACAGTTTAAGTTGAAAGTTCGGCTACACAAAAGTTTCAGGAACTTACTTCATTAAGAGTTTATGCTCCGCTTTGTCAGATTGTTCAGAGTGCCCGACATCAAGACAATAAAAGGAAATGACAAAAATAATGTCCTTTCAAGTGTTTGAGCCAACAAAAGGATTTGTAAAGCAGCATCAGATGACTTAGAGCACATGAGACTATTATAAATCTAAAACGCCCTATCCCACAGTGCAAGAGAAATCAGAATGAAATTAAAAGGTCCCTGCCTAACAATGAAGGTGCCAGTTAGACCTCTCATGGGAGGATGTTCCAGAGACCCAGCACCATTAGTGAAAGGACTTTATCTCTTGTCAGCAACCACCTCACCTGTAGAGGAAGAGGTACTCTGAAGGAAATCATAAAGCTAGATTTGTATGTGAGGAGACTAGAGTGAGGGAACTATTGAAACTGCTTCTTTAAAAATTAAAATAAGCAAAAATGAAAAGCAGAAATGAATGATTTTTTTTATAAATGATTTTTTCCAGGATCATAACTATGGCGCTCGCCCTCCTCCAACACCTCCAGCTTCTCCTCCTCCATCAGTTCTTATAAGCAAGAATGAAGTAGGCATATATACTGCTCCCAATTTCGATGAGACCTCCAGTGCTACTACTATCAGCACATCTGAAGATGGAAGCTATGGAACGGACATTACCAGGTGCATTTGTGGATTTACACATGATGATGGATATATGATCTGTTGTGACAAATGCAGGTAAAGTAGTCTTGCATCTACACAAATATTTAAGCATTTTTACTGTGTACCACAAAGATGTTTCTTATCATTGGAGGGCCATTCCCCTTCACAGCAAACCACTTAGGCTTATTACAGGCAGCATGAAAAAATGGAAGAAACTGAAGTCATTGCCTTTTTGTCTTTGTGATGGCTGCTGTTTTGCTTGCCTGTGTGAGCAGGGGAATTGACAGGCCAGCCAAGCCAGTACAGTCAAGTGGGGGTTATACTGAAAAGACTTACAATGTAGGTCTTATTGTGAACCTATAGAAGGGGAAGCACTGAGCAGTGGGGAAGTAAACCCACACTGGTATAGAGGTGATCTGGTACCCAGGGCTACATCATTAATGGCCCTGTTAGGATGAAGAAGGGACCATGTGACTGTCCATTGGAGGGGATGCATGGCCTTTTGTCAATATGTTTGTGCTGTCTAAAGTGAAACCTTGGGGCAAAATAGTAAGTGTACAGGTAGCAGATTATCTTGATTCTGTTTTTGTTCTGAATTGTCAACCTATTTTTGAACGATCTCCAAAGGCCAGTTTGTATATGAGTAGTTTCTGAAAGGGAAACTCAGCAAGAGAATAAAATTCAGGACCCTTTGGGACATTTTTGCATGCTCCTTTGGATGACAGACATGGTTTGAATTGTCTCATGCTTTTGAATTTTCTTTTGAAATTGAAAGCAGAGTTTTGTTCTCAAGGGAAGGAAATTGATGGTGGATGCTGGGGGAATAATATATAAAATAAACAATGTGTCATGGAGAAGACCAGTGCTACAGTATTTTACCCATTACATGGGAGACTTCAAAGTATTTTGTAAGTCTTCAGTATATTTGAATACTTTTTGCAAGTAATATTTATATATATATTTTTTATTTAAGTGTTTGGCAGCACATTGATTGCATGGGGATCGATAGGCAGCATATTCCTGACATATACCTGTGTGAACGTTGTCAACCTAGGTGAGTAATATATGGTTAATCAGAAATTATTGCTGTCAGAGTACATAACTAGAATGGTCAGTATATCGTCACGTTATTTTGTAATAAATCTCCTGTGATACTATTAGAGTGTATTGCAGATTAGTCATGGATTGAAAATGTGGTATCCTGTCCCTAGTACATTTTTAAGATCTCTGTGAACAAATGAAAATGCACTGATACCAATCTGAAGGGCCGGGAACAGGTTTTAACATGTAGATCAGCTCCCCCTTATGGGCAAAAATGTGCCAGGTTGTGCACTAACTCCCTATGCACCTTAGTACCTAATCCCAATATAAAGGCAAATGTCCATTTACATAAAATAGGGGTTTAAAAGTAGATATTGTTTCCATATGCAAGAATCGATATCAAACATATTTTAGCACTGGGCCTTCCTCAGTAGTATAATTCAAACTGAACACTGCATTAATTTAACGAAGACATACATAGAACTGATCATACACTGTGATGTTCATCAATGGAGTAAGTGGTGTCGAGTTTCCTTGTGGTCCATCATGGGCAACTCATCAAGATGTAAAATATTTCCTTTGCCCATGGATCATTTTAGGTCCCACCAGAAATGCTCAAAGCTCCAGTTGAGTGCTCAGGTACAACTAGAAAAGAATAAGACAGTTGGGAATCTACTGCCATCACTCAGCATCTATCTCTGTGTTCTGAAAGAGTCGAAAGATCTTCCATCCTATAGGGAAAGGGAGTAAGAAGTTTGTGCAGCCAGGCATCTGCCTTTCTAGCTACTGGCTCTGTGTGAGTAAGCATGAGAACGACTTGAAAGGAATGGAAATAACCACTGTTATTTTTAAAATGTGTTTTTATGGAGCCTCAAAGCATAATACTCTCAATGTCCTAATGCTAATTGGAAGTTTGGGTAAGGCAGTGCTATCATTGAAGATGGTGGAAACAGTGCAGTCTAGTTTATTTTATGCAGACTACCTTGAAGGTTCTTCTGGATTAAAGTCAATGCAAATAATAAATATGAGTGGAAATCATATTGGTGATGTGGAAAGGACAGCAAAATAGTGCTGGGGGGACAAGTGTAGATGACTGGGGAAGGCAATGGCAAACCACCCCGTAAAAAGTCTGTCATGAAAACATGAAAGCCATGTCACCCCAGAGTCAGAAACGACTGGTGCTTGCACAGTGGACTACCTTTACCTTTTTAATTTAGGAGGATGATCCTGGATTAGGAAACTGGTTGAACAGATCCATTGTTAGTGCATCTACGTCCAGTTGATTTGTTAGTCCAGAGTTTTCATAGGGAGAATATTCAGAGATGGATTTGGTTGTAGTCCGTCAGGTGTCCGTCTAAACTTACTAGATGTCTTCTCAAACCAGTTGCCTCTTCTTGATTGCATGTCCTTGGTGTTCAATACAAAGGACAGAGTGAAGATATTACTGGTATAGTAGATTCCCTAGATGAGTTCACAGCTGTAGTATTGAAATTAGTGTTGGAGACTTTGTGAGGTTTAGTGCTGAGGGATTTCAACATCCATGCCAAGGTCACCATGTCAGACACAGGTCAGGTTTTCATAGCTATCCTGACAACTGCAGAGCTATTCAAATGTATGTCTTGTGTGGCCCAATGTATTCTGTAGGTCATACGCTTGACTTTGTAGTTCATTTTGGGAACTATATTGGGTGTGAGGTTCAGTGATAGAGCATCTGTTTTTTAAGTAAAACAATTTTATTATTCAGCAACATTAATCAATTACTATCTAAAAATAAACATCAGAATATTGCATCACATTTCCCATCTCCCTCCCCCCTTTCTGTGACTTCCCCGGTGCATTCTACTTAAAATATAGAAAGAATAAAAGGTAATATTAACCTTTTTAAAAACCTATTTTTAAAAAAGAACTTATAACTATAATAAGATACAAATAAGAGCACAATTACATACTACTATTATTATCTACCTTAATTAATAATCCATTTATAGTATTATTATACTTAATTCTTAACATTGCCTATCTTAATTGTAATCCATTGGTCCCAAACCTTATAAATGAAAAACATTATATGTTTCTATAATTAACTATAACACTTAGTAGCAGAGCATCTGTTTTTTATACAGAAGGTCCCAAGTTCAATCCCCAGTTAAACAGATGATGTAAAAGGTCCTGGAGATCCACTACTTGTCAGAGTAGACAGCACTGACCTTAGTAGTTCAATGGTTTGGCGGTATAAAGCAATTTGTGAGAGCTGCTCTAGCTCTGTTCTCATGGACAGCTTGTCACTTAGTGAGGTTTGAATTTATGAGAATCCCTAACTGTATTAGGTGGTGGATGTGTTATAGCCCCAGTCTTCTTTGTGGCTCTTATGTTAAGCAAGTTTGGCCACCCTTGGTTTTACATAGTTGATTCTAAACCCTCTTTCTCAGCATAGTAATAAAGTGGCTCTTTCTTGTTCTGGGAAATTACTAGAAATGAAAGTGATGGATAATGATGAGAATGTAAATGGCAGAAAACCTAGAACGAATCTAGCCTGTTATGGCTTGGAGCCAACTGGTGTTTCTGGTGGCAGAGAAATATTACATCTCTGCCAGCACTGCATCTGTAAAATGCCATGTACTGGTTGCTTTTTTCAGCTTGAAAGAAGCCATTCGTATATCTCTTGATTCAGTAAAGTCGTCATCCTGCTATGGCTTATTTGAGAAGCATGTTGCAGATAAAACCTCTCTTGGGTGTTCCACCTCGACACCACATTGTTCAGAAGTTCTGAACCAGAAACAACTTGTCTAGTTACAGTTTCTGGCATGAGTTTCTGTTGGAATCGGGATTCTGTCAAAGTATTTGGACTGATTTGCCTTCCTAATGCTTGTCATGTCTGTCAGCAAAAAGCTGTGAGAACTTGGTAGATGTCGCCAGTCAGATGTCTGAGGAAGCATGTTCCACTAGCTGTGAAAGAAAGTGGTAGCGGTGCCTTTAAAGTCACTGGACCCAACCAAACTAGGTGGCCTAACCTGGCTGTGGCTGAGTGGTAGAGCATCTGCATTGAATGCAGAAAACCTCAAATTTAATCCCCAGCATCTCCAGTAAAAAAAAAAAGATGAGACGTCAGGTCATGTGAAAGACCTACCTGTACCTGAGATTTTGGAGTTCTGCTACCAGTCAGAATAGAAAAGACTGACCTTGGTAGATCAGCAGCCTGGCTCTTTATAAGGTGGCTTCAAATGCTTGTAAAGTTATAGTCAAAGAAGGTACTGAGGAGCGTAATGGTGGGTCAATCTCAGTTACTTATGGCGATGCATTGACATTGATTAGAAGTAAAGTTGTTTTGATCACTTCAGTTGATGGATGACCTTTGCCAAAGATAGGGACAGGGCTGTGTAAAAAATCTTTGGGATTTCTCAGGTCTTTCAATATTATTTAACCTGTGTCACTTGAGTATTTTGGGGGGTTAGGTTGGGGGAGGGGTATGCTATTCTGCAGTGGCTCCAGTATCTCCAGCTTGTAAAATGTAGTAGGAAGGGGTTACTATTCTTCCCCATGGGACCTGTTCAATGGAGAACCTCAGAGTTCTGTCCTGTCTCCCATATTGTTTAAAACACATATGTGAGGCTGCTGGGGGAATTTATCTCGAGATGTATAGCGTGGGGTCATCAGTGTGCTGAAGATACCAGCTCTGTTCCTTTTTGTTAGAACCAGATAAAGCTATTGCTTTTATGTACTGGTGTCTGGAGATTGCAATGGATTGGAAGAGAAATACCTGATTTTCATTGATCTCTGTGCAGTTCAACACTTGGGTACTGTGCTCAACCATGAACCCTACCATGGAGACTCCAATAACTAGCCTCAGGCTTTTTTGGCATGGTTTTCCTCTCACTCTGGGGACAACAAATTAATTCTGTCTGCCACGCAGTTTCCTGCTCCTCCAGAGCTCTTGTCACTTTTGTAACACTTCATCGCCATGCATGGCTATGTAGTACTGCTTTGCAACCTGACATTCAACTGAAAGTGGAAGACCTATCTTTCGATGGTAAAGGACTTTTCCACTCTACCACTGATGAAATTCTGACAAATGTGGAGGGTGGTGGAAAGAGGAATAAGAGCTTAGCGGTTTCACACACCCAGAATCAGAAGTCCTTCTACAGCAAACGTTCCAGGTCCCCTAGACAGTTGGGATACTGGAAACGTAAAACTCCCCAAGCTAAGCAGCCATACTAACAAAAGGCTAAGACCCAGTCTTCAAAGAAGTCCACACCTTCTTCAAAACAGTCTCTTTGACTAAAGCAGGAGTCAAGTCGCACCTTTAAGACCAACCAAGTTTTATTCAGACTTGGTTGGTCTTAAAGGTGCAACTTGACTCCTGCTTTGTTCAACTGCTTCAGACCAACACGGCTGCCCACTTGGATCTAGTCTCTTTGACTGCTTCAGTTTGCTCCCAAAACTTCAGATCTGTTCATCGGACACTTAACACACCCTCTGTAGGGACCAGATTACTTCTTTTTCTCCAAGCCTGGGAGAACATCACCTCAGACTCATGGGTTCTGATGATAATTCATATTGGATACACCATAGAGTTTCTTTCACCACCATGAACCCATTGATTTATACCTACACCTCCATCTCAACTTCTGACAGATTAGATCTAGTCTCTTCTTCAAAAAGAAGCTGTTGAGCCTGTTCCTCCACAACATCTTCACATGGGCTTCTACTCCCGGTACTTCATAGTCCTGAAGAGGGATGAGGGCCAGTGTCCCATCATGGATCTGGCTTGTCTCAACAGATTTCATCACAAAAAATTCTGGATGTTAACTTTACAAACCATTCTTCTGTTAATTCCAAAGGACTTCTGGCTTGTTTCCACCTTACCATTCGACCACAGCAAAGAGGATTTCTGAGATTCATTATAGGTTCCCACCACTGCCAATACCATGTGTTTCTGTTTGGCCTCTCAGTGGCACCTTGGGTGTTCACCAAATGCATGGCCATGGTGGCTGCATCACTCAGACAATGGGGAATTTCCATCTTCCCCTACATCAGCAACTGGCTCATGGTATCTCATTCTCCAGACCAGCTTCATCTAGACATCTCTGATGTATTAGCACTCCTTTCATCACTAGGATTGTGTGTCAAGCTTTCAAAATCCAAACTAGAACCTACTTAGAGTCTTCAGTTAATTGAATCAGATTATGCACCGCTCAGCATCTTGCTTTCTGCCTCCTGACTGGAGTCTTCATATCGGTAATCTTGTTGCCACCATCATTGCTTCACCTACCCAACCAGCCCTCATCATTCAATGAATGCTGGGGTTGATGGCAGCTACAACCTTTGTCCTGCAGTTTGCCAAGTTGCACAAGCACCCTCTGCAACTTTGGATTGTAAGAACGTTTCATCCCTCAAAACACCAGTTCCGGTTCCAGTGAGAGTTTTATCTACCATCACCCAGTTGGTCCCAGATAGATGATCACAGGTGTTAGCTCAACATTCATTACCTTCATCCAGTCTTCAAAACCTTCAGCCAACTGCTAGTGGATGTTTTTGCTTCAGACAACAATGCCAAATGCGAAACTTAATACAGCCAGGGTCCTCTGATGAACTGTTCTCTTAAAGGTGCCTTTCTCCATCTCTGCTCAGGTCCCCTTCATTATGTTTTCCCTCCAATTCCATTAATTATCAGACCCCTCCAGAAGACTGTACAAGACCACACAAATTGCATCATCGTGACAGCATGGTGGCTGAGACAGCCGTGGCTCACCAGACTTCTTAAATTGTCTCACAACACTTCCAGTTTCCTCCTGCAACAGACCTCATATCTCAGCAGAATGGGGGAGGTCTTACATCACAATGTGGCTCTGCTCAAACTAATGGCTTGGCAGGTCACAGCATGATTCTACCACCTGCTGTACAAGATGTTATCCTGAGTGCCAGAAAACCTTCCACTCATTGGTCACACACACAATGTATATATATATATATATATATATATATATATATATATATATATATATATATATATATATATATATTGGCCACTGTGTGATACAGAGTGTTGGACTGGATGGGCCATTGGCCTGATTCAACATGGCTTCTCTTATGTTCTTATGTTCATACTTACCTAAATGGAAATGGTTCTCTGCCTATTTTGCCAATTGCACATTTCCACCAGAGTCTGTTCCTTTTCCTGACATTTTATCTTACCTTCTTTCCCTCAGAAATTTTCCTCATTAAAAGTTCACCTTTTTGCTATTTCAGCATTTCATGTTCTTGTTGACGGATGAACTGTCTTTTCTCACTACATTACCAAATAATTTCTTAAGGGTCTCCTATGTTTTGTTTTCTCCAGTTCAACCTATTGTACCAGCTTGGAGCCTTTCTCTTGTCCTTCCACAACTTATATGGCCTCCATTTGAACCGCTCGCCACAATGTCTCTCCAGTTTCTGTCATGGAAAACTGCCCTTCTTAGTTGCACTTACTTCTGGTAAATGGGCAAGTGACATTTTTGTTTTCTGTTCAGATCCGCCTTACACTATTTTTCATAAGGACAAAGCGGTTCTGCAACTGGACCATTCCTTTCTACCTAAAGTTGTCTCCAGTTTCCACCTGTCCCAAACAACTTGTCTCCCAATGTATTTCCTGACCCAAAAGACAATGGACAACAAGCCCTCTGTACTTTGGATTTCAGGAGGGCTCTTTCCTTCTGTTTGTCACGAACACGTTGCTTAGGACTCCAACTTGTTTGTGACTTATGGAGAACCTAAGCAAGGATCCAAGGTTTCCACTCATCATTTTTCAAAGTAGCTAACATAAGCAATCACCCTTTGTTATGAACTGGCCAAGCAGTCTCTGCCTCGTCTGCCTTTCTTGAAGGTGTTCCTTTGGAGGACATCTATGCTGCTGCAACATGGTCCTTTCCTTCCACCTTTGTCACAAATCATGCTATGGACGTGTGGGCAAGATGAGACACTTCCTTTGGCCAGGCTGTGCTGTGTTCAGTGTTCCATTGACCACTGTCCAGTTAAATGCCTGCAGGTACAGTAAATCAATTTTTTTCTGGTGCACGCTATTTTTCCTTGCCAGCACCCTCCATCCTTACTCTGCAGCTCACTATTCACCCAAGTTTGAGACTGTACAGAGACCACAATGAAGTTAAACAAATTGCTTACCTGTAACTGATGATCTTCGAATGGTCGTCTGTGCAGTCACACCCACCCATCCAGCCTTTCCCACTGCTGGCTCTTCTCATGTTATCATTTTTATTACTGAGACATGTCAGTAGTGGCTGAAAGAAACTGAGTGGGCAAAGCGCCTTCCCCTCACTCCAGGCATGCTCAGTAGATGCCTGCTCCTCAGAGTGAGAGGGAAAGTGTGCAAAAAAAACCTGAGGCTAGCTTGGAGTCTCTGAGGTAGGGTTCATTGCTGAGTACAGTACCCAAGTGTGTGACTGCACAGATGACCACTCAAAGATAATCAGTTACAGGCAAGCAACCTGGTTTTTTTTTTAGTTTGGGTTACACTATTTATTTATTTATTTACGTTATATTTATATCCCGCCCATTCTATGCAGACTCAAGGCGGCTAACAACATAAAATACACAATAAACAATATTAAAACAATAAAATAATCAAAATTGCAATGGTGCTACTTAATCTCTTCAGGCGGATCATGTAATATTTTCCTTTCTCAACACGTACAGATCCTAGGCAGTTAGTACTGAAGTGCGATAGATCCAGATGTGGTGGCAGCCCTCTCCTGTTAGATGTTATATTAAATCCAAAACAGTTCAGTCTTGCAGTTCCTGCGGAACTGTGATAAGTTCCACAGAGCCCTGATGGCTTCTGGGAGAGTGTTCCAGAATATTGGGGCTGCAACCGAGAAGGCTCTTGCTCTGGTGGAATTAAGCCTAGCTTCTTTTAGCCCAGGGACAGCCAAAAGATTTTGAGAACTTGATCGAAGTGCTCTCTGGGAAACATGTGGGGCAAGGCAGTCTCGCAAATAGGTAGGTCCTAGACCATATAGGGCTTTGAAAGTTAATACCAGGACCTTGAAACGGATTCAGTATGCAACAGGCAGCCAGTGCAGCGCTCTCAGCACAGGCGGAATGTGCTCCTGCCAGGGAAGCCTCATTAGTAACCTGGCCGCAGCATTCTGCATCAACTGCAGCTTCTGAATCTGAGTCAAGGGCAGCCCCATGTAGAGATCATTACAGTAATCAATTCTCAAGGTGACCAAGCTATGGATCACCATTGCTAAGTTGCTGCGCTCAAGATAGGGGAGCACCTGCCGAGTTCGCCAAAGATGGTAGAAAGCAGCTCTAGCAGTGGCTGTTACTTGGGCTTCCATAGTTAAGGAGGACTACAGGAGCACTCCCAGGCTCTTAACCCTCGGCGCTGGTGTCAGTGGTGCCCCATTAAAGGTTGGTAAAGGGATCACCCTTCCCAGGCTGCTGCGACCTAGATAGAGAACCTCCGTCTTCGTTGGATTCAGCTTTAGCCAGTTCAGCCTGAGCCATGATACCTCAGCTTGCAGTGCCAGGTCCAAGTTCTCCAATGTACAGCCGAACTGGCCACCCATCAGTAGTTAAAGCTGGGTGTCATCCGCATACTGATGACAACCCAGCCCATACCTTCCTGACCATCTGGGCAAGGGGGCGCGTATAGATATTAAACATTGGGGAAACAACCACTCCCTGGGGCACCCCACAAATAAGTGGGTGTCTCTGGGACAACATTTCCCCAATTGCCACCCTTGGTCCCTGACCTTGGAGGAAAGAGGAAAGCCACTGTAAAGCAGACCCTGTATCCCCATATTGGCAAGATGGCTAGACAGCAGCTGGTGGCCTAATTGGAGCAATACTGCCATGCCACCTTGATCCAGATGTCTGAAAGACCAAGTTTCATATCCACCCTCTTATATTAAACGTTGGAACTTAATGCTTCCTCAAAGGCTAGAGGAAAACAATTGGGAGAAGATCTGGAACTCCTGTTCTGTTAAGGCTAAAAGCACTGGTATTTGTCTCCAATTTTTAAAAATGTATTCACTTAGGTATTTAAACCCTGCCACAATGAGTAAAATCTCTAGGGTCTCAAGTCCAGATTGTTGGAGGAATTGTAAAACTAAAGGCTCCCCATATCATATGTGGTGGGAATGTCCCACAGTATCAAACTTTTGGAATAAAGTGGTAGAGCAAATAAAACTTATATTCAATCTAACCATTCCAGTGGATTTTAAACTTCTTTTATTTGATATCTGGCCTGACAAATTGGTGAGTAAAGATCAGAAATCTTTAATCTCAACAATGTTGGCGATAGCTCGTATGACGATTGCTAAAAATTGGAAACCCCCACATACTCCCATGATTGAAATGTGATATGATAAGTTAAGGGACCGGTATGTAATGGGTAAGACAATGGATAACCCTTTCTTTGAAAGTGATACCGATTTGGCTTTAGATTATGATTTGCTGTCGGCCCCGGTTTTGGAATTTTTTAGGAATATTTCTTTTTCGCCTAATAGAATAAATTGTAGGCTTCCTCTTTATTCTTAATACCTAGCATATTTTGTATTGTTTTGGTAAATCGTTTGCTGTATACATTCAGTGATTTAAATTGTACTCTTCTATGTTAGATTTGTATTTCTGTTATTTGTTTTCCCTATGTTCCCTATGCTCTCTATGTTCCTTGTGTCCTCTTGTGTTGGTTTGGATTTAATATAATAATTATATATATAAAATGAAAGACCACGTTTTGTGTTTGGGGTTTTCCTTGGATCCAGCTTTCATTGTGGAGTCCTGTGTAATAACTGACCAAAAATGACCTTTATGCATATAAGCTATCTATTAGCCATGCCTGCTACTAGGATTCTGCTGCATCATTTATGCCTGGGCGGTTTCTAAATTAGCCTGTTATAATCTGTTCTATATGACGCTAACTATAAAGAATGTCAGGAAGTTTCAGTTAACCTCAAATGCTGTTGACTATCTTCTGTGAGGTAAAAACTTGTATAGGAGATGCAGCTCCCTCTCCCTGGCCCCCCCCCCATGCTACAAGAATTAAATGATGCAAGACTGGCCACTAGGGGGAGGGTCTCTTCATTGGTTATGAAATACTCTTTCACCAGATGTTCACTTGTTCCCTTTGCTTACCTCGTTCCAGCAACGATTGAAAACTATTCCCTACTGAACCTTAATATATGTTAATAGGACCTTAACTGTTCCGTGGCTTTTTTGCTGCTGCTGTTTATGATTCAGAGGTGTTTTTATATGTTTCAGTATTGTTTACATGCTGTAAATGCTTTGAATTACAAAGTGGTATTTTTTCTAAATTTATTTTCACACTTATATGTTTTAAAATTTAAATAATGTGTGACTGTGGCTATATCTCGTTAGTAGTTTAAACTAAATAGTTCATCCATTCTGTTTCATTAAGTATGCAGCTACAGCGGAAGAAGCAGGGGACTGTAGATCTGTCTGCATTATTTAGTTTTGCTGTCTTTTGGTATTGGTACATCTCTGTTTTGTTCTGGGCTTTGTATCTAGTATAAAAATGCTAGAGGAGGCAGCTCCATGTTAGGTGTTTTGGATGGCAATGCTATACAGAGTTATTTTAGTCTAACCCCATTGATTTCAGTGGGCTTAAACTGATGTATCTGCATAGAATTGCAAGTGGTTAAAATGATTTAGCATAGAACACTGATACATTTAATATTTTTGATTATTTCTTCCATTTGAAATGTAGTCTCTAGAAATTTTTCCTTAAACAAGGCATCAACATATGCTTTTTGTTTCCTTTTATTCTTTAAAAAACAGGAGCTTGGATAAAGAAAGGGCGATGTTGCTGCAACGTAGAAAAAGGGAAAATATGTCAGGTAAGTATCAAAGTTGATTACTGAACTCTTCTATTATATTGACACAGAATACTCTCTATCTTGTGATTTAAAGTCTTATCCTGTTCTTGTTATTAGTTTTTCATCAGGAAATTTAATTTAATTTTTTTTAAATTTAGCAAATATAATATGTACATGGAGTGCCATGAGAATTTAGTTGATTTTGACAAAAGTTTTCTACTGCAAGAAAACCCTGTTATTTATTCAGTAGCTTTCCCCTAGTATACTGGATATCTATTTTCATTCTTTATAGCCTGCCTTTCTCGCTTAGTCTCAAGGCAGATTGCACAGTCAGTACAATCAGCAGGATGCGACATGCAGTCAACAATGCAACAGGATTAGATTGTAGAATGAACCAGAAATCTAAAAACAGAACTGAAGCAAAACTTAAGTATTAACATGACACATTAAGAAGAAGAAAAACTGCAGATTTATAGCCCTCCCTTCTCTCTGAATCAGAGACTCGGAGCAGCTCACAATCTCCTTTATCTTCTCTCCCCACAACAGACACCCTGTGAGGTGGGTGGGGCTGAAAGGGCTCTCACAGCAGCTGCCCTTTCAAGGACAGCCTCTGCCAAAGCTAAGGCCACTAACCCAAGGCCATTCCAGCAGGTGCAAGTAGAGGTGTGGGAAATCAAACCCGGTTCTCCCAGATAAGAGTCCACGCACCAAACTGGCAAATAATACAAGAATTAGTAGGATCCTACATAGCAAGTTATATATAGTCAATTAGACCTCAATCCTTAATAATTTATCTAAGTTATTTTGTGAATCATTTTGTACAGTGCAATCCTATTGTCTGTGTAGAAAAGCCCTCTTGAATAATTCAGTTTTTCATAGTTTGCAGAAAGCCAAGAGAGCAGGAACTTCCTAACCTCTTAAAGCAGGCCAATAAGATGGGGGCATAGCAAAGAAGGCACGTGTATGGACATTTGTTGATTTTTTCCATTTGCAGGTTGGACAAAGCTGTCATGATGGAAGATGGGGGGATAGGCAGCCTCACAAGTATGAGGGTCCAAATCCGTGAAGGGTTTTATATGGGATAGCCAGTACCTTAAATTAAGGCTGGTAACTTATGGGCAGCCAGTGGAGTGGCTGCAGAATGGGAATAATATACATGCTTCTTCTAGCTCCCCATAATAGCCAAGCTGTGGCATTCTGCCCTAGTTGGAGTTTCTGTATTGATTTTGAGGAGTGACCAATGTCTTGATGTTACTATGTCAGCTCTTACCAAGGTAAAGGGCCATCTTATTGATTTAGCTGAGTTGGAAGAAAGCCTTTTTTTGCCATTATGTTAACTCATTTCTCTAGTAATAACATTGGGTCTAGTAAAACCCCAAGGCTCTTAACGGAATCAGTAAAGGTCTGCTGAACTCCATCAAGAGTGGGGAGCACAGTGTCATTCAAGATCTTCTTTGTGGTCTCTGTGTTTCACACCCATGGGTGCGCCAATCCTGATTGGTACCTAAAAAGCCTGGGATTTTTGCGCCCCAGCCCAGTCAGCATGTGCAGAGCCCCACTGCACATGCCTTCTGGGCAGGACATGGACATTCCACCAGTTCTCTTCTGACCACCGCACCAAACAGTTCATTCCTCTGCAGCTCTGATCGGTACTTAACCTTTGTTGTTTTACCGCAGTTTTTTCCCTTTCAGATTTCCTCCCTTCCTCATTGGTTCTCTTGTTATTTTTCTCTTTAAAAAAAAGAGTAGAGTTAGTGACTTTAATTTCGACCCCTCGGGGGTCCCCCTCCATTCTGGGTTTTTTTCACATGCTGTGCGCATTGTGGCAGTAAGATCACCTCTCCAGATTGCCATTCACTCTGCTTCCTGTGCCACCGGGTCGATTTGTGTCCCCATTGTGCCATATTTTCCAAGCAAACAAAAAAGAATCAATCTGCCTGTCTTTCCACTGCATTACGGGAATAGGGTCTCACACTAGTCAAGATGTCCTCGACCTTGTCAACATCGACAGAAGCAGTGATGGTTCCATCAGCATTGACAGCAACCCCTGAAGCTGAAACCGGTGCCCAGAGCTAGCTGCTTTCAGACACCGATTGCCCCCCCAAATGTGTGGGCTCAGTCTCTTACTCAGAGTCCTCCACACCTGCTAAGAAAAGCAGAGAGGAGATGGGGTCCAAAACTGATAAGTCAAAGAAGGACAAGGAGAGGCATAGGAAGCACAACTGCCCTAGTCGCACCCCCTCTCTGTCTTCAAGAGACTCAGTACCGGCTTCGACTGGCATCTCGACTGTACCACCTCATAAGATCCTAGCCTCCCTGGTCCATTGGAGAAGCCCCTTGGTACCAAGACAATTTGATAATCAACCCATCCTGCTCTCCAGATCTGAGCCCGAAATCAACTTAACTCAGCAGACTTCTTCCTTGCAGTCTGGCTCTCATGGAAACGGTGATGGGGGTTCCCCCCTGGAGCCAGATGCCCCCTGAAAACCACCTCAAAAGCAACCTATCAACCATGATGCAGATCAACATCTTATGTTCCACCACCCACTTCCGCCCCCCTCTTGAGATCAGCGCCAATGGGCTTACTTGTACTGGGGATATTTTCTTCGATGTAGAGGGGGAAAGGTCAGGTAAAATCAGGGGTAAAATGTCTGAGGTGAATCAATAATAACTCTGAGGTAACTTTGTGATGAGATGCATTGGTTTCAGTGTCTGCTAAACACTCCAGTGTAAGTTTTTACACTACCAAGTGCCCAAAATTCTTCTCTAAACAAACCAGGGATCACTCTTTAGAGCAATCTCCTTTTTCAACCGGGCAGGGAATTACTTCTCTAAACTAGAAGACCTATGTCTTTTCTGGCCCAGTGATCCTCCTACTCCTCCTTGCCAACTTTCCCAATTCTCAGTAAGTGCTAAACTTGGTTCTCTTCAGCAGTCAATTCACAATTCTTCTCAGCTGACACTATCCAATGAATCCATTTGAGCAGCCTGTAACTCAGAGGCTCTCAAAGGCTTCACAGTCTGTTACATGTTTTTACAGCACTTATGAGCTTTTAAAGCAGTCTGTCACTACCTGTAGTTGTGAATTTCTCTTTTTTGGGATTTGCTTTTGATTTAGGTTATATCTAATGACCCAGGAAGTTGTACCAATGCTTTTGGAAAAGTAAAAATGTCAGTTACCTGATTACCTGAGTACTGAACTTGATAGATCCTTTTGCACCGTTCCTCTTTAGATCTGATCTTGTGGATATAAATTTTACTTCCTGTTCCAGTTCCATAAATTTGGAAAATTAGCATGATAGATTCAAGAAATATTTTAGTATTGGACAAAGTTTACATGAGTTATTTCCATGCTTCCTTTGTGTCTTTGAAGATGGAGATACCAGTGCAACAGAAAGTGGTGATGAGGTCCCTGTAGAATTATATACTGCTTTTCAGCACACACCAACTACAATTACTCTGACTGCTACACGAGTTACCAAGGTCACTGAAAAGAAACGAAAGAAAAGTGGAGAAAAAGAACAAAACATCACAAAATGTAAAAAGGTAAACTAATTTTTAATATTCAGCATCTCAAACACCTTTGTTTTGTTAGAAATCCATTATTTCTAATTGAAATATCACCATTCTGTACAAGGTCTAATTTGTAGTTAGGGGTGTGCAAAAAACCCCAAACTGGTATTTTTGGGGTTCAGGTGCACTGAACACAAAAAATATAGGTATTTCCCAATATTCCTTGTGGTGGACCGGTTCCATGTCTACTAGCTGGCCTGGCCGTGCCCAGCCCTTCCCGGTATACTGACCTGAAAGGGCCACTCCACTTTGCTGCCTCAGGGTATTCACTGCCACCACTGTCCCTCTCTGGGCTCTGGTTAGGTAGGACAGCAGCCTAACCTCCCTCTGGACTCGCTAAGAACCCTTCTTGGGGCTTCCTAGGGATCTTTGGGGCTCCCTTGGAAAGCTGGCAACCAGCCACTGTGCCACTTCTCCCCCACCCTAGGGATTCCCCAACCCACTCCTAGTGTTCCAAGCAGTTGGGGGAACGATGTGGTACAAAGGGACTCCACTTTAAACAAACAACATTTATTTAAAGTATACTATTATTTACAGGCATTTTTTAAAACTGAAGAGAAGAAATAAAGTAGGGAAAAAATGCTCCTTCTCTTCCTGTTCCAATACTTACCCTAACTGGATGACATGCAGGGCAGACACCTTACTTGGACTGTTGCAAGCCTGACCAGACCTTCTTGAGTCTGTCTGATCTCCAAAACTGAACTGACTGACTGCCAACTCCCCAGTTTCCCGCCCCAAATCTCCAATATAAAATGCAGTTCCCGCCCAGGAATTGGTCTACCCTTCAACATTCTGGGAGATAGGCCTGATGGACTTCCTGTCTCTCTGGGAGGCTCCCCCCTCTCCAGAATTGCTGATTCCAGACAGGAAGGGAGGGGGAAGGAGGAAGAGACTAGGCCAAAGCCTGCTTCCAGTTTGAGAGACTCCTCCAGCCACTCCCAGACAAGCATAGCCTAAAATGACGTTTCTCCACATTCCTGAATCCCAGCTTTGGTATGATATTGAGATTTGGGAAATAATTAGAATTCCCAAATTTATTTGGTTCCGTTACATCCTGTGGGGAACCCAAATTAAACCCTAAACTCAGAAGTTTATTCTCCACTAACTGATCCCAAGATGATGTATGGAAGTCCAACTGAATCCATTTTAAAAGCTCTGATAAGGACTCATAATCTAACAAGAAAAGTTTTACTTTTACTGCAGCTTCACAAGCCATAAGAGAAATTTGACTGCAACTAGTTTCCATTAGTAAATTAGAATTTGAAATGCAATTAGGAACTTGCAAAAGAGTATGCAAGAATGAAACCAGAACTGTTTCTGGCCTAGCTAAAGCTGCCAAGATCCAAATATGGGCTCCGTATAATATAATAATGGCAGAATTTTTGCTCGATAAACCTCCGAAACCACTGGAGTAGATTTGCTCCCAGATTGATAAAATAACCTCATAATAGCAGCTGTGAGCTTTTATTGCTTCCCAAATATGATTGATGAATAGTTCAGTTCTGCCTTTATTGCAGTCATTCAGAGCAGAATAAAATGGATAATAAATAAATAAAAACACTAATATAAAATGAGTATATTACGATGAGTAGACCAGGTATTGTAAGCTGTAAAATGAACTCCAAGATAACAAAATGAACACACTTCCTTGATCAAATTTAGAAGACTCTGATACTTCCAAATTTGAATTAAACGGGCTTTTTTTGATTCCTCAAACTTTTGGGGTCTCATTGATTCTACAATAATGTTGAACAAAACTGAGAGTAAAATTTGCTGTATTAATAGTAAAATGAAAATTCATTCATGAAGCAGAATTTCTGTGCATTCTTTTTCATAGTGCTGCTATGAAGGCTTTTTAAAAATAACTTTTTAAAGGAATTTTGCTTTGGGTTTTCTTCTACAAAATGCAAGTTTTATGAAATGTAGTGTTACTCTTTTCCTCTAGGTAATGTCTATTTAATTTAATTATTAATAACATGGCAGTTATTTGTTTATTTCAGGCTTTTCGTGAAGGTTCTCGGAAATCTTCAAGAGTTAAGGTAAATAGAACTGCCGCTGAAATGCTAAATACTTGCAATTCCAATTGGCCATGATGTCCTCTTCTCACTGCGGCTATTTCCAAAGGCTCTAAAGCCGCTGCGGCGAAAAAAATCCCCCTCAAAGGAAGGAGGGGAAGCAAAAAGTTCCAGCAGAGAAGAGGAGGATGAAAAAAAAGAGGCAAGGGTTGGGTTTTTTTCTGTTAGTTGGATAAGAGAAAGGAATGGAGAAGAATATAGGAAATAGGAAGAGGAAATTTGAATAAAATTTAAAAGGAGCAAAAGTAAGCTGAAGGATAGGGACCTATCCTAAAAGGCTGCTCTCCTTGTTGAGGCAGGAAAGAAACAGAGCAAGGGGTGTTCCCAATCCACAGGAAGAGGAAGAGCTTAAAAAATTCCTGCCTCCCTGATTGGATGGTGGGAAACACCCAATATGGCCTCCTTTCCTCTGAGGAGAAGCACCCCTCACGATAAGTGCCAAGAGTCGTTTTGCTCTGTAGCTCCTGTACGATTAAGCAAGCCTTGTAAAGCAAGGTGTTATGCAGAAGGAAGCAAGAGAGAGGGAGAAGGAAGCAGATGACAGCCAGTTGCCCAGGGGGCCTGATAGGAGCCATCCGGGGGCCTAATTTGACCCCTTAGCTGCATGTTTGACACCTCTGCTGTAATTGTTTAAATGACATGTGGTCAGTTATCCACATATGTCATATTAATAGTAACAAAGATATCAGTGTTGTCCTAAAGTGCAATATGTAGATTTATTTACTGTTACTGTGGAGGCAGACAGTATTTCTCTTTCAAAAAAAACCTGGCAGCAGTTGGAAAGAGGAAGTGTTTGTGCTGCTTACTGTACTCTGGTTTCACTGTTACCTCTGATGAGTAGATGTTGCAGGTTTTTTTGTTGGTTCTAGATCAGTTGTTCCCAAACTATTTTGATCCACCAACCCTTAATTTAAACTCATCCCCAGTACCCCCTATCCTATCCTTTAAAAAAGTATTATTCAACATAGTGATTTGCTATTCCACTAAGGAAGATAATAACAATACAATTCAAAACAGCAACAATTAATTGCACAGTTTTTCAAAACCCATTTAAAACTTTTTAGTTTGATTCATTTAACAGAATTGATGATCCAGTGATAGCAGCTTTTCAAAGTCTGGTAGTCATTTAGCATTAAGTAATTGCTTCACTGGTCAGTAAATTCTTAATCAATGTAGGGGCCTGATGAAGTGATACCAGTTTCCCAATATACCTGGTTTAAAGTAACTTAACAAGAGTCTTAAATTGCCACACTTAGTGATCTGGAGTTGATTTCTTTGCTTAAAGAGAGTATGGATGACAACATGTTTTAGATCCACCTAAGGCTTTTTTTTTGGTAGCAGAAACTCCTGCTTGACTTCCTGGACTTTGACCTTGGACTGGCTTTGGACTCCTTCCTGCCTGCACCCTGAGAACGTGACAAGGATAAGCTTTCCCTGCCCAAGGCTTAGGGTGCAGGGAAAAGGCAGGACAAAGGTGTTAATCCCACGACCCCAATTTCAAACAAAGCAGAATGTTCCCAGGCTTTGGGTCTCTCTTTTGCCCTTGAACCACTGCTGAAGCAAGCTTTGATAAGGCCCAGGCAAATGCTTACTAGCCACAAGAAGCCCACAGTGATCAATCTTTCCTGTGCTGATTAAGAGGTTGCTGGGTCCTCAGAGAACATTCCTACCAGCATTGCAGGTGAGGCTCCCTCCCCTCTCCCCCAATAAGCCCAGCGTTGTGATTTTGTGGATTAGTATGCCAGACTGGTTGGCCTCTCTTCTCAGGAAACTTTTTCTTCATCCTTACAACAGGCCTGGGAGACCACAATATGGCAGGTGCCATTTCTGCCCACCTTTTTCAGTCAAGCCATAGCAAACTGGGTGGCAAAGTCATGGAGCTTGTCCTGATTGGGTCCATCACAAACAAGTTTTTCACCCTCAGGCATGCAGGGGAATTGAGTGCTAGTGGCTACAGATTGCCCCAGGGAAGGAACCAGGAGTGGACAGAGGGAGCCTGACTTCTGGGGACACAAAAGACACTGGGCAAAAAAGAAGTTCTCCTTCATCATTGCTCAGATCATTCTCCTTGGAGGAAAATTTATAGTCCAGACCTAAATGCCTTAAAAAGCCGCAAAATAAAAGGCAGAAGGGGGTAGAGGATTAAGAGTATAGGTCTTCATCTTTTTCAAGGGGATCTGCAAGGCAGGCAACTAGGACTATAAAAAAAAATTACAGAGCAACCAAATCAGACCCAGGCTCTGAAGTGGAGGAGATACATTCATTCAATACCTCCATAGTGGCAAATTCTGACAAGGAGGAAGGGGAATGGTCAGGGATGTACTCAGGGCCGGCTCGCCCACTAGGCAAACTAGGCAGTTGCCCAGGGCGCCGGGAAGGTGGGGCACCAAATTGGGCTTCCCCCGGTGCCCAAGACAATTGCCTAGTTGCCTCTCTTCCCCCATCACTGCCACCACAGCTGCTGCCAGCCCGCTCCCTTCCTTTTTGCTGTGCTCCGCCTGCCCCCCACCCCCCGAAGCTCACCACCATTGCTGCTAGCCACTGCCAGCCCCTCCCTTCCCTTCTGCCATGCTCTGCCCACCCCCCCTTGAAGCTCGCCGCTGCTGCCACTAGCCACTGCCACCCCCCCTCCCTTCTCTTCCACCACACTCCGCCCCCCAAAGCTCACCACGGCCGCTGCTGCCAGCCCCCCCTTCCCTTCCGCCATGCTCCACTGGCCTCCCCGAAGCACAGATGCCGGCTGCCTTGAAGCCATTAAGGTGCAGCCTTCTTGCGCTTCGGGGGGGAGGGTGGGCGACGGAGTGCAGCGCTGTGGAGGGAGGGTGGGAGGTGGTTGGGGGACTCCGGACAGGGAGCCTGCCTGGGGCGCCATGCACCCTTGGGCCAGCACTGGATGTACTATGACTCTACAGACAGCATTATCAAGAGGACACACTTAAGAAATCATTTCTTACCCTTAAGAAATCATTTCTTAAAATCAAAAGATCTGCTGGACACCATGCAGTTCTGTACAACAGCTCAAGCCACAAATGTCATGGTCCAGAGAAACTAGTGACTGAAGCACTGGAAAAGGGCATCAGCGAGAGGCAGAGAGGCCAGGGACTCCAAAAGCAACTGGGCCTTCTAAAGTCCCTGGCCTCTCTGCCTCTTGCAGATGCCCTATAGCTACAAAGGGAGCTACCCCTATCAGGTAGACATGTGGAGGGTCTTTTGTCAGAAGTGTTCTGGTCTTGTTTGTTGGATGGGAATTGTCCGCTTTGAAACTTAGGACCAAATTTTCAATTTGAGGAATTTAAACCTGTGAGTCAAGAAATGCAAGTTTCACATGGAGTCACTCCAGTCTATACTCCAAATTATACAACAGAATGACTATTTGATGTCTCTGGATTTCAAGAAGGCTTACTTTCACATACTCATCCACGATTACTCCAGACAGTTCCTTCATTTCTCATTCCTAGATCAATGCAACTGATACAAAGTATTGCCTTTGGACCTCTCTTCTTCTCTATGAGTTTTCATTGAGGTCATGGTGACTCTGATAGCTGTCCTGAGACAACAAGGGATCCATACTTACCCTTAAATTAGATACTTACTCTTAGGGCCAAGGACTCCATGTCAGCCATCAGAGATACCAGAACAGCTCATACTACTGTCATGGACTCTAGGTCTTCTGATATCTGTCATCAACCTTTTTCCATTGATCTGTTTCCATAAAAAGCTGTTGCAGCAGACTCTGTTACCTTACCAGAAGGACATCTGCAGATGTCACAAGAAAATTCCGGTAACGTCAGCTCTCATTAGGGTATTGAAATGGTGGACCCTTCAGGAAAACCTGATGGAAGGGATGTGTTTTCTATAGTCATATTCTAGTGACCACAGAAAGGGATAGGAAGCACACTGCCTAGATCATGTGGCTCAAGGAAAATGGACACTCCAGAGCGATTCAACAGTACAAATTGCTTGAAGTTAAGAGCAATCAAACTAGCTCTCTTGGCCTTCCATGATCTGATTCAAGGCAAGTATGTACTGGTGAGGACTGACAATATGATGGTAAAGGCCCACATCAACTGTCAAGGGGGCACCAGGGCAGCTCCCCTCTACAAGGAGGCACTGCTCCTTCTCCATTGGGTGGAATTGCACCTTAAGGGCCTGAAGGCTCAGCATGGATGAACATGAAAGCAGACTGATTAAGCTGGAAGGACATAGATCTGCAAGAGTGGACTCTGAACTGCAACACCTCTCCGGAAATCACATGTGGCTAAGGGATGCTGTTAATGGACTTGTTTGCATTATCCAACAACAGACAGGTACCCAGATTCCTGTCAAGACACTTCAAAATCCAAGCAGAGGCTGTAAATACTCTGCTACACCAGTGCCTGCACGACATACTATATGCCTTCCTTCCAATTTCTCTAATCATGAGGATGCTGAACAAAATAAAGAGAGAGCGCACAGAGGTGATTTTCATCTCTCCATTCTGGCCATGATGCCTGTAGTTTTCAGAGCTAGTGAAGATTTCAGTGGACATTCCATGGCAACTGTCTCTCAAGACAGATCTCTTAACTAAGAGTGCAGTTGTGCTCCCAGACCCAGAGTGGATTCAGCAGGCAGACTTAGAGAGATCTGGGTTTTCTAAAGAAATTGTGAAAATCATGGTTCAAGCAAGATTACCAGTGACTACAATTTATGCCTGGTCTACTTTTTTTTAAAAAAAATAGCTACTAGTAGAGGTCTACTTTTTAAAAAAATGGCTACTAGGAGAGGGTGGGATTGAAAACTAAAGTGATAGATTGATAGATAGACAGATCGATCGATCTGCTCAAACCATCCAATAAGGATGTGATTTTTTAAAATATGAGAGTTGGAAATGGGATCTGAGACCAAATACTTGAAAAAGGCAAGTAGCTGCACTCACCAGCAGTTCTGGGATACAGGGCTCTGGTTAATATTTTTGAAAATAAATATTGAATTTTTGAAAATAAAAAGAGTTTTAAAAGGTACCATGCAATTATCTCCACCGGTCAAACACAGATCTCCTACCTGGAGTCTGTCCATGGTGCTGTAGGCTTTGTAGAATTCAGATTAATTTTGACAAAAATGACTTTTGAACTCCTAAAAGCAGTAGAATTAACATTTCTTTTGTGGAAAGTTGCCTTTTTCATAGTTTCAGAACTGGGGGCACTATCGGTGCAAAGTGCATTATGTAACTTTCATAAAGATTCTTTGGTACTGAGGACAGACTCATCTTTTGGTGTTCACCTACCATCTAAACCAGGGGTGTCAATCTCATTTGTTGTGAGGGCTGGATCTGACATAAATGAGACCTTGTTGGGCCAGGCTATGTCAGGCCGGACCATGTGTGTACCTATTTAAAGATTAGGTAGCAGATATAAACTTTATAAAGGACACAAACACTATTAAAGTTTTTTTTAACTTAAAAGTTGCTTAAAACATTAGCACTCCTTGGTCTTAAAGGTGCTTTCTTTGGATTTCTCCCATGGGATCCTGGGAACTGGGAAAAGGAAGCGCTGGCTCTTTCCTTCCTTCCACAGGGGACCAGGAAGGGGAGGAGCTTCAAGCCAATAAAAGGAAGAGAGGCTTGGCTCAGTAGCTCTGCTGTGCAATTGAGAGAGACTGGTAAAGCAAGCTCCCCGCCCTTTCTCCCTAAGGGAGGAACCTCAGCAAATGGAGAAAATAGAGATTTTGCTCTTTAGCGCCTGTGCGATTGAGCAAGCCTTGCAAAACAAGCTGTTATGCAGAAGGGAGAGAGAGAGAGAGAAGGAAGCAGATGACAGTTGCTCGGGGGCCTGATTTGGCCCCTGAGCCACATGTTTGACACCCCTGATCTAAACCGATAGCGGATTTCCCCCTCCCCCTTTTGTCCAAAATAATCACTCCCCAAAGAGATTTAGGCACAAACTAGATGTATGCAGGGCTCTGCATATATATCTTGATGGGTGTTGAAGGGTGGCTGGCCAGATACTGCCCCAGCAACTTTGGTTGAGGGACTGGAGCCTGTGGTGAGATGGTTGAAACAGGGCCAGCTGAAGCAGAATCCACAGATGGTGGTTCTGTGGCTGGGTAGGGGGATTCAGGTTTAGGGTGCCAATTCCTGGCTTTTGATGGTGTGCCCTGAGTACTGGCTTCAACTGTCAAGAGCCTGGGCGTGGTTCTGGATGCCTCCCTGTCAATGGAGGCCCAGATCACAAATGTTGCCAGGCCGGCCTTCTTCCAGCTATACCATGTCAGGCAACTGGCTCCCTGCCTGTCCTGCCCTGAGCTAGCCACAATAATCAATGCAATGGTCACTTCCAGACTAGACTACTGTAACTCGCTCCATGTAGGGATACCCTTGTGACTGACCTGGAAACTCCAACTGGTCCAGAATGTGGCGGCACGAGTCCTGATGGGGACTCCGTGAGTGGCACATATTCATCCCGTGGTACACAAACTGCACTTGTTCCTGGTGGAATACTGGATCAGATTCAACATTCTGCTGTTAACCTTTAAGGCCCTTAACAATCTGGGACCTACATATCTTTGGGACTGCCTCTCCTGGCATCCCCCCTGAAGAGCATTGCGCTCTGTAGATAAGAACTTAGTGGTGGTCCTTGGCCTGAGAGATCCTTGACCAGAGTCAGGGCATTTTCTGCCCCAGCTCCAACCTGGTGGAACTCTCTGCCGAATAGCATCTGTGCCCTGCAAGACTTAACTGCAGTTCTGCAGGGCCTGTAGGGCAGATCTGGTTGAGGGCAGCAACAGTTTCAATCTGTCTGGCACTCCCATTTTTCTGGACTCCACCCCATGGGGCAGTAGCAGTGAGAAGTTTAGCATCATTTGTCTTGGCCAGTTGCTGTATTTTATTGTATTCTAATTGTGCATTTTCTTCTGAATGTTTGTATTGTACACCACCCTGGGCTCTGTTTTCTACAAAAGAGGGCAGTCTAAAAAATTTAAATAAATAGATAAAATGTACACTGTATGGCTAAACACCAGCTAACCAAGCTGCTGTGCGGGCACAGAAGGTTCATTTGCTCATGGGAAGGAAATAATTTGCTGTTCATCTTTTTTAAAAAATACGTTAAGTTTGAGTAGGATTAAAATTTGACATAGGAGCTTTCTGAAGGTTGGGGAAACTCTCAGGGTGTAGGAGAGCTAAGAGATGGAAAAGGGGAGGCTAAAGGGTGGGGTCCACAGTAGGCAGTGGGCCAAGAAAGATGAACTGGATGGAAGTTAAGTAGAGAACAACAGTTGAGGAAGAGTGTTGGTGGGTGGTGAGAGGAGAAGGGCAAAATTGCATGCTGTTGTGGGGACAGAGAACCAGAGTGCTGGAAAACTGGACAAACAGGGTAGCTAAAGATTCGGCAGTGACTTGGAAAGCAAGAATCCAAGGAAACCAAATGTCATGCAGTGTTTAAAATGAGAAATGGAGGTGCTGTGGAGAAGGCAGAACTTGGACTGAGCCAATGAACAGGCAAGGAAGGGTTGAGAAGCCAGGGGTTACTAGGTCTACCATCAAGAACAGACACATTTTTCTGGCTGCACTTTTACCATCACTGTGATAGAATGACCCTGACAAACCATGAGGGCAAAATAATCATCATCATCACAATAACAATAAAGGAGTCTATGAGGGCTGAATTTCACACTGGTTTGAACTAACCCTCCAGTTGGTATTCTCCAGATATTCTTGTTTTATACTAAGTTTCCATATACGCCAATTGGCTTGAAGTTCCTAATTTATATTTGTAAATTCGTGATTTTAGGGCTCAGCTCCAGAGATTGATCCTTCTGACAGTTCAGGCTTTGGATGGGAAACTAAAATCAAGGCATGGATGGATCGTTATGAAGAGGCAAGCGACAACCAGTACAGTGAAGGTGTTCAAAGAGAGGCTCAAAGAATAGCTTTGAGATTAGGAAATGGAGAGGACAAGAAAGACGTTATCACCAGCAACACAATTTTCAAGCCTCCGGTAGAGGTAAATGAAAGTCAAGTGAAATAAGCCTCTGGCTTGCATGAGATAGCACTAACGTTTTCTGTTTCTCTAAGAAAAATTGGGTTTGTTGCATTGGAAGCATCATCTTCCTTCTTTTCTTCTGAAGGTTTTTGAGGCTCTTGGTGCAGGACAGTATTTCCTTGTTGGTTGATTTGGTTACCCAAGGAATTTGGTTAACAAGGAATAATGTGTTACCCATCATGAGCATCAACTATTAATATTATTAAAAGAGGTGGGGAACGACAATCATATCAGTATCGTATACTTTGCAGCACTGTTTTAAAATGTGATATATGTAAACAAGCACTGAGTAACCCTAAGAGACCAGGTGCCTCCTAAGTGTTGAGTATAGGTTTAAACATTCTCTAATGTTTTGTACTATATAGACAGATTCTAAAATGTATTAAATCCAGTACTTGAAAATGGCTCTATTTACAGAACAGACCTATCCAGTGCTGTTGGTTCTGGAAGGAACCTCTCTCTGCCACGATGAAGCTGTTCAGGTGCTGAGTCCAGCCATACTGAGTACAATCTTTTTGCGCTGCTTGTTTTCACACAGGAACATCTTCCCTTGACGTTACTGACCATTGCGTGTACATAGAAGAAAAGAGATTTTCTTTGAGTTGCTGTTACATGGCAGTAACTTTTATATACTGTCGTTTCTGATATCCTGAGAGAGAGATTAATTACTTCATGGCCTCCAAACCAAACTTGTCCTCTCCCTTCTTACACTGTTCCCTTCAGTGGAACTTTATACTTACATTCTCATGCACGGTGATCTCCATCACTGTCAGCACACCAAATTGTAATGTAAATGTGGAAAACCAATGCATAGTCCCTTTAAAAAGTGCATAAATATCCAGTTAGAGAATATGTCAGTAAGTGTTGGTACAAAGTTCGTGTGTCAGGTAAATATAAGACATTTACTGGCATAGGTAGTGCTTTTTTTCCATCTCGGATGAAGCAGCAGTCTCAGTGGTACAATAAGAAAGCTGATCTGATTCCATTTGACTAACATTCATGTCCTTTGTAATGACATCGTTCTGTCCTGGATTATTATTAACTCAACTACCTGGTGTGCTCTGATTTTTTTTAAAAAACTGTTTGGGAAGATCCAATCTGATTGTAAATAGAATAAGCAAAAATCCACTTGATTTTTAAAAACAAAATGAATATGCAAGCAAAAAAGGGACATGTAACATTTATTTATGTAATTATTTTTTAAACCACCCTCCCCTGTAGGGCAGGTCTCAGGTCAGTGTATGTCAAAATACTCATAAAAATACGATGAAAGGTTAAGATCACAAAAAATAACACCAGTCAGGTGGCGCTAAAGCTGCCAGGTAAGTCACTGCCTTGTGGAGTAAGAGACAGGAAATGCAGGAGTGCTGGTCAGATAGAAAACTGTTGCTGTCCTCAACCAAACACCTGGTGGAACATTTCTGCCATGCAAACTCTGCAAAACTGTATCAAGTCCTGCACAGTGTGGATGTTACTCAGCAGAGAGTTTTACCAGATTGGGGTCAGGGCTGAAAAATCCCTGGACCTGGTTGAGGACAGCCAGATGTCTCTTAGGCCAGGAACCTTATCAGCAAAGCATATAACTGTTATGTAATTAGTGTATTTTATTATTGTAATGTCTACATTTTATGCCATGTAAGCCGCCCTGAGCCTGCTTCGGCGGGGAGGGCGGGGTTTAAATAAAAAATTATCGTTATCATTATTATTGTTATTATTACTATAGCATCCTTCGGGGGGCATACCAGGAGAGACAGTCCTGAAGATACATGGGTCTTTGACTGTATAGGGTCCTAAAGATTAGTCCCATAACCTTGAACCTGATCTGGTACTCCACTGGAAGCCAGTGCAACTCACAAAGCATAGGATGGATGTGTGTGGTTTGCAGGTTCCTTGTGAGGACTGGCGCTGCTGCCTTCTGGAGTTTCTGAATCAGATTCAGAGGTAGTCCCACATAGAGCAAGTGCCAGGAGTCCAATGTGGAGGTTACCACTGTATAGATTACAGTGGCTAAGTCTGAACAAGGTGTGTGGGGGGGGCAGTTGCCTGACCTGGAGTAGCTGGAAGAATGGCAGCCTGGCAACTTTGCAGTCTGGGCCTCCATTGATAAGGAAACATCCAGAATCACACCCAGGCTCTTTACAGTTGGAGCTGGTGTTAAGGGCACACTGTCAAGACCCAAGAGGTGGCACCCCCGAGTCCCCCGCTTCCCAGCCCCAGCCTCTGTCTTAGTTGGATTCAGTCTCAGCCAGCTCTGTTTCAACCATCCCACCACAGCCTCCAGACCCTCAGCCAAATTTGCTGGGGCAGAAAATGGCTGGCCAACTATCAACAGATATAGTTGGGTGTCATCAGTATACTGGTGATGACCCAGCCTGAAACGCTGCACCAGTTGGGCGAGGGGACACATGCAGATGTTAAATAAGATGAGAAAGAGAATTGCCCTCTGGGGAGACCCACACAATTAAAGGGTGCCTAGCTGACAGCCTCTCTCCTACCACCACCCTCTGTCCCTGACCCTGGAGAAATGAGGCAAGCCACTTTAGGGCTATCCCACACAACCCTTCATCAACAGGGTGGTGGGCCAAAAGATCATAGTCAACCGTGTTGAATGCTGCTGTCAGATCAAGCAACAACAGCAGCGTTGACCTGCCTCGGTCCAACTGTACACGAAGGTCATCTGTGAGGGCAACTAGAGCTGTCTTTCCCATGGCCACGGCGGAAGCCAGACTGGAATGGGTCGAGTGCTGTACGTATATTATGTATATTTAGATGTCCCAATACAGCTATTAATTTTTAGAATTATACCAACTAGCTTGAAGCAGTCTGTCGCAGCATTATTGTAACTCTCTGTCCTTTTGAATCCTTATGCCTTTTTTCTCAGCGGAATTTGCTGTGGTGATTAAAAAGATTGAATATATAACGTCATTTAACAGCTGTGCAGTAAAAATCACAACAGTAGTATGATAATGTTCTTTCCAACATGAAAAATAAAACAATCACCATATATTAACATTAATAGTCTCAGCACCTATGTCTATCTTTATCATTTTCCAGACTGCAGTATTTTCATGTACTGGCACACTAGTATTTTGGGTTCGACCCAGTGACTCCCTTCCATTAAATTTCCACTGAGTGGAAGGCAGTGATGGCTCCGATCCAGTTTGTATTGTTTAAAAATTAGTAAATGCAGAGATAGTCCTAGCACCTGTTGACATATGGCTTTTCCATTCATTATGTCCTGTTTCACCAGTGGCAACATTTAAGAGCTTGTTAGAAAGTTCTTATCTTTAACCAAGGCTTTTTACCTTCTGTTCCCTTTTTGAAGGCTAATCCACCTTCGAAGATGTCACGCAGTATTTTCCCCAACTGTCCAAGTAAATATTCCTTGTCATAAATTAGAAGTGGGATCAGAATGCCTTATTATAATAGCTGCTGTTAGCTGCCTGTCATGCCATAGAAGGAATCTGCAAGCTATTTGATTACTTAATGTTGATAGAGAGAGACTAAGCATAAAGGAAAGTTACCTTCTCAGATCTTGTAATAAGAAGCATCTTTGCTTCTTTCCCTCTAGCATCAGCATGGCGCACGTGACGCACTCCTTGGAGGAATGTCCCTGCTTGCAGAGACCTTCGCCTAAATATAGGCCAATTCTCTTTTGATCAGAAGTGACACAATTACAAGAGGTGTGAGTTCCTTAGTTGTTGTGTCAAGAGTACAGTAAGATTTTGCTTAGAAAGGCATAATCCCACCTAAGGTTATTGAAACATGAAAGAGATTTCCTTTTCTTAGAAAGCAAAATGTTGACATATTCGTTAAAATGCATCTTACTTGCATCTGTAGTTTGCTATTGCTTACAACTAAAAGAAGAGACTGTGTATTTCATGTGTTCCCATTCCTTCTCCCCCACCCCACCCCACACCAGAAGGGGTTAAGCATCCTTGAGGAAAGAGTGTCCTAATTTACATTGAAAGGTTTGCCTTGGTTTACAAATCTCAGAATGTATTGATGCTCTGAAGATGTCCTTTCCAAAAAATAAATCAAGATGTTTACATAAAAATAAACTTAATTATAGAGGCATTACTGCACTTGTTTATGTCTTTATAAAGCGACAGTAGTTAATAATAATAATAAATTTATTCTTATATCCCGCCCTCCCCCGCCGAGGCGGGCTCAGGGCGGCTCACAGGACAATTAAAACATAGTTAAATTACATTCAAATTAAGTTAAATAAACAATTAAAATATTATGGGCTACAGATTAAAGTGCTACAGTTCGATATATGTATAGGGTGGCTAGGTGTCATTACCCGGGTTCCATCTTGAACGCATGTTGGCAGAGGATGGTTTTGCAAGCGCTGCGAAACTGATTTAGGTCTCGCAGGGCTCGCACCTCCTCTGGTAGTTGATTCCACCATTGGGGAGCCATTGTAGAGAAGGCCTGCTCCCTCGTTGTTTTCAGTCTGGCCTCCCTTGGTCCAGGGATTCATAGAAGATTTTGGGAACTAGATCTCAGTGCTCTCTGGGGAACATATGGAGAGAGGCTGTCCCTAAGGTAGGCAGGTCCTCGGCCATATAGGGCTTTAAAGGTAATAACCAGCACCTTGTAACGAACTCGGTACACAATTGGCAGCCAGTGCAGCTCCCACAGCCTAGGCTGTACATGTTCCCACCGTGGTAGTCCCACTAACAGCCTGGCTGCTGCATTCTGCACTAGCTGTAGTTTCCACATTCGGTACAAGGGCAGCCCCATGTAGAGGGCATTACAGTAGTCCAGCCTCGAGGTGACCGTTGCATGGATCACAGTTGCCAGGTCGCTAGTTAGTTTTTCCCTTTCCAGAGCAAGGTCAATCAACTTTTAAAAACAGAAATATCATTAACAGATTAAAATTACAGGTAGTTCTTTATAGGCTGTGTTACAATCTGATAATATAATCTGGTGAGTCAATTAATTAGATCTCTGAAATTCTTTTCTTCTTCTAGAGCTATATTCAAAAAAATAAGAAAATCCTAAAAGCTGCCAAAGACTTGCCTCCAGATGCACTGGTGATAGAATATCGTGGAAAGTTCATGCTGAGAGAACAATTTGAAGCTAATGGATATTTCTTTAAGAGGTACATTTCTTTCAAATATTGCTTTAATTATATACAAGTTCTGTATATACAGTTCTGTATATACATGCTACAGTTACTTACCTTTCTGAGCTTCTGGAACAAATTATGTCTTTGTGACAATGAAGATAACAGCTTTCTGTATCTCATCAGTCCACTCAAGTTTTCTGAAAAACTCTGAACTTAATTTCTTCACTTGATTTGAGAGTCTGGCTACTCGTATCCTCTGCATATCCGTTGATGCTTTGTGGTCAGGCTGCTCATTGCGTTGCCTCCCCCTGCCTTTTCCATTCTTTCTTGTGCTTTGCTATTGTAGCCCAGCCTACCTTCATCACTCAGATCTTCTTTTTCACGGTACATCTCTTCTGCCTGTCAGTTCCTCACAGGACATCCCATCTATCTGTAATTTTCTCTTCCTCTTTCAGTATAAAAGGAGTATTTGGAAGGAGCTAAGACTGTGTTCAAACAGCAACTTGACTTGCTGATTTAACATTGTTAATGCTAAACTACAATTGAAGGAAAGGCACAGGAGAGACCAGAGTAGGTGCTGTGTACAACCTGTGCTGATCTAGCCCCTGGGGGGCCATATTGTGGTGTAGCAGCAACTAGCACAGGGATTGATCTGGGCAGTTGGCATTATATATCTGCACAACTGACATTTTGAAAACTTGCTTATCTGGAAGTGTAAATGCAGTGACATTTGTCTCCAGCCTTGATGCATTATGTTGTTGTCCATCTTTTTTTTTTATTCCCTCTCTCATATCTTTCTCCCCTTTCCCTGACTAGTGCTGACTTGTTTCATGCCTTTTTCTAAAAAATACCAGGCACTACAAGGATTTTGTACAAATGAGAAGTAGTAGTTACCTTTTGCAATCTGAAATTAATTTTAGGGAGGTGCTTAAAAAGCAACCATCCTAACAGAAATCTAAGTCTCAAAATCAAAGGAGATTCCTTTGAAGAACCTCCACCTGTATTTTTCTGTACATACGAAGAAGGGTTCTCTTTACATAAACATCCTTCGCATATTAACCTAACAGTTTATACTGTCCCACAAGTTTCCATAGAGCAAAGGTGTTTGCAGGGAAAATAAATCATTTAGTAAACATAAATCCAGATGACCGGAAGGAAATGAAGTGTACTGCTCTTTCTCTGCCTAGGTCAGCAGCCGGCTTTTCTAAAGGGAGAATTGTTTCAGAATCCCAAGTACAGAACAGCGAACATAAAAGCAAAAACCTGCCCTATTAAGACCCTCAAAGGGACCATTTCCTTAGTGTTCTGGCAGAAACTGTCACACACAACCAAATATCTTCTCCAGCTTTGACCAGCTCTGATTATATCCTGGAACATGGCAGTGAAATCCCAGAATCTGGGACTTTGAACGGGTGGGATTCTTTTTGCCTGTACCAGAACAGCTGCATAATATGTACAGCAAATGGTGTTTGGCTCAGCAAAAACAGCAATTTATACACGTTCAAAAAAGAGATTGTTACATCATGGCAGCTTTTGTTTTGAGCAATTCTTATACTTTGCTAGTAAATCTGGAAAGTGGTTTATATATTTGGAACAGTAATTTATTATCATTGTAATGAAATATTTGTTTCCTAATGTACTGTACACAGTGCCTACTCTAGTCTCTCCTGTGCATTTCCTTCAATTATAGTTTAGCATTAACAATGTTAAATCGGTTTTTTCCTAAGCTGTTGTAAAATTAATTATTTTTACTGCATAAAATTCTTTGAACTATGAGAGTATTCTTTTGGTTGTTGTTTTAGGCCATATCCCTTTGTTCTGTTCTATTCTAAATTCCATGGGCTAGAAATGTGTGTTGATGCAAGAACCTTTGGAAATGAAGCTCGGTTTATCAGACGTTCTTGTACACCTAATGCTGAGGTATGTGTTTATACATTTTGAAATGGTTCCTTGTTTGTTTTGTTCACTCAACTCTGCTGTATTTGTATAGCAGTAATACAATAGCAGAGAAATTCTAAACATTCAGGGAACACAATTGACATTAAATGCTGTGCTTTCTTACTAGTGAAAAAAGAGCAGGGAGCAGTGTTTTTAACCTCAGAATACTCCTTAATACACCTGTTTTGTTCGTCCTAGTGAAACATTAAAAACAGGTAGGATTGAATGGTGTAGAGCTGCAAATAAAGTGAATTCACTGGTGGGATTTTGTTCCCTTTCACTCCCTTCAGAGTGCGTGCAGGCTACATTGGGGAGGGCAGATAGTACAAATCCTTTTCACTAAGTTGTTTCATTGGTCCCTGTTCCAGCTGGTAGCTGGCTATACCCTAAGTTTGGCCAGGTCAGTTCCTAGTCAGTGGAGCTTAAGGAGAAAAAATTACGGCCAAGCAAAAAGGAATATAGGGCAATTACCTTAAAGTAACATGATTTTTGTTGTATCCCACTATATAAAACTGTTGTTAATACTGGACCCATTCCAGTCCGGCTTCCGCCCAGGCCATGGGACGGAGACGGTGCTGGTTGCTCTCATGGATGACCTCCTGAGACATCTGGATCAGGGCGGCTTGATACAGTCAACCACCAGCTGCTGTCTAGCCGTCTTGCCGACGTGGGGATACAGGGGTCTGTCTTACAGTGGCTCTCCTCTTTCCTCCAAGGTCGGGGACAAAGGGTGGCAATTGGGGAAATGCTGTCCCAGAGACACCCACTTATTTGTGGGGTGCCCCATGGGGCAGTTCTTTCTCCAATGTTGTTTAATATCTATATGCGCCCCCTTGCCCAGATGGTCAGGTGGTATGGGCTGGGTTGTCATCAGTATGCGGATGACACCCAGCTCTATCTGTTGGTGGGTGGCCAGTCCGGCTGCGCCCTAGAGAATTTGGACCTGGCGCTGCAAGCTGTGGTATCATGGCTCAGGCTGAGCCGGCTAAAGCTGAATCCAACGAAGACTGAGGTTCTCTATCTAATTCGCAGTGACTCGGGAAGGGTGATCCCTCTACCAGCCTTCAGTGGGGTCCCATTGATGCCAGCGTCGAGGGTTAAGAGCTTGGGAGTGCTCCTGGAGTCCTCCTTAACTATGGAGGCCGAAGTAGCAGCCACTGCCAGAGCTGCTTTTTTCACCTTCAGCGAACACGGCAGTTGGTCCCCTACCTGGAGCGCAGCGACTTAGCAATGGTGATCCACGCCTCGGTCACCTCAAGAATCGATTACTGTAACGCTCTCTACGTGGGGCTGCCCTTGACTCAGATTCGGAAGCTGCAGCTGGTGCAGAATGCTGCAGCCAGGCTACTAATGAGGCTTCCCCATCAGGAACACAGGACCTGCAAGACTGAACTGTTTCGGATGGCCTATGACATCTAATGGGAGAGGGCTGCCACCATATCTGGATCCATAGCACTTTTATTACTAACTGCCTAGGATCTGTGCGCATGAGAAAGAAAATATTACATGACCTGCCTGAAGTAGCACCATTGTCATTTATCTGATTGTTTTATTGTTTTAATATTGTTTTTGTTTACTGTCTATTTTATGCTGTTAGCCGCCTTGAGTCTGTACAGAATGGGCGGGATATAAATATAATGTAAATAAATAAGGGGTCCCCAATATGATGTCTGTGGGCACCGTAGCACCTGCTGACACATTTCTTGGTGTCCACCCACCAAGTGTTTTTAGAAAATGGGTGGGGAAGTAAGGCTCTTGCCCTGCAGGGCTTCTGATTGGCCACTGAAGATCTGATCTGTGCAGATTAAAGTATTTTTTCAGTGGCAACTGCCACCCCAGTATTTGTCTAATATTCTCTCACCCCTCTTTCCCAGTGTATTTTCTTCTGCTCTGTATTTGGACTTCCTCTGTATGCCTAGCTCTGATTCCTTTAGCATCTGTTTTGTGGTTTCCTTTGCCTCCTGTGGTGATCCTTTGTGTTTGAGCCCCCTGACCTATGTCAAAATTCCAGAGATGCCCACAGGCTCAAAAAACTTGGGGACTCTGCACTATATCCTTGAGACTCATTTTTCCTAATGCCATATGTAGGACTTGAAGGAACTCTTCAGAATTCTGCAGGGTTTTTTTGGTCTCGAAATGCATAGATTGGTCATATCTTTTGAGGGCTAGTTTATAAGTTACATACATAGATATAATGCTTTCTTCTTTAGTCATTTTTATAGCCTTTACTGAAAAAGCAATTACAGGATGAGGTACTTCCGTGGAACAAATGTAAGAATTTTTTTGTAGTACGTTGGGATAAGCTTAAATCTGCTGCTTACCTTGTTTAGGTTAGACATGCTATTGAAGATGGAACCATTCATCTTTATATCTACTCCACCCAAAGTATTCCAAAGGGAACAGAAATAACAATCGCGTTTGATTTTGATTATGGAAATTGGTAAGTGAAACTGAGCATCATACAATGGGACCTTGTTGTTAAAACTGCAGTAATTGATTGCCATGAAAATGTAATGATAAAAGCTCTATTCACAAGGATTGACAGGGAATCTGGTGGAGTTTTGCTACAATTGCCTTTGAGAGTGCAAAGTCAAGCTTTGGTGTTCATACTGGTAGTGAACACTACAGCACAGATTGGACAAGAATCAAAGAGCTGCGTTAAGCAAACCTTGTGGAACTTTTTGAACAGCAGACCCACGTTGTCATCAGTGAGGGTCTGTAAAATGGAGCTGTTCAGCTGGGGGTTTGGTTGAGGTGGTGGGCACCCAAACTAGTTGGCCTCCTTGCAAAAAGTGGCCCTATACATCTGCCCTTGCAGAGTACTAGAGCGATATAAGTTTGGTGTGATTCTTGTTACCATCTTTCCAGCTTTTATGGGGTGATACTGAAATGTTATTCATACTTCTCCACCTTTTTAACTGCTTGTTTTTAGGAACTTGCTGTACTAACTGGTTTTTAATGTTTGTTTAATTCTGATATTATCCCTCCTGAGCCTTCCTGCAGGAAGAGCAGGATATAAACCCAACTAATAAATAATAAATACATTATTGTGAACTGATTTTGAGACTTTCCTCAGTTTGCAAGATGGTTTTTGATTTTGCATAAATAGCTGCTGTTTGGGAAACACATTATCAGAGGGAACTAGCAGCACAGTCTTTTTGGATTCTGTCTTATAGTTGTTGCCATCAGTGATAAAGTAAAAATTGAGTTGGCTTCCAGTACTTTATTTAAAAAATTAATTTTGTAAGTAAAGATTAACTAAGGTTGCAGTCCCTGTGAACTCAGTAGGATTTACTTCAGAGTAAACTGCACAACGACAGATACCATGGCATTAATGGCATTTGAACATCCAGTGGTTGTATTCACAGGATTGTTATGTTTAACTTTTTAGCAAATACAAAGTGGACTGTGCTTGCCTCAAAGAAAATCCAGATTGCCCGGTTCTTAAACGAGCTTCTGAGCCTACGGAAAACCTTGGTACTGGTTATGAAACTAGAAGGAAGAAAGGCAGAAAAGAAAGGGATGCCTCGAAGGAAAAGGAAACACAAAATCAGAACATCACTTTGGATTGTGAAGGAGCAACCACCAAAACGAAGTTTTCAGACAACAGACAGAGAAAACTTTCTCCCCTTAGGCTTTCCATCTCAAACAATCAGGTATTGCTGTGTGTTCTAGAATTCAACTTATGGAGAAAAAATTCCTTTTGATGCTGAGGCATAGACACGCATTACTCTGATGTGTGTACAGAAGAGCTGTCAATTGTCTTCCCCATTGCCCTCAGTAGAAGGGCCAGCTCTGTGTGCAGGAGCATTATGGATTTAGGAGCTCTGTATAAATTTGGTGCCTCTGATCCTGTAATGAGCCACTGGGATTGTGTATGAATCAGTTACCTTTAAAATGAAAAGATATTTTAACCCAGCTTCATTTCTTTATAATTATATAGTTATAAATTCTTTATAATTAGCTATTAGGGATGAGCACAAACGGAATTACAAACCAAAGTTTGTCATGAACAGGCTCAGTTCGTGGCTCACAAACCTCAGTTCGTGGTCTCCTGCCCACTCAAACCCCACAAACCTCGCAGGTGGGTTCGTGTGGTTTGTGTTGGCAGTGGTGGTGGCTGGCGCTTGGTATAGGTAGTGGGGTTTAGAGTAAGTCTTCTCCAAGTAGTATGGCTTGCAAAAGCCATTTAAAGAGATCCCTTGTTTTTGCAAGCTGTGCCACTAGTGCCGCCATTGAAGTGGTACGACCCACAAGTGAATTGAGAAGGCATTTCAATGCCTTCTCAATTGACTCACTGAGTTGTGCTGCGTGGGAGCACAACTCAACTCAGTGCCTTCCCAGTTGGAAGCAATTTCAGTGATCCCTTTTGCTCCCCACCCCTGACTTGGAAACCTAACAGGCTGGAATGGATGGAAGCCACTTCAGCAATCTCTCTCACTCCCCCCCCCCCGGGTTTGGAAGTGGGGAGGGAGGGAGTAAATGGGATTGCTGAAATCGCTTGCAAACACCATTTAAAGGGAACATTCCCTTTAAAAGGCTTTTGCAAGATCTCCCCCCACCCCTTTCATTGGGCTGGCCTCAGGGAGCCGCTGCCAATAGAAAGTAGAGAGGGAAGATTCCAGTTTGCAAACTAGGTGAGAGGTTTGTCATGGTTCATGGTACCTTATGAACCTACATTTACCAATTTCATGTCCATCCCTATTAGCTATCTCAAAAAGGATTGAAATGTTTGCTTCAGATATTTTTTGCAGATTGCTAGAGTATCATGCTGTGCCTCATGATCCCAGGATCATTCTCATTTGTTACGAGAGCCAGATTTGACACAAATGGGACTTTGTGAGGCTGAACCATGCATGTCATGAAATGTAATGCCAGGTAGTGGCAGGCCTGTAGCCAGAAAATTCCAGATGGGGGGGCCCATGGGAAAAAAAATTGGATGGAGGGGCCCCCCCTCTGGCGGCCCCCAATCTACGCATCACTCTGGTTGCCCCGCCCCCTCCACGTGGCACCTCCCCCTCCCTCCCTCCCAACTCACCAACATGGCGAAACAGTGGAGAGCGGGCTTCAGGGGCTCTTTCAAGATGCTGCCTCCAACGGTCACATAATCAGCAGGGGTGGGGCACCTTGAAAGAGCCCCTGAAGCGTGTTCTTCACTGTTTTGCCACGTTGGTGAGTTGGGAGGGAGGGGGAGGAGCCTGCGGAGTGGGGTAGGGGCCGCCAAAGAAGCTCGGAGAGAACAGGGCCAGGGAACAAAGGGGCCATAAAGGTCCAAGGGGGGGTTGGGTGCAGGGGCTGTGCCTGGGTAGTGGAGATATAAACTTTATAAAGGATACAGATAATCACAATTAAAGATATTTTTTTTAACTTGAAATACAAAAATGCTTAAAACTCGTGTTTAAAATGAAAAGGTGGGGGAATAGTGGGATTTGGCAATGTAGTTTTATCAATAAAACATGAAGGATCACAAGGATCACAGCAGAAACTAAAAATATAAAATGCTCTGAATCTGGGAAACATTAAATGACTGGGCATTGCAAATTTATCCCCCTTCCCCCGGTCTACTCAGATTGACAATAGCTCTCCAGTGTAATATGTAATTTAGGGGAGGGACGGTGGCTCAGTGGTAGAGCATCTGCTTGGGAAGCAGAAGGTCCCAGGTTCAATCCCTGGCATCTCCAAAAAAGGGTCCAGGCAAATAGGTGTGAAAAACCTCAGCTTGAGACCCTGGAGAGCCGCTGCCAGGCTGAGAAGACAATACTGACTTTGATGGACCAAGGGTCTGATTCAGTATAAGGCAGCTTCATATGTTCAATATGGCTGGGAGTTCCCAGGTTGGAGTGCTCCCAGCTTCATATGTTCAATATGGCTGGGAGTTCCCAGGTTGGAGTGCTCACAAGCCACCAGTTCTCAGGTCTATTCAGCTTAGACTGGCTCAAAACATCAAGTCTTTATTTGCAAGCAGCTTCAGCTGGCCATATACGCTGCAAAAAGTGAACTGTCTTACCTCCACTCCATTGAAATACATTGCAGCACAAAGTTACTAGGAGAACACAGAATGGATTTTCCATCAAGGTCTCTGGATGCAGAGAAATGGAAAATGCATTCCGCGTTTTCCTTGCAGCTTTGCAAGCCCAGAAGCCAGCAAAAGGCAAAACAGAAGGAGCTGGGACCATCCTTGGCAGCCTCGGAGCTTCAAAGGGTGACGACAGGAGGGGGAGGAGGGGAAAGAAAATTGCCATGGGCCTGATTGAAGCCCTAGGTGGGCTGGGTGTGGCCTACGGGACAGAAGTTTTACAACTCTAGTGATTTAGGATTGATCATCAACATTTGAATACTAGAAGCCAGAACAACAGAATTTATGGATTTATGTCAACTTATGCTTATGCCACAGTTCTCACTAGTAGTATTTTAGGCAAAGGATGCATACCCTTCTCAATGCCTCTTTCCATCTTATGTTTATGCAGAGCAGGATACTCCTAACTGTGTAAATTATTTTAAAATGGTTGATATATTTGTTAACCTTTAATCGCGAAATTTTAAGGGGATGTTAGTCATATAATTGACATTACTGCCATGTAGGAATCATCAGTGTATCTAATTCTCAACATGGCCAAGTTTGTGGATACTTAGATCCAGAGATGGGGACCATGAACAGATGGGAGACCTCTTGCTACAAACCTAAGAAAAGCTTCAGGTTTGTACAGAAAACCTGAAAACAAAAAACTTAATAAAAGATAATTTAAACACACACACACCCCCAATAATAGCAGCAGTACCTAGGCAAGTGCACAGTATTGCCAGCCTTCATGCTGTGGTTTCTGTCAGTGAAGGGGGAGGGGACAGGGTCCTCGTCTTGGCCTTTGAGGGATTGCTCCTTGGGACCAGCCTGGCAGCAACCACTAAGAAACTTAATTATGTGCAGCTTGCATGCCTCATCCAGCCCTGGCTGTTTGCTACAGTTCAACAGCAGCCACCCCAAGGAAGGCAGTGTTGTGTACTGGTTAGAATTTCAGACTAGGATCTGGTTTGAATCACCACTCTGCTGTGGAAGCTCATTACTTGACCTTAGGCCAGTTACATGTTCCCTACTTAACTTACTTTACATTGTGGCTGTGAGAATAAAATGGAGGAGAACAATGTAAGCTGCTTTGGATTGCCATCGTGAAGGCAGGCGGTGTATAGATGATGTAAATAATAAATATAACTCAAAAGGCTGATACAAGGGTGGGTTGTGGGGAGAGGGAGGAGGAGGCAGAGAAATGTGAAGCTATGGGAGTTGCCAGGAGAAGGAAAAGGAGAAATAGTAAAAAGAGAGGCATACAGGGGTAAGAGCCAGTTTGGTGTAGTAGTCAAGTGTGCGGACTCTTATCTGGGAGAACCGGGTTTGATTCCCCACTCCTCCACTTACAGCTGCTGGCATGGTCTTGGGTTAGCCATAGCTCTCAAAGGAGTTGTCCTTGAAAGGGCAGCTGCTGTGAGAGCCCTCTCAGCCCCACCCCCTCACAGGTGTTTGTTGTGGGTGGGAGAAGATATAGGAGATTGTAAGCTGCTCTGAGTCTCTGATTCAGAGAGAAGGGTGGGGTATAAATCTGCAGTCTTCTAAGTGAGATGCCCCTACAAATCCTTGCAGACTCCCCAACATGCAGTTAAGCCCAGTACCTAGCACTGCACAGCTGAGCAATGGTTTCCCCAGATGCAGGCTGCCAGGGAAAGAGAAGTAGGAAAAGCCAAGATGGGGAGCAGATAAAGGCAGATTGGCTGGCGGTTGGGAAGGAGAGAAGGAAGCAAGAAAAGCAGAGAGACTGTAGGGATTTTCAGAGAAGGTAAAGAGGACATAGTGGAGGAGGGGAAAATGAAAAGCTACCTGCAAACCATTTTGAGTCCCTCACTTGTATTACAGAAATACATTATAGGAATAAGTCCTAAGTAAAGATTCTCCAGATTCTGAGTGTTGAAATAAAACAGTAATGTCCTTGAAGATTTCTAAAATGTTTGGGGACTACTGTTTTACAAAAGGTTTGTTTGATGCATTGCAGAATAGAGAAATATCTTGCTTTTCAGCTAACCTTAGTCGCAACCAATGTTCCCTCTAAGCTGCAGAGTCTTGTGAGCAAAAATTCTCCTTTGTGAGCTCCTGGCATTAAAGTTGAGAGCTACTGCATAAATTAGTGCGCTCTGGGGTCATCCTTCCTGAGCTAAGAAAAAAATGTGTGAGCTGGAGGCCAAAAATGCGAGCTCAGTTTAGAGGGAACACTGGTCACAACTCTTTAATTCTCCATAAGGAGTTGGAAGTGAGATAGGATTAATAAAGATATTGTGATGCTTGGAGAGTATGTGGTTTTGAAGAAGACCAGTACAGGTCATTAGTTGTGTTTAAGGGATTAAATCTAAACAGTCAAAGCTGTTGTTTGCTTTCCCACTGAGTTCATAAGGCACAGCATGTGATTCTTACAGAGGCTGATCTGCAGAAACAACATAGTTAGGGGTTATTGTTCTGCACTGTGGACATGTCTGCACTTTGCACACAATGTTAATTCAAGCTGCTTTTTCATGCTGATATACTAGTGCTGTTATGGTGGCAGTTACACATATTCACGCTCAGTGCAGTCATTCCATACTATCCCACCCCAACTCCAGGAGGGTTCTTATTTTTCAGTCTCATTTTAAAACATTCATGAGAAGATTTGTGCATAGACTACTGTGCAAAACACATCCGCCACTCACCAGCTTGCATCGGAGTTGAGAAATAATACTGGGGTTTCAGTTCACTGACACCTGACCTTCACAGTTTTTTTTAAAAAAATGGTTAAATACAGACCTGAGATAGGCAAATTTGTATTGTTAGAGAGGCACTTTTGGCTGAAAAGCAAGGTATAAATAAACTTTTAATGTTTTGATATGCATATATGCATGCACCCCCACCTGAAAGGGTGGGATTCAGACAGGTAAGGACACCATCTCCAACACATCCTCAGTCCTTCTCACCCTTTTAAATTCAGATATTGCTGATTAAAACGCTATGGGTGGTGTCGACAGAGATGAGAAGAAAGGGGTCGCGAAGGAGAAGTTGAGACCCACAAGGAAGCAGTGCCACTGAAGTTGTGTCATAGGGGCACAGTATGTTCATTGGTAGATATGCTGGTTTTATGTGCAGGATACATGTGTTTTCATGGTGTGGGAAACATGATGTGATAGTCTCAAAAGTACAGAAAGACAGATCATTTGTAATCATGGAGGGGGGGTGATGCTAATATATCCCCAAGCAGTATTCCTTTCTCTAATCGGTATTTTCACAATAACATCCTTTTTTGCACTTGTTAAAATCTAGTACTAGTTAAAATTGGCTCTGTGGATCTTAAAATTTGTTAAGTGAGAAATTTATCATATGAAGTATTCTACATGAAAAGAAAAGGTGTTAGTACTAAATAATAGCTGCATTAAAATAGGGCACCTTGTTTATTGTATTCCATTATAAAGTCTTAGAGAAATTTGCTGGTAGGCAATTTTATACAGGTACTATATTTTAATGAGATGCAGAAACAAGAACAGATAAAACAAATCTGGATTATTATTGAGTTGTCTACCAAAGCTACATTATCTTCTTCAAATGGTATGCTGTAAGTGGTCTCATACCACTATTTAAAGACAAAATTCTCTGATAAGATACTTGGAATCACTTGCTTACTACCTGTGATGGTTTAGAATGGAAGATATAGTTTAGTCAAGTTATTTGTATAGCTATGAATGTGTGAGTTGTAGTTTTTGCATGTTGCACTGGCTAATTGTTTGGTTGATGTCACAGTCTTGAGGCTTCTTAGTATTATGTAGAGTTCCCTAGGTCATAGCAGCAGCAGCAGCAGTAGAGCTTCTGTAAAGCAGTCATTTCCATCTTTCAGGAGCCAGATTTTATTGATGATATAGAAGAGAGAACTCCCATTAGCAATGAAGTAGAAATGGAATCAGAGGAGCAAATTGCAGAAAGGAAAAGGAAAATGGTAAGTTGGGAAGCTAGTAGCTGCTTAAAGTTGTCGCTAAAGTTGAGTGACAGCTGCTCTTCCCATGCTGATCATTGCTGCCTTTCTTAGGTATTTAGAATTTAAGAATATTTGAAATCTGCTGCTGATACATGCTAACAATATCAAAAGTTGGTGAGTGAATGGGTGTAATTCTTGTTACCTTTCTTGTTACCTTTTGAAAATGGAATGTCTGCTTATGAATTGTTTTCTGTTGTTGCTGAAGTGTTGTCACAGTTTACTCCCCTCCCCAGAAAACCCTTACTATACTTGATCTTGCAATTATTTTGCTTAGCTGCCTTTAAATGAAGTGTTTGTTGTTTCTGTAAGTGGCTACTTAAAGTGGATAAATGTCTGTAGAATGTACAACAAAATTCTCCATACAAAGAGGACGAACATTCAAACACTTATTATACATGTTTTAAAAAGTGCAAGACACCTCCCCCCACCCCATTTCTACATTTGTCTGAATTTTTCCCTTAAGTTTGTGGCTGTACCTTGTGGGAGTTAATGAAGGAGAATCTGATGGTAAAGAGGTGTTGTAAGAGAAACTGAACAGCAGAGAAAGTTTTGGGGGAGAAGACAAAGAACTGCATGTCTCCTTCCTAAATATAATGTATTGGTCCATAGCAGCTGCTCAGTTTTCCCTGCTTGCTGAAGCTCTGAAATCTTACCTAGTCTCCCCACTTCCATTGAGTATGACAGGTAGGTAGCAATCACAGTGCTGAACGTTTATGAGAACGTAATTTTTGCTTTCTCTTACATTTCTGAGCTGCCTCCTCTCCAATATTCTTTTTCTCTGGGACATTTCATTAGCTCTTCCTGCTGAGCATTGCTAAAGCTGCTTTTTTCTAAACCTGACTGCTTTCCATCTTCCCCATCTTGGGTCCTCGCCAGTCTTGCCAACATTGCTTCTGGAGTGTTTTACTGACATTTCAGTTTGAACACTTCATGTTCTCTGTGAGGAAGTATTGAGCTGGGGGCCCTCTCTGTTGCTACAGCGTCCTCTAGAATTCCATCCCCTGGGGAGAGGCAGCCGCAGTGTGGGCAGAGTAAACTTGAAGGAAAAGTTTCAGTCACCCCATTTACCCTGTTCTTAATTTTCCTCCTAGCTGGTGTCTGCTAGCTGTCAGAGACCATCCAGGCACCCACCTCCTCATTGGCTGTCTGAACTGGTGATTAAGAACTCCACCCTTTAATGATGTAGGCCCAGAGCTGACCCCCAACTCGTCAAAGCAAGCAGCATCACCTTGGAAACAATGTTCCCTCTAAGCTGCAGAGTCTTGTGAGCAAAAATTCTATTTTGTGAGCTACTGGCAAAAAAGTTGTAAGATACTGCATACATTAGTGTGCTCTGGGGTCATCCTTCCTGAGCTAAGTCAAAAATCTGTGAGCTGGAGGTAAAAATCTGTGAGCTAGCTCACACTAACTCACCTTAGAGGGAACACTACTTGGAAACTCTCTGGGTGGGAGAGCCCTGCCCTTGCTTATTGGGAGATCTCCACCCCTTTCTCAGGGCAAGGAAACCCAGAAGGCCTCCTCAGAGGTGATTATGCCTCCCTTTTCCCTCCCTTCACCAGCTGGGTGGGAGAAGACTCTTGGGATGAAGGCAAGGCTGTCAACTCCTTGCTCATCCCACAAGTCCACAGTCCCTGAAGGAGCCCCTAATATAGAGTGGATGCCTACTGCCTGGGGCAAGACTTTCTTGGGGAAGTCCAGGAGAGCAGATGCAGACTCTGGACACTCATTCCTGGTTTTTAGCCAAATTTGCTCCTCTTCTATAAGGTAGAGAAGGCTATCTCTTTCTGGAGGACTGATAACACAAACTGGCAATCTTGGGGTTAATTTCAAGTCTTTGTGCCAGGTGTCAGATGACTTCTGTATTAATGTCAAGCTTCTTATCATTAAACTCCTGCATCTACCTATCTCTTGCATCTACTCCATGCATCTCTTTCTTCCTTCTATCTAGGCTTTGTTCTGTTTACAGTTTGTCTGCCCTCCGAGGCATATTTGTCTGCTCCAATGTCTCACCCCTCTCTTTTTCTATACATTTTTGCCATGGTATTTCCTTTTCCAGAAACGGCCTTAACCACACTTTCTGTCAGGTTGTGTCTTCTTTTCTTCAGGCCCTTCCTTCAGGCCCGTATTGTTAACCCAGTCAAGAGAGACAGACTTTTTTCTGACACTCCTTTGCCTCATCATCATCCCAGTCTTTTCATTCTACTATAAACTGATGAAAGCCAGAAGGGGCAGGGCTTGAGGGACGCTTGGTTGGAGATGGCATTCCCTGAAAAATATGGTTAAAAGTAATAATGGGGTCTGCACTGATAGGGAGGTGGGAGACTATGTGCATTGTGCATTTGTGGTTGTAAACAGACCTTTTGTAGAGGTCTCCCTAAAAGGGTAGGAGGGGTGCAGGGCTCCCAGCTGTCTGTGACGGGCTATTTTATAAATGTAGCCTTGGTTTTTTAAGATGAATATAAAATAATATTGTTCATAATTTTGTTCTTACTTGTTGGTAGCTTTAAAGCACATGGAACATCTTCTTAATCCCACTCTTCAAAGATCTTGAGTCGCCATCAGAAAAGAGTGGGTGAGATCCAGCCACTCCTGTGAATGTGATGGAAAGTGCCATCAAGTCCCAGGTGACTTACAGCGATCCCGTAGAGTTCCCAAGGCAAGAGATGTTCAGAGGTGGTTTGCTGTTGCCTGCCTCTGCATCATGACCTTGGTGCTCATTGGAGGGTTTCCATCAAATACTAGACAGTGTCGACCCCACTTAACTTCCAAGATCTGAGAAGATCGGGTTAGCCTAGACTACCCAAGTCAGGGCACTTCTGTGTACACTCATCTATAAATATGAAAACTCTCATAATTTATGTTATATATGTATTAGCTAACAATTTTATACAAATATAAATGTGCAAATTGACCAATTTTTTGTGTTTTATCCTGGAATCCGTACAAACAGTTGAACCATCTAGAATTAAATAACACATTGCATTTACAAGATAAATTGAGTTTTTAAAAAATGAGAGTAAAGCTATAAGTCAGGACAGAGTGTGTGGGGGGGGGGGGGAGAATGCTCTGGTGATGGTGGTTGGCATTTTACACACATATCTGGATTCCTGCATGCAAGGAGTCTTCACTCATGCCTTAGCGATGGACTGATAAAATAAAAAAGATGAACAAAAGCATTAGGAATATTTGACAAAGATAGGCCCCACACTACTTCTATTTCCTGCATAGTCTGGAGAAATTAAGTCACAGAAAACTCTGAAGTGGAGCCCATAGCTTATAGAATTCCAGGGGCTTGCATTCTTAAAATCATATGCTTTGTATCTTAGGGGACAGATCTAACTCTTCTGACATTTCTTTCTGAGTAAAGATGACTCAGTTGTCTGCATATATACCTATAAAATAGCGGAGGGGCTGATATGATAATCAAATACCCCTGTATTTCCTTGCAATGAAATTTTGTGTAGGTGTGTATGGGGGCGGGGGGAGAAAGCCAGTCTGCCTTACTTAAGTGAATACTGCTTAAACAGCCATTCTCCATGTCTGTATATACATGTATACATAGATGATCACAGCAACCAAGAGATCACTTGTGCTACTGTATTTAGCTAGCCACCTAAACACTTAGAGTGGTTTGCCTCGAGCATCATCTTCTCCCATATGAATCTATTTGGTCAGGTAGATCATTTCTAGTACTTTCTTTGTATTCTCTTACCATCTGAGGTGTGATCAGGAGAGAGGATTTTTCCCATTGTGCCAAGGCTGTGGAACTCTGCTGACAGACATCCATCTTGATCTTTAATTGCTGGTATTGTGATGTAAAGCTACAATCTGGGATGTGCAAGTTGTTTTATATGTAGATTTATCTTGATTCGAAAGAGAATGTATTTTTTTTAATGCTCATTGGCTTTGTTTTGGTTAATATATTTAATCTAACATATTAAATGAGTGAGTGTTGGAACATTTTGGAGAATATTTCCTGATCACCATTCTTCCTAAGCATATGATGCAGAAAAGGAGTTGTCAGTCCGATGAAGAGCTGTAGAAATGTGTGAAGAAAGCATTTTTGTCATTGTTTGGAGAACCAATGTATCTGGATTAGCCTGATCACAGCTTCAGGGAACTAGCGATGATGATGATGACGATGATGTATCTCTGTTAGTACTATCACCAGTACTATCTCTGGTGCCTGTTCACTTAGCCTGTGAAAGGGGAACACAAAATGAAGTCTCTCGATCCCATCTTAATTGCTGGGCAGGCTCATACAGGATGAGTTACTCCTTCAAATATCTCATTCGCAACAGCAAGAAGCTTTATAACAACCAGATTACCAGCTCTGGGTTGGGAAATACGTGGAGATTTTGGGGGAAGACCCTCAAGAAGCCGGAGTTTGGGGGAAGGGGAGAGACTTCACAAGGGTAGAATGCCATAGACACCACTTTCCAAAGTGGTCATTTTCTCCAGGGAACTGATCCCTTTTCACCTGGAAATAGTTGTAATTCTGGATGATCTTCAAGCTCCACCTTGGAGAGTGACAATCCTACTGCCTTAGCTAACTGGTTCAGAGACATCTGGTGGTCATTGGTATAAAAACTGCCGAGAGGTTGAAGAGATAGTTACACTCTTCTGTCTGTCTTGCAGCAAAGGTGATTAAGCAGAGCAATCAAGACTACTACTGCAAAATCAGGGTTGAAACCCCATTGGTAAGGGGTTTAAGATTGTTAATGCGATGGTCACAACTGTATTTTTTGGTGCCCTCTTGGTTCTTTCCCCAAGCAAGTTGCCTGTCCTTTCTCTTTCCTACCATGGTGGAGGTACTTAAACGACTGCAGGAACATGACCTCTTGGCCTGCAGAAAATGTCTGTTCAAAAATAGCTGCCCCAGTCATAGGGTAAAGCTTGGCTTGAAACCTTCCAACCTGTTGCAATTGTTCCCCCATGGCAAATGTTTGTGTTTCTCCCATGGCTATGGGCCATGGCTGGTGCCCACTGTTCTTTCTCAAAATTTCAAAAGCATCTACAGGCTCAGTATGGTTAGGGTTCCATGGTTTATATTGGTCACTTCCCTCCAAGAAAGCTTGGTGTTGTGTAGCCAACCAATCAGTCAAGCACCTTGCTCAAAAAAGTGATAGTTAAGAATTTATTAAATCCTGTAGATGTAAAGAAGAGCCTCATAGCTGCCTCCTTCAAGGCAGCCAGACTAAACTCTCTTATATGATGAATCGTTTATTACTCCAGAGACCAAGCCAGGTAGTCTCTTCCTTGTTAATGGTGTAAACCAAGAAAGGCAAGGGTCACTCACAAACATGATTGGGCTTATACTTTAAAGTAGAGTTTTTACATCAATCTGACCCAACAACTGAGTTACATTAGAAAGAATTTGGCAAGATAAAGTTGAGGTATTTTGGAACAAGTTTTATGAATTGAGAAACGACAGCCGTATATATTGCTTATCTTCATGTTCCTCTAGTTTTGAGAGATAGTGGCTTGCATCCAACCCACTCCACTAAGCAAAGTTTGAAGCCTTCCTCTCACTTAATTTCATTGGAGGAAGAGTCAATTAACAGAGGTACAAATTGGAGGAAAGCTTTGTAGCCTGAAGCAGCCTTGTCAAGCCCAAGGAGAGATACCACTCATTGAGATATAGTATTTTTGACTCAGCTCTGGGGGTTTGACTCAGCTCTGGGGGGTTTTGTCACTAACAGGAATTGTTGTCTAATTTATATAAATGCATTTTCTATACTTCAAAAGGTCCAAACTTTAGTACTCAGTCATTGTCAACAATATGAGAGGGACGGTGACAGAGCATCTGCTTGGTAATCAGAAGGTCCTAGGTTCAATCCTTGGCATCTCCAACTAAAAAGGGTCCAGGCAAGTAGGCGTGAAAAACCTCAGCTTGAGACCCTGAAGAGCTGCGAGTCTGAGTAGACAATACTGACTTTGATGGACTGAGGGTCTGATTCAGTATAAGGCATATGCCTCTGTAGAACAGACCTTGATCAATTTTTTTGGAGCTGGGAGCCAGCCCCAAAATGAAGGACCCCGATCATCCTCCCAAATGCATGTTTTTCTTTGTTTCCCCTTCTCACCCATGGAGAATCTCTTACCATTGCCCACTCTACCAAGCTACCTGCCTGCCTTCAGCTTTTCCTCGGCTGCCCAGGCAGGAGAGAGCAGCAGCCATTGAGCTCTGTTTGTGACATTGTGTGTGTATCCCAGGAACCAATTGTGTTAGAAATTTTGCAGGGTATTTCTTTTAACGGCTGACTCCCCTTTCCATGCTCTTCTGTTTAAACTCTATTAACAGAGTTTGGATAAACATATGAAGCAGAGTTCTATCAGTGACTATTAGCTACAGCGTATTGTTGGAACTCTGACTGGGGCAAGTAATGCTCTATCCTTGGTGCTTGGGGGGGCACAGTGGGAGGGCTTCTAGTGTTCTGGCCCCACTGGTGGACCTCCTCATGGCACTTGGGGGTTTTGGCCACAGTGTGACACAGTGTTGGACTGGATGGGTTATTGGCCTGATCCAATATAACTTCTCTGATGTTCTTATGTACAGTCTGAGGACCACTAGAGTTTTAGGTGCCAAGAACAAGCTTTAGATCAATGGCAAACCAGTCGCAAGGCCTGCTGTTGATTCTGATAAATTGAAGTTTTTCTCCTCAAACTCATTCCTCCTACATAATCAACAGTGTAATTATGAGTAGCATCACACCATATCTCAGCTGGAGAAATCTTAAAATTTATATTTTGCCTGTGTAAGTTTACTTGCCACTTAGCAGGGACAGCTAAGATCAAACTACTTGTGGCTAATCTTTCAACTGCAAATATTTGTAAATGATCCCCCCCCCCAATATAATCGATTCCATATTTTTGCTTACAAACTGAAAATAGCTATATTAAATACTGGATATACTGTATTTTTAAACATTAGCATTTTTACTAGACATGCAGAGAAGACAGTTCAGATATCTTGTGAGTTACTAAATTGAATGATGAATTGATGTGGTGTGGAGTACTAATACATTTCCAGTCCAGCTGATTGTCAGCTAATACAGATGTAATTCTGTGGTTGGATCATAAGCACTGTAAGTAAATTTGCACCAGTGGAAAATAACTTCCTTAGTTTCGCTGTAGCCTTCTGTGTCCTCCCCCCCCCCCCCAATTTTACTTCTAAACCCAATAGTCACTAAACCCAATTGTGAGGAGCAAAGTGGAGTCTGCTGTAGAAAGGAGCAGTTGGCAAAAATCTCCTCCCCTCCTTTGCAGACAGAAAAGCTATTCTGTTGGTGGAGCGGCAGCAACACCAGCGGAGTGGCACCTTAGTGCTTAGACCTGTGTTTTGGAGCTGTTCATGTCAAACATTGGTCTATGTAAATCTCACTCCAGTTCCAGTTTGCCTGAACTTGGCTTGTATAAAAATAAATTTGGAACAGTGATGTATTTCACATATTTGCATTGTAAGTAATTTGTTTTGCATATGAATTCTTTGCAAATAGATAATTTGTTCCATTCTGCAGACTAGAGAAGAGCGGAAAATGGAAGCAATCCTTCAAGCTTTTGCCAGGTTAGAAAAAAGAGAGAAAAGAAGAGAACAAGCTTTGGAAAGAATCAGTACAGCTAAAACAGAAGTTAAGTCTGAATGCAAGGATGCACAGATCGTCAATGACACCGAATTTGTTCAGGTAGTTTCATGAAGTTTTATTAAGTTTTAAGATGGCTGGTAAGAGCATAAGGCTTTCACTGCCACCTGATGCCAGTTTTTATGATCTGGGCAACTCAGAGTGACTACCTCATTCTGTTTCATCGAGGTTTGTATTGGCCTAGAAGGGAGATAAGTACAGTAGCTTTTGCAAACCTTCTGAAATCCTATTTGGACAATATGAATATCATTTAATAAAACAACTAGATTTGAATCCAGTAGCACTTGGTATCTGGCGAAAATCTTAGTGGTCTCTAAGGTATTGCAGGACTCAGGACTCAGATCAGGCTGTTCTACTGCAGGCCAACACGGCTACCCTCTGAAATTATATTCAGTAAAACAAGGCTCTCTTAACACCAGTTCTATATCATCTATTGCTGAACATTCCATGTTGCTTGATGTAATAATGTACATTGGACACTGTGGGTTGCAGTTGATTTGGTAGTGTAGATAATTCCAGGCAAAGTTTGTCCTATAGAAGATGTTGGCCTATACTACTGCCAGAGTATCAAAACTGCCCACAAATATTGAGAAATAATATGCATTTTAATAGTATCTCTTTCAGATTTGTAATGCGAAAAATTCTAGAGAGAGAGGATTCACTTTTGTTACAGTAGGTGGTCACTGATCTGATTTTTTTGTATTACTTTTATTGTATCAGGAACCAGCAAAGGAGGAAACTGCCACCAAGCCAACCCCTGCCAAAGTCAGTAGGACAAAACAGAGGAAAAGTTTCTCTCGTAGCAGAACTCATATTGGGCAGCAGCGGAGACGACACAGAACTGTTAGCATGTGTTCAGATATCCAACCATCCTCTCCTGATGTGGAAATTAGCTCACAGCACAATGAACCTGAAAACACTGCACTTTCAGCTGAGCCTGAAACAGAGGCAACTGTTCCTGAAATAGTTACTGAACCAGAAGCCCCAGCACTTAATAAATGCCCTACTAAATACCCTAAAACAAAAAAGGTATGTGTCCTCCTAAACCTAACCTGGTCTTTTGTTAAAATACATATAAGCAGGTGCATAGTGTCCATCACCACTCTATTTTGGGAGGAGAGGGAGGAGAGGCTGTGTGTGTTTTGGAAAATCTGGGATAATATCTAAGTACCACAAGCAATCGAGTGAGATTATTAAAGATGGCAAGGTATCTCCTGCATACATAGTCTCTTGCTCCAAGGGATAGAATATTGAACAAGGAGGACCTTTCCATTCAGGTTCCACTGACAGTGAAAACCAGTCTGATCTGATGGATGAAAATGCCCAGTCTTCTACAAGGACTTCCTGGGAAACTCCTTTCTCGGTGGCCATAAGGCAGAGCAGTCTCTTCCCTCGCAGGGGTTGAACTGGTTCTCCTGGATTTGTTCATGGCCTGTTTGAGGTATGCAGCTTGACCCTGCCAGTGGATCTCTTGTAGGTCTTTACTTAGATCTTCTTTGTGGTCTCTGTTGAGTCCCACACTTGGGTTCTGCGCTCTGCCATGAATCCACCTCGGAGATTCTAAAGCTTTAGTTTACTCTCTTCTTTGGTGTGCTTTCCCCTCCCCCCGGGGAGTAGGCATACACAGTGCATGCCTAGAGAAGGGGAGAGCGCCTCCCACTCCGTTTCTTTTTTACCGCCGCCCCTGCTAGACCTACCTCGCTGTGCTCCATTCCTTTCCACCATTTTCCAGCATTGTCATTGTCTTTTTTTGCTGTTAGCTGCCCTGAGCCTGCCTCGGCGGGGAGGGCGGGATATAAATAAAATGTATTATTATTATTACTATTAAACTGGTATCGTTACTTCCCTCTTCTACTTCTTTAAAAAAAAAGAACTTTAGTTTTTTGTGGCTGTCCCCCTCTCCCCCACCCCTTTCCCCCGGTCTTTCCTGACCTCTCTCTGAACTGGCCAAAACCTTACATGGAAGGGAAGGGACACCAAGGTCCTTTTTAAAAAGTGCCGGAGGTGCAGGGCGAAAATCCCTTACTCGGACAGGCATTCACATTGCCTCCTTTGTCTGGGGGAATCCCACCGAATCGACACATGCTCCCACTGCCTCAACTTCAGCAAGCAGACAAGGAAGAACAGGGCCACCAGGCTCCGGAGCCATCTCCTCGAGCTATCCCTGCGCCCAGAGATGCAGAGCTCCTTCACATCACAGTCTTCGGCCGCTCCCCAAATCCCACTGGGAGACATGGTGATGTCAGCTGCTTCCATGGTCTCTGCCCTACCAAAGCCTGAGCCCGACAAGACCAAGAAACACACCTTGGATTCGACCTCGGAACCAAAGGCCAAGAAGCACAAATGCTGTGCAGAACAGCCCTTGGATTCGACAGCCCCCAAACAACAGGCACCGCCAAAACCATTTCCACCGACTGATTTCATACCGGACTGCCACCCCTCGGATCCAACAATGTCAACCTCGAACCCGACAATTCCATCCCAAATCAACATCCCCTCCAGGTCACCGTCAGTCCACAGCAATCTACCATCCGATTTTTTTGAATCCAACCCACAACAAGGCATCGATCAACACTCTCGGATTCGACAACAGCACACTCTGGGTCCCACTTCCTTCACAGACATGCACACTCAAAACAGGCAGATCCAAATCCTGACGGATCCTAGTTACCAGAATAAACCGAGAGTTCATCATCATAGGATTTGTCACTCCCGATCTCCCATCACGATGCCATTACTACAGGGAATCCTCATACTCTCGGTCCCCCTCTCCACATGACTACATTCCCAGCAGGTATCGACAACACTACCGCTTACGCTCTCCATCCTTCACCAGTACAGACACATAAGGTACTACGACTACATCTCCCAACATGACCAACCAGGATTCAGGGATGCAGCCCTACGAAGATGGACATCACCATCAGCCACCATCACTATGGCTCAGATTCAACTTGCCCCAATCTCATTGGGGGACGACACCTCTACTGCAGCCACTGCGACCACTCCCAAGCCCCCACAGATGGCTACACTACACTTCCAGCAGACAATACCCGAAGCAACTTTGGAACAATCTTCATCTGCCCTGTCATCTGACTTGGAAGACTCCTCATCCTTTGCGGAGGACACTCACTCGGCATCACATGAAGCAGACATTGCTAAACCTACAACTCTCTCCCCCTCTGAGGGATCAAAAGCATACCTAGACGCCGTGGAAGCCCATAGAAGAAGCTCACTTTACCCCACTGAAATACTACGAACTATTATGGCTCAAGAAAAATGAACGCCCACCGTGGCAATTCATGAACCCATTCCTCAGGGCGCTCTTGTCAGTATGGGATTCGGAGCGTCATTTTCTGGCTCCAGGACTCTCTACTATCTCATCTTTTATAGGACAAAAATATTTCCTTCCTGCCCAACTACCCTTTTCTTTCAAGGTCTGGAGAGACTCCTCAAAAGTTTTTTTCTTTAATCTTCTTTCATCTTCTAAACAACTTCTACCTAAAAATGATCTAGACCAAGTTTTGACTAAGCCAGCACCTTGGTTTGAATACTTTCAAATCAGGCACTTTCTTCAGGACCCTAAAGTGATCTCTTCATTTTCTCGCCCTTCATCTGACTACGAACATCTGGTTCTTCATTTTCACGAAGAGAGAACGCCTAAAAGTCTCATTTCACGGCTGTATCGAATCTTATTGTCTAAACTCGAAGCAACCTTACCCTCTTACACCACCCAATGGCATAAAGACTGTGGCATCATCCTTTCTCCCGACCAATGGGACTCTATATGGGCTAGTGATGCCCTACAATCTACCATTATAAATATATCTCAACAAAACTTTAAATTGATAGCACGTTGGTACCTTACTCCTAACCAGTTCTCCCATATGACCCAGTTAGGCTCTTCAGACTGCTGAAGAAACTGTGGGCTCAAAGCCTCTTATTTTCACTGCTGGTGGGACTGCCCCAAAATCAGACCATTCTGGACCTCAATTTGTGCCCATCTCTCCTCCCTAACTGGGGTCTTGATCCCAGATGAACCAACAAGGATACTTCTCAATCATTGGTCCGATACCCGTCTTTCATCTTCTAAAAAATCCTTGATAGTTAAACTCCTGACAGCTGCTAAAACCACGATTGCGCAGTCCTGGAAAAACTCATTGAATTTGACACTTGACAACTGGCTACTTAAAGTCTGGGAACACATTGTAATGGATAAAATTCAGGCAGCCATAGACCACAAAGACCCATACCAAGCCTACGCTAAATATCTGGCAACTTGGCTTCCCATTCTAGAAAAGCTTGACACCGATCCATTTTATGCTAACTCTTATTCTAAAAATAAAATGTATAAGGATTTCCTTTTGCTATAAAATTCTCTTAACAAGTTAATTTCAAGTTATTTAAAGTGTATTATATCTTCCTTTTTCCTTTCCCTGATCTTATTTTATTTTCAAATACTGTGTTGTTATAATTATAATTACTATTACCTTCAGTTTGTATTTTGTTTTTAAAGGTTATTTTTGCTCTGTATTCTGTCTATTAAGCTTACGATGTTATTTCTGTTAATCTTGACGGTAAACTTCTTGCGCTATGGATTGTAAGCTACTTTTATGCCTTAATAAAATGTTTAAAGTTAAAAAAAAAAAAGCATACCTAGACCTTATCTCCAACCTTGCTGAAGCCCTGAACATCAATCTGTCCAGCGAGACACCCAAGATATCAGATGTCATTCATGACATAGTGCAGTCCTCTCTACCTGCAGGCTACCTATTACCAATGCTTCCCATGCACCTCAAAGATCTCAAGGAAGCATGGGACATGCCAGCCTCAGTGCAATTGACTTCTAAATGGCTGGAATCCCTATACAAGATCCACACACCAGAAGCCAAATTCTTCTTCTCACACCCTGCCCCAAACTCGGTCATTGTTCACTCCGCCTCGAAATCGAGACAGACCAGACATCCAGCCCCAACTGACAAGGAGGGGCGGAAACTGGACACATTGGGGAGAAATATGTACTCTCTTTCCACCACCACGGCCAAGATCCACAACTACTTGGCATATTTCTCCGCATACACATTCCACGTGGCAAACCAGTCCACGAGCCTCCTCCCAGAACTTCTGGAGACCTCAAGACAGAAAGCCTCAGACCTCGTGACCCAACTATCCAAAGTAAGCAGGCAACAGATAAACTCCATGTGCCATGCAGTTTCATGCTCCTCCAAGGCATTAGTGACGTCTGTAGCTCTCCGCCATCACGCCTGGCTGCACAGCACATCCCTCCAACCAGACATACGCTTCAAGGTGGAAGACCTACCATTCGACGGACAGGGCTTGTTCCACTTTTCTAGTGACGAGATCGTTACGTCCATAGACGACAGAAGGAAAAGGGCAAAAAGTCTGGGTGTCTCTTCCATTCAAACGAGGAAACCACAAAGACCTAATCCATAGAAATCAACATATAAGAAATGCTTCCGGTCCCCAAGACAGTCTGATTATTGGAAGTGCAAGGGACCCAATAGCAAGCAACCTTACCAACCCAAACCCAGACAACAACTGTCAAAGAAGACAACTCCACCCTCAAACAGTCCCTTTAACCTCCCCCAGTGGCACCCTATGCAACCTCACGAATCCCACATCAGACTATCCCCGTACCTCCCGGCCTGGGAGAACATAACATCAGATTCATGGGTCCTTACCATCATTCACATAAGGTACGCAATAGAATTCCTATCCCCACCGAGATCCCACCACTTCGTTTCAACACCAGTATCCACCACCCTGGCGGAGGAGGTTCAAACTCTACTACAAAAAAATGCCATCGAACTGGTTCCTTCACACCTCCAACACGGGATTCTACTCCAGATACTTCATAGTTCCCAAGAGGGACAGGGGAAAACGCCCCATCATGGACTTACGCTGTCTGAAGGAGTACATTCCATGGAAAAAATTCCGCATGATCACACTGCAATCCATCCTCCCACTGATTCCAAAGGATGCATGGCTGGTGTCCCTGGACCTCCAGGATGCCTACTTCCACATTACGATCCGGCCTCAGCACAGGAAGTTCCTGCATTTCACAATAAGCAACGCCCACTTTCAATATCAAGTTCTGTTGTTCAGCCTATCCACCGCCCCAAGGACTTCCACAAAATGCATGGCAGTGATAGCAGCCGCCCTCAGGCTCTGCCACATCAATATCTTCCCATATACAGACGACTGGCTCTTGATGGCATCAAGCCGTGCACAACTTCAAAAGGACGTCCCCTCCACCTAGACTTCCTAACCAAGCTGGAACTGTGCATCAATCCAACCAAATCCCACCTGGAACCAACTCAAGAACTACAGTTCATCGGCACCAAACTGTGCACCAGGATCCATCGGGCGCTTCTTCCCTTGGACAGAAGCTAACAAATTCGGACCCTGGCCAGTACAGTCATCTCCGCACCGACCCAGTGGGCGATTACCTTCCAAAGGATGCTGGAACTCATGGCAGCCACAACCTCAGTGATCCAGTTTGCACGCCTCCACATGAGACCCCTGCAATGTGGTTTACACGAACCTTCCACCCATTGCATCACAACCAAGGGACCCGATTCATGGCCCCACCAGACGCCCTAGACTCACTCGTATGGTGGACGAGAGAACACAATCTCCAGGAAGGGAAACCTTTCACCCTCCCCCCTCCTGCCATGATTGTTACCACCGATGCCTCCAAGTGGGGTTGGGGAGCCCACTTGGGGGACCTAGCAACTCAAGGACAGTGGACATCTCTGGAACGCAAGCTCCACATCAACTGTCTTGAACTGATGGCCATCCACAGGGCACTGAGCTTCCTACCATTGCTACAGAACTAACACATACAAGTAACAACGGACAACATTGCCTCAGTGTTCTATACAAACAAACAAGGAGGCACAGTGTCCAGAAAACTTCGCAAGCAAGCACTTGCACTCTGGGACTGGTGTGTCTCACACGGCATCATGTGGACAGCAGTGCCCCTCCTGGGAGTACAGAATTCCATAGCGGACTCTTAGTCGTCACTCCATCAGCATCCACAAATGGTCTGTGACAGACCAATACATCCAGCCAATCTTTCAGACATTTGGATACCCAGCAATAGACGTATTTGCAACGGCAGACAATACCAAGTGCAACATCTTTTACACCAGAGGCCCACCAACAATACAGTCGAAGGGAGATGCTTTCCTACAACACTGGTCGGGATACCTACACTATATTTTTCCACCAATCCCCTTGATATCGAAAGCTCTACAGAAAATCTCAACAGACCATACCGACTTCATCTTAATAACACCACGGTGGCCCAGGCAACCATGGTTCACCAAAACCCTTCTGCTGTCCAGGAACACTTACCTGAAACTCCCGAAAGCACCAAACCTACTGGCCCAGTAAAATGGGAGAGTGCTCCACCATGACCCATCCAAGCGCAGGCTAACAGCGTGGAGGTTTAACAGCATAACCCTCCCTGCAAATGTACAAGAAGTACTGCTAAATGCCAGAAAACCATCTACACACCGTTCATACTCATCCAAATGGAAGAGTTTCTCAAACTACATCAAACTTAGCTGCCCTCGTCCAGAGCAGGCACCACTACCTGACATCTTGACCTACATTCTGACTTTGAAAGATGCAGGACTGAGCTTTTCTTCACTCAAGGTCCATCTTTCCACCATCTCAGTTCACCATGCCCCAGTCGAGGGATCTACTGTGTTCTTCCATCGACTCACTAAGTCCTTTCTCAAAGGACTCATATGCCTTCACCCTCCTAGGCACTCCTTTGTTCCACCCTGGAGCATCTCTCTCGTACTGACCCAACTGACTCGCTCACCATTTGAACCCATGGCAAAGACCTCCCTGCAGCTGCTGTCCTGGAAGACAGATCTCCTATTGGCTCTAACATCTGGCAGACGCGCAAGCAACCTGAGTGTCCTATTTTATAGAGACAAGGTAGTCCTTTGGCCGGACCCCTCATTCCTGCCCAAGGTAGTCTTTAGAGCTCACCTATCTCAGCCAATTGTCCTACCAACATTCTTCTCCAAACCAAGGGACAAGGGCCAACGTACCTTGCACATCCTAGACGTCTGGAGAGCCCTCTTCTTCTACCTATTGCGGACAGCCACATTCTGCAAGGACCCGAACTTCTTTGTCTCCTATGGCAAACCAAAACAGGGCTGCAAACTATCTACCCAGAGACTATCTAAGTGGGTAGCAGCAGCTATTTTACCTGTGCTATGAGATGGCTGAACAGCCTCTACCCCAGACATTGAAACCACACTCCACAAGAGCGATGTCAACTTCATCTGCCTTCCTGAATGGCATCCTACTGGAGGACATCTGCGCTGCAACAACTTGGTCCTCCCCTGCCACCTTCGTCTTGCACTACGCCCTGGACGTACGTGCCAGAAGGGATGCCTCCTTTGGACAGGCCGTTCTCCGATTGGCGTTCCACTGACGGACCTAAGGTGAGACACCACTTATGTATGATATGCCATGTAACCTGTATGCTCTCTTGCAGGCCAGCACCCTCCATCCTTCAATGAAGCTAGCCAGTCACCCAAGTGTGGGACTGCACAGAGACCACGAAGAAGATAAACAGGTTTCTTACCTGTAACTGATGGTCTTCGAGTGGTCATCTGTGCAGTCACACACACATACCCAGTCTTCCCCGCTGCTGGCCCTTCTCAATGAACTCTCTTCTTTGGGATCTGCCGGGAGCGGCTGGAAGAAACTGCGTGGGAGGCATTCTCCCCTCCCTCTAGGCATACGCGGTGTATGCCTACTCCCCAGGGGAGGGGAAAGTGCGCCAAAGAAGAGCGTAAACTAAAGCTTTAGAATCTCCGAGGTGGATTCGTGGCAGAGGGCAGAACCCAAGTGTGTGACTGCACAGATGACCACTCGAAGATTATCAGTTACAGGTAAGCAACCTGTTTTTTCTCAGTTCAGACTCTCCCAGCATTCTCTGCAGGGTGCTGCTTCCATTCAGGTTGTTAGTTGTGTGTGGTTGCCTCTCCCCCCCCCCCACCTCAAAAAAAAAAAATCTGGTGTCTTTTCTCTGTTGTTAGTATTGTATCTGAGATGGCCCGTTTTGGATCCATACTGGGAACTGGGTAGAAGTTCCTCTCCGAAGGGGATCAAAATTGCTAGTGACCCTGCCTGCTTCAGGAGGAGCTACTTCCCATAGGTTCAGACTGCCCCATCATAAGACCACCAAAAAGGGAGATTCATACTAAGTGAAATAAACTTCCAGTCTCCATCTGCGCTGGTCCACCTGGTAACAAAATTCTCCACTTCCTGGGTTTTGACATAGAATCTAATTGTTTTATAAGTTGGTTGAGTGGAAGAGCTCCAGCTGATGTTTTTAGTGTGCTGTGTGTAGGAAAGACAGATTTTTCTGTGGGAAGGATGGGCTATAAATCAAATCAATAAATAAAAGTATTGCATTTTCATTCATGGCTGGATATATTCTGTAGATGCAGCCTGGACCTTCGTGTTCTGCTGTGTTAACACTGTTCCCTTTCTGTTCAGCACTTGGTGAATGAGTGGTTAAGTGAGAAGAACGAGAAGCCAGGCAAACCAACTGACAGCCTTTCAGAAAGGCCTCTGCGTATAACGACAGATCCAGAGGTTTTGGCCACCCAGTTAAATTCGTTACCCGGTCTCACTTACAGCCCACATGTCTATACTACTCCTAAGCACTATATTCGTTTTACATCACCATTCCTTTCGGAAAAGAGGAGGCGGAAAGAACCTGTGGAGAATATTACCGGCTCTTGTAAGAAGGTAATGCGCCATCTTGATTTATCTTTCTTTAGAAGTTAACAAAAATAGAGAATTTTAAAACAGTATGCTGTCTGATGTGAGCAAACCAGCTTCCACTGTGTCAGAGGCCCAGACCAGTGCATCTTTGAGACTGGATACACGCTAGCAAACCAGGTCTTTAAAAATAAAGATTTATTAAATGGTTAAAAGCATTCACTATGCAGTACAATCTCAACAGTTTGTAAGAAAATGAAGAAGCTAACTTTTCTGAGTATTAGATGGCAAATTTTGCAGCATAAAATACAAGCAGTAGCATAAAAGCATTCTATACATTGCAGTCCATTATGATGAAGCATAACATAGCAAAGCATACCAGCATAATGTTAGCATGACTTCCTCTGGCTTATATTATAACTTTTTACTCTCTGGCTTCAGGTCTCTTTGGTCCAGTCAGGGCTTTTCTTCAGTGGAACTTTCCAGAGGATGCTGGCAACTGCTCCTAATTCCTCCCCTTCCATTTGGTCATACAACTGAGCACAGTTTCCTATGATAATTACTGAATTTTTGAATCCAACCTTGAAATAAGGAAGGCAGCTGCAGGGACTTTGAAATTAGGAATGCCTGCAAAGTCAGACTACGCCTTCTAGCATTCATGTTAACCTGGAAGGGAAATTAGGGTGTTGATGAAGGCTTTCACGGCTGGAGTTACTTAGCAGTTGTAGATTTTCCGGGCTGTATGGTCGTGGTCTTGGCATTGTGAGACCTAACATTTCGCCAGCAACTGTGACTGGCATTCTGAGAGGTGTAACCCAGAAAATGAGTTCTCTCTGAGTCAAAGTGAGAAGACGACGATAGTAATTTATATCTGCTCAGGAAGGTGGGGTAGGGCTGAATCATTACCTTGTAGGAGCTTCCTGGGCTATGACATGCTAATGGAGAAGCTTTTCTGAGGAAGTTCTTTTGTATATGGATTGGCTATTGGAATTCTAATCTTATCTGTAGTGCTGTTGTAAACTGTAGGGCATGTTGTGTTTTTCAGGACTGGAAGCCATGCCCTATTCATTTTTAAACTTCCTTCCTGTTGAAATTGTATTTATGTTTATGGATTTCAATGGCTTCTCTGTGTAATCTAACATGGTAACTGGGTGTGTTGTCCAGCATTATAGTGTCTTGGAATAAGATCCTGTATCCTGTTTGAGTTCAGCTATATTCAACCACTACTGATTTTTCAGATTGGCCAAGTCTGCAGTGTCTTTCATGTTCTTTTATTCTTGTCTGGATGCTATGTTGTGTGGCCCGATGTAAACCTGTCTATAACTGCAGGGTATGCGGTATACTCCTGCAGAAGTGAGGGGGTTTCTTCTGTCTTTTTGCTGATCGTAGCACTGATCAGATGGGAAAACTTATGAAGAAACACAACCTACAAACAGTATTCAGGCCCACCAGAAAAATACAACCGATGCTATATAGCCTGGAAAATCTACAACAACTAAAGAAATGAGGGTGCTTTGCCTCACATATTGGCATCTGTAAAGCATGTGGCTAACATGAACTATATATTAAAATTTGGTTTATATATTGCAGCGTTGGTTGAAACAAGCATTGGAAGAAGAAAACTCAACAGTTGTAGATGGGTTTAACTCACCATCTCATGAAAGACCCAGAAGTCCTGCAATCAATGGAGAAAGTAAAAGCCCCCTGCTGTTGAATGACAGCTGTTCCTTACCAGGTGAAGCTTTTATTTTTCATGTGCTACAAGCAGTCTTCTGACATAAATCCTTTTAAAAACTGACAGGGAGATTGTGTTCAAATTGTTAGGCAGCCACAGTTATGTTTGCACTGCCTTGTTGATTGTTTTATTCATTCATTTACCATGCTTATACCACACCACACTCTTTAACAAAAAAAAGATTGAGTATTTAAACGACATCAAGCACACAACAATATAAAACATGAAATTATTATAACAATATGAGAATGTGGTAAAGCCAGCCTGGAAAAGGCAATAAGCTGATAAAAGGAATGCTATCAAGTCACAACAATAACATGTCAATCCTATTTCTAAAAACATTAAAACCACAGCAAAGGAGCTGTAAGCCTGATGAAAGCAGAGCATCATGAGAAAAATTGGTACAGGTAAATTAATGGACTGGTTACGAGGGAGGGAGGGGAAGGGAAGATATTCCATTCAGGTGTCACAATTGTCTTTAAAGGCTAACTATATCACTTGCTCACATAGAGGCACATGGAAGGGTCAAACAGACAGGTTCTTAGGGGAAATCCCAGGCATAGACAATTAAGGGCGTCAAAGGTAAGAGCCAGCACTTATAATTGATCCTAGTAACAAACAGGCAACCACTAAAGTTCATTGTATACCAGTGGACTATGCTGCCTAGAATCAATACTGCCTAGCAGATTTGTTTCTCCAGTTTGAACCAAGTGTGGTTTCCGGACTGATTTCAGAGGTGCAGCCCCATATAGAGCACATCACAGCAATCAAACCTGCAGATGATCAGAGCAGAGCTGTGGCCAGAAGGGCTGCAGCTGGCCAAGCAGCTGAAGCAAGTTAACAGCACTATGTGATACAGATAAGACCTGAGTTGCCATTGGAAGCAATAGAGCTAATTACATGTCCAAATGGCTAATTGGTTCCTTAAGTGGGGGTGGGGTAATCCCATCACAGGAGTATGTTAAATCTTTTTTCCCATATTGGCCTTATGATTGACAGTGACTGAGCTTCAGCCCTAACTCAGCCTTTTACTGCCTGAATCTCCCTGTAAAATATATCCACTGCCTCACTTTTTCCTGGTGGAAAGATGTCTCCCTCTCCCTCTAAGCTCTGCAGTGTTGTAAGCAGAAATTCTACTCCATGAGCAAAAAAAGCTAGTACCTGTAAAGTTGTAAGGAAGTCTGTATTTGACAATTGTGTAAATTAGCTTTTTAGAAGATTACTTCCATAATCTTGTAAAAATCTCAGAAATTCTTTTAAATTAAATTTAAACTATATTTTAAGAATAATTTAAACATATTAAGAGAAAACAGAATCAATTCAGATTACACCCATCTGTTTCTACTATATTGGAAGACCAGTCCTTTGGAGAACAGGTCTACCCGCCCCAGTCTACTATATTGGTAGATATGGCTTTGGACTATTGCCCTGTGCTGAGCCTTAGAAAACATACCAGCACTCTACATTGTTGGTTTTTAAATATGATAGCTACTATTACAGATCAACTATAACAGAGGAGGAACAATCACTGTCAGAACCTTGCCTAACCTAAAAAACAAGAAGTTGCTTTAATGTTATCAACCTGCCTAAACTTCTTATTTATTTAAATATTTATATCATACTTTCCCCTTCAAGGCAGCTTACAAATCATACTGGAAACCATAATAGGGGTGTGTTTTTAGGTAGACACCAAATTTGCAGCATAGCTGCTGGTGCCTCTCCTCAAAAATCTCCCCAAGTTTCAAAAGATTGGACCAGGGATCCAAGTCTTGTCAGAACTTGTATCTGCTATGTATGCTGAGCTTGGTGCTCTTAGCCTAACCGACTCCATATTGTAACTGCCTACTAATCCCATGTCCTTGTAGTCAGGCCTACTAATCAAATGCTTTGCATTTCAAACAAACTGTAACCACTGAAGGGTGACAGATAGCCTCTGGAAAACATCTGCAGGTGTCCTTTGAAGCTAGCCCGCCAAAGCATCACAGCAGGGCTCCTTCCTCCTCCATGGAGATAAGGGACCCTGGGAACAGACAACTGTCTCCCAGAGTGTGAGAAATGGTTTGATTGTTTCTGTTACAACTGCATAAAGAATGTATCGATAGCTGAACCCGTTATCAGAGTCAACTTGTGCTTTCCCTGAACACAGTTCTCAATAAACCTCTTATACTTTTGCAACAAAGTAATGAGTTTCGTTTGAAGTTCTTCAAGTTCTGACAAGTCTGTGGGTCTCAGAAGGAGGTGCCCCCTTCCTCCATTGTTTCCAACAGAGGTTTTGAGCAGAAGCAGAAATTTCTGAGCTGGCTATTAAAATTTTGTGCACCGGCACCCTCCCCCCCCTCCGTTGCAGGTTAGAGGGAACTATGCCTCATACATAATATTCAGTGCTGAATCTGGCTGACCTCACCCAGATGTTTAAAAACAAATGAGGGCAGAATAGAACTCTGTCTGACCCCTTAAATTGCATAGGTTTGAACAGTAGTTTCTCTACACCATCCTCTGAGATAGCCAAGAATTACAACATTGGAGTGTGGCGTCTTAATCTATACTCAAACACCATTCCAGCTGGATACCATGCTCAGTGGTACTGAAAACCAGAGAGACAGGACAATCAACATGGACAAGCTCCTTGTCTTTTGCTGCCAGGCATCTGGCAGGTTTAGTCCCAGCCTGTAGTTAAATTAAAATGGTTTCTCTGTCTCATCTAACACTGCCCCCATTCCCTTCAGAACACTTCAGAACAAGATATTTCTGACCTCCTGGTCCCAAGGGACGACTTCTTTGAAAGGGGGATTGTTGATCTGCCTTAAAGACTTTTAATGGGGAGAAAGTGGAGTGCAAATATTTTAAACTTTGTGTTTATGTAATATTTGGCCAGCCTGCTAATAATTCTGTTCAAGGTTGTCTTTATGCCTTTATTTAGTGCCTTGTTTTCTAACTTTTGTACCTATTTTAATACACAGACCTCACCACGCCACTAAAGAAGCGGAGACTGTATCAGTTGTTGGATTCTACCTATTCAGAAACCTCTACACCTACTCCTTCTCCATATGCCACACCAACCCATGCTGATATCTCTTCCTCAGATCCATTGTTGTTTGCAACTCCACCTAGAATAAAAGCAGAAGATGAAACCTGTAAGAATGGTTATAAGCCCATTTGCTCTCCTGTTACTCCAGTAATTCCCTGTATTCATGGAAATGTAATGCACTTTGAGGTGAGCCTCACACAGGTATTTAGTTGATGGAAGTGTTGTCTTTTTAAAAAATGTTGCTATTAATGTCATAACAAGCGGGGATTCGCTAGCTTCCCTGTTCAAAAATCAATAGGAGTGCCTTTTTAATTCTTCACATTTCAGTATGTAGATGAATGCCTAGTAAATGTAATTGCTCAGTCTGTCAAAAACCCATCTTTAATAAAGAGAGAAACTTCTTGGTATTGTTTCCAGTTAATGAGGAAGCCATTGTCCATGCAAGAGCTTCATGTGTGCATACAAGTTGTTGCTGGCTTGGGGCTGGTGTCCTCCTGCTTACATAACAACTTGAAATAGTTTGTGCAGCAGTTGTCACAAACACAGTTTTAGTCCATTAGACATACTAAAAATCAAGCAAGCACTTGGAATGGAGCTGTTGTCCTTTTGAAAACTGTTTCATGTGTTAAAAAGAAAAAACTTCCTTTTTAAACTTCCTTTTTCTTTTGGCACAGAACATTTCTTCACCTGAAAGTTCCCCTGAAGTTAAGAGGCGAACGTATAGTCAAGAGGTAAGTGTGTTCAGGATATCTTTAGAAAAGACTTCAGTTTGGCTTTTGTATTCACCTTTTCCTGCAAACTGGGCAAAAGGGGACATTGTTTTATTGTATTACAATGCAATGTTAAAAATGAGTTTTAACACCAGGGTGATTTTCTGTTGTGTAGGGATATGACCGGTCATCAGCAGCAATGTTAGCACTTGGCTCATTTCGGAATTCCAACCTAACAGATATGTGCCTACAGGAAATAAAGACTATTGGATATCCTAGTCCAAGGAATAGGACCGATGGCACCAGGCAGTGCTCCGGGGAAAAAGAAACAGCTGCAGACCTCCAGTTGGGACTTGAAGTCATTGAGCAAAGTGCACTGCATCAACCATTGGATGCCCCTAACCTTGATAGGACTGAGTCAAGCAACCAACTGGAAACTGCTCAATGCGGACGGGGAACAGTTTTCTCCACCTGGGTGAAGAGTCCTGATAGGACAAGTGTAAATTTCTCTGTGAATTCTAATTTGAGAGATTTAACACCTTCACACCAGTTGGAGGTAGGAGGTGGATTCCGAGTAAGCGAGTCAAAGTGCCTGATTCCAGATGATGCAAGAGGCATGTTCATGGAAGCGCCTGTTTTTTGTTCTTCTGAAGATGGACTTGTAGCTGGCTTTGGGAGGACTGTCCATAGTGACACCTTGATGGATGGAAATTGCACACCTCTGAATCCTCCACAAAAGAAAAAGGTTACAACCTTAACCATAATTCATATATTCTGCATAACCTGTTGTGCAAGAGAAATTTTGAAAGGAACTTGTTAGCCTTGTTTTGTAAGGAACTTGTTTGTATTCTGCCTTGTTTCAAGTTCTGAAGTGGATTACAGTGACTACAGACCAGGTTTTAGCAATGTGACACAACATTATTGAGGTTTATCAGATTGGTTAGCCATAAGTGAACAAATAGTGAGTAAAGTTAATTTCAGAAGTTTTATTTTTAAAACTTTTATATCAACTTCTTCCACAACCAGGTTGAACTTTGTACAAATTCTGAGGAATACGAATGACTGGGATGAAGTGAAGAAGTTTGAATCAGTGGTCATTTCAGTATAGGAACAGCTGGAGACTGGTTTGGATCCACATGCTGACTCCTCATGTAGTGGAAGGGGGAATTCTTGGATCCAACTACTGTAATTGGAACAAAGTGGGTGAAGTTGGGCTTGCTCAGCCATGCAGTAGCTGCCTTTGAGTTCTATGGGGCCGCTACTGTCAAGACCTGTTTGTAAGAAATATGACAGGCAGGATGGTGGTACACTTCTTTAGTTTGCCTAATTTCATTTCTTGCTAAATCCATTTGTTGAGTGAAATAGCGCACTTTAAAGCAGACTATTGCCTATTTGGGCATTATTTCCTAATGCATGAATGTAAAGGTCATATCAATATTAGAGGAATATAGATAGCTTTAAGGCAACTTATTTTCTTGGCAAATTATTGAGATCAGAAAGATTACTGGGGATCAGTGATGAAAGCCCTAAGTCCAAAGTGAGCAACCCTTTGTTTATTTGCATTGTGGCCAGGAGTCACGCTGATTTAACTAAATTTGTGACCACTCTCATCATTCATAGGAATAGACTATTTATAAATAAAGATCCTTTCTGGGAACTAAAAACGGCTTTTCTGCTGCAGACAAAAAGCATCCTTTCAAGTTTTCCGCACATGCAAGAAATGCTGTGTGCAGTGTGTGTATTTGCATATATGGAATATAGAATGATCCAGTGCTGCTTCAGAGGTGAATAAATAAAAAACTCAACTAGTACAGATGTATCAGATTTTTTAAGAAAGACAAATGAGCAGGTTGCTGGCTGTGAGGCACAGACAGCAATATCAAATTGAGCAGTAACAAGTTCCATTTTGCGCCCTGCTACTGTGCCAATGAATCTGCACCTCAGTCTTCCAAATATACTGAGATGGCTCTGGCTTAACTCCTTGTTCTAGTGCAAAGGACAGCAGAGAGACACCAAAATCCCTCCTATCTTGATTCCTGCATTTTTTAACTTTCAAATTTTATATTAAGCTTTCCAAAAGTTGTGTAATGGGCCTGAAAAGCAGGGTAAACATAAAGATTATGCCAAAAAAGCAACATAAGACACTATTATCTGAAAAGATGACAAGTATTACTTTGCAGCTAGATATTTGTTTTGTTTTTACAGCATTATAAATTTGCCTAACACCTTGAAATGAAAACTCAGCTTTCCCTTCTGCCTTTTAAAATAGGTATCACTTCTAGAATACCGTAAAAGACAGCGAGAAGCCAGAAAAAGCGGCTCGAAGGCTGACAGTTTTTCCCTTGTTAGCATGTTACCTCATGCTGGTGGTGGAGGAAACAACCTTAGTGCTGCTGATGGGTATAACAGCAGTGAAAATGGGGAGCAAGCTGAACGGGAGCACAATGAAAGTCTCCCTCTGCCCCTGCCAGCCACTGATTCTAGCGCCACTTCTGAAGAAACAGAAAATTCTTCTTCATCAAAAGAAGCTTCAAGTGAGAAGAATGAGCCAGAGGTTCAATGGTAGGACATTTTTGGAACTTTTAATGGCAAGTTGATACAGTGGCAAAGTGGACTTTTGAACATATGTTCTGACTCTCAAGCTCAGGTGGTACTTTCCAGAAGCCATTAAGCAACAGCTGAGGAGGTCTGCATTCAAGCTGCATTTGCTTGAATGCAGCTTAGCAGAATGAATTGTAATTCTATGAACACCCATGTTCATGCGAGGAAAACCATGCTTCTAAGATGTCAGGTCTTCATCTGGGTAAGCAGCTAATGCTTCCTGTGGGTGGCTGCATATCTTGCATTTAAAAATTGCTTTCTCTGCTCTAAAAATTAAGGAATATGGCTGTGGTCATGAGAGCAGCAGGAAAGGCTGTGCTAATCAGCAACAGGGAAAATTGTTTCAGGAGGGTAGCTGTGTTGGTCTGCAGTAGAAGAGCTGGAGTCAAATCCAATAGCACCATAGAGGCCAACAAAAATTTGGGGATAGAAGCTTTCAAGAGTCAAAGTTCCCTTCAACAAATAGAACTTGAATTGGGTTTGTTTTAGCCTCTCCTTTCTCTGTCTATATGCAGATCTTATAATATTTTCCCCCCAAGTGCAAATCAAACCATTAGAATTTAGATTCAGCTTCATCAGCTTCCCCCCAATAATGAAGTTGTTATTTAAGACAAAAACAAGCACATATACCTATTGTCCAGGTCATTTAAAAATGTGCAGTATAGCGCCTTTTGAAAGCTTAACTTCCTTTGAATTGCCAATGTACATCTGGCTGAATTATTCATATATACAGCTTCATGTCCACCAGATATTCATACCCTAACATTTGACAACTTTTACCATCTAAATGTATATTTTTGTTTCACCAAAAATCCAACATCATATCCTCATTCCCTTAGAACTTGGTCTTGGGCATCTTTACAATTGGACTTCTTCATACAAATGGAATGTAAGGTCCTCTTTGTAACCTTGTTACGAGTTCTGCTTGTTTAGCAAAGCTTGAAATATTTTTGATTACCTCCAGAGCACCTGAATCCTAAGTGAGATTTATTGTACATACAGTCGTACATACAAGTATTTATAATATTGAAGAATTAAACTTGGTTGTTGTTGTTGTTTTAAAGGACTGCTTCAACTTCAGTGGAGCAAGTGAGGGAACGAAGTTATCAGCGAGCATTGCTTTTGAGTGACCACCGGAAGGACAAGGACTGTGGTAAGGAACTGTCTCCTTCGACTTCTAGCAGTGTTGTAGTCAGGGTTCATTTCGTAGAAAAAGAGGTGCTGGAGCTTATTAGTACAACTCATTTGCATATGCCACACACCCCTGACATCACAGGAAGGGGCACTAAATTGTATCAGCTCAGCATCTACCTTAAAATGCTTCTTGAATTATAATTGTCATAATAAAACCTTACTCCCATCATACTTTTTCAGTTACTTTCTCAGTGGCATGATGGAAATTTCTCTCTGTAGTCTGCTTTATATGTTTTGGTTCTTTCCCCATTTTTTTGTGGGACGAAAATATTAGAAAGTTTGTGAAATCTTAAGAGTTCAGCAAAATTTTCACAGGGTGTTTGAACAATAAAGCCCAGAAGCAAGTATTTTGGAGGAGGCAGTGCAGCGGGTAAGAAAGAGCACAATAAAATTTTGAGGTTCTGGAGCTCCGCTCCTGGGAGTTCCTGCCCAAAATGAGGCCTGGTTGTAGTGCTTTTAGTCTGCTTCAACACGAGGGAGGTTAAACCTGTTAACATTTCAGGCTGAAGTTGGATGGGAGTAGGTGAGAAATCAGAGTCAATATTTTTTCAATCCAGAAAAATTGTCCAGTTTTAGATTTTTTAGAACTTCAGTAGTTTGATCCAACCTACAAGAAAAGTCTTCTTTAACTATTGTACAGTTTTATTGATGCATTTTCTTACCCTTATTGCAGATCCTGATCCTGAAAACCCTGAGCCCACAAGTGAATGTCCATCCCCAGATACTTCTCTGAAGACTTGCAAGAGTCCTTTAAAAATGAACAAGGTAACAAAACATCTCAGTTCTTAAATGTGCACATACATGTCTTAAATACTATTACTCCTCTCCTGGTTACTGTAACTTGAAGGTGATGCTCAGAATGTAGCTTTATTTCATCTGCATATAGAAGCAGTATAGCTGTGCTTTCCAGTCAGTGGCTGAGGACAAATGGGAAGTTTTGAGCCCTGAGACTGTCCAGCCACTTTTGAGAACATCGTTCTGGAAAGTAGTCCCTTGTCAGAGCCTTAAGGGCGACCGTGCTGTTCTCAGTGCTGGTGCACGCTTGGCTTAATGAGTGTGCATTTTTATAAGTTTGTGCTTTAAAATTTCTATTTTCACTACTGAAGCTTTTCAGTTGAAAGTCACCCAGAAAAGCTTTTGAGTGGCATCTAAATCAAACACATTTGTAGGAGAAACAAAAGCTTCTAAGCCTGATGGGAAGTCAATTCTAGTACAGTAACTATTTTTCTGTTCAGATGTGGTTTTGGAGCCCTATAAACAATGACATAGTGTCCCACATGAGACAAACCAACCTGCACTGTTGTGCTCTCTGAAAAACAAATTGAACAATATTTGTGACATTATTAAAACAATTAAATTAATAATCAACTGTGCATCTCAAATAAAAAAGCAGTAAGAGACATTTTACCCTGGAAACCTTAAAGAGGAGAAGCAGAATCCAAGCTTGCAATTGTGAAATAGTGCCAAAAATTTGAATAGCTTCATAAAAAGTAAAACTTTTTTCCAGAAAGGAGACGTGGTTTACAGAATGTAATCTAGTTTAACCAGAGAATCTGTTTATTAAACTGGGCAATAAATGTGGATGTGGTTTAAACCCAGGTGGATCATTATTGAAAGTTCTTTTTTCTTTGTGGTAGCCTTCCTCACCAAGTCCTGTGGCTCCTGCCCAGTCTCTGGGGAGAACACCTACAAAGCAGGATGCCCAGTGGGATGCTGCAGCAGCTACTCCAGAGGCTGAGGGCTCAACTCACCCCAAACAGCTGACAAGCACCATCGAAGCACTTTCAAAAAACCACCCAGCCCAGGCCCACTCGCGTAGCACAGCGGAGCCTCTCTCTCACTCCCAAAAGCTGCCTTCTGCACCATTGAAGCTGCATTGTTCCCCTTCAGCTCATGTAGAAAACCCTCCCAAGGCCAGTACTCCTCACACACCTGTTCAGCATGGCTACCTTTCACCAAAGCCTCATTCACAACAATTAGGATCGCCATATCGGTCTCATCATCCTCCATCACCTCAAGTTGGAACATCTCAAAGAGACTGTCACAGAAGTTTTTACCCAACAACGCCAACCCTTCAGCCTAACACACAGCAGCAGACGCCCAGCGGGACGCTCTTTTCCCAGACCTCTTCTGTCTCTTACAATCAGTTCCACCAACAAAATCTCAACACCAGTGCTCCGCCCCCACCCCCGCCCCCACCTCCTTCCTCTACTTATTATCAAAACCAGCAGCCCCCCTCAGGAAACTTTCAAAACTACAGTCAGTTAAAAAATAGCATACCACCCCAACAAACTGTGTTTCCCTCTGGACCAAATCAAGCCCTTGCCGGTACAGCATGTCAACAGCCAGTTTCAGGGCACCATGTAACGAGTGGGCATTTTTTGCCATCGCAGACTCCTAGTATTCACCATCAGACTCCAGCCGTTGCTGCTCCTCCACCACCGCCACCACCTCCTGTGCCTGGACCACATCTCGTGCAGCAGCAAAGCTCTCATCAGCAGCATTCAGCAGCACACGTTGTAGGGTCAGTACATGCTGTAGCAGTGGCTCCTGGGTCACACCTCCATTCTCCAGCTGCTGGGCATCATCTGCCACCCCCTCCTCCTCCTCCTGGTCCCCTTCCTCACCATCATCCTACTCACCCTACAACAGGTCACCAAGGTTTGCAAGCACAACACCAGCATGTAGTCAATTCAGCTCCTCCACCACCACCTCCACCACCTTCCAGTGTTTTAGGTTCTGGGCATCACGTGGCATCAGCACAAGGATTGCACCATCCAACTCATCAGGGTCCCACACTTTTTCCTTCCAGTGCTCACTCGACGGTCTCCTCCTACCCATCACAGCCTTCACACCATACTCCATTGGGACCTGGACCTCAGCATCAGCCTGCTGGAACAGGCCCCCACGGTCCACTCCCAGGGCAGAGTCCTCACCTCCAGCCTCAAGGACCAAACAGTATTCCAACACCAACAGCGTCAGGGTTCTGTCCTCATCCTGGCTCTGTTTCCCTTCCTCACGGGGTGCAAGGACCTCAGCAGGCATCTCCGGTGCCTGGACAAATACCTATTCACAGAGCGCAGGTGCCACCAACTTTTCAGAATAATTATCATGGTTCAGGGTGGCATTAAAATGGACCCCTTCTAAACATTTTAAAAATGTTATGTAAAAACTGTATATTTCATATGTACCTGTTCCAGGTACTTTTTAAAGCTTGTACATGACTTTGTATAAAAGCAAACACCAGTGCGTGCGCGCTCTCTCGTATTTTTTCCATTTTTGCTTTGAAAAATTCCTGACACTGTGCCCATTGAGCCAGTATGAGGCATTTTTACTTTGTACGTGAACATTCCAGCTGTTTGTTCTGGCAGCAGATTTGATGCTGCAGAAACGTTAACTTTTATTGTTGCCGTTAAATTCATTTAGTGAATGTTTTCTATATTTACTTTTTATACATATGTAATTATAATAAGTACACAGCTTAGTGATGGCACTAACAGGTTTTTTTCATCTTCTGTCAACAGTTTTTTGTGTGCATATAGATAGAAAATGCAATACAGATTTTTCTAGTTTGGTGTGGACATGGCTCTTATTTCAAGTTATTTGCAGACATTGTAATTTAATGTATAGATTGTTTCTAATGTCTCCTACAAGTGCTGTAAATACTGTTTCTTTTTGCGTGTAAAACTGCTTAACGCTGCTCCTCATTTGATATAGTATTGTACATACAAGTCTTTTGCAAAAATGTGTGATCTTTGTGGAAGTAGTACAGTATATGAACTTTAATTTTTTTAATATACTGTCACATTGCAGCACTGGTTGGGCATTTTAATTCATGTTAATAAATCACAATTATGTCAGTTTTAACAAACTGTCTTGAGAAGTTGCTATTTAAAAAAACTGGAATTGAAATGAGTATAATACTGTGCTTAAAACCCCTGCTCTCAACCTCTGCCTCATTGATACAGATGATGTACTGGAAATTAAAGTGATTTTGGTCCCCTGGACTTGCAGCATTAGGAAAAGCTAAGGCCTAAAGAAGTAAATTCCACAAATACTTGCTTTTGCAAGGGTGGTTGTTCATCCGCTGATGCAACAGAACCTAGTATGCTGGGAGAAGGGCACCTGCCCTGTGTGAGATAAACTGAAGTAGAGAGTAGATCTGCTGTATGTGCGATATTTCACTTAATATGGTCCCAGTTCAGGAGCACCTCAACCTTGCTGAAGTTGTGGGCATTTGAGGAATTTTGAGAACAGGCAAGGTGTGCCAAAAACTCAAGACACTGAAAGGTTCTTCACAAAATGCTAGGACCATGGGCATCCCAGTTTCCCAGGTGGGCATGGGGCTGAACCTGGTCCAGGCCCACATTTAGTAATCTATATTAAATTATGTGAAATTATATATTTTTTTAAAAAATAGCATCAATGATTAATCATGTGGTTTGAAACTCGTAATAATCTGGATCTCAGAGAAAGAGGACTCTAAAGAGAAGAAATGTAATGAATTCCTTCAGTTGAAAGGAAATAACTCCTTGCCCTCTCCCTTTCCCTAAGCTGAAACTGTGACACTGGCCCAAGGTCAGACAATACGCTTTGTGGCAACACAGGAATTTGAACTCTTGTCTCCCCAGTCTTGTTTATTTATTAAAATTGGATTTTTAAACCGCCCTCCCCTGTAAAGAGAGGGCCTGTGGCACAGAGTGGTAAGCTGCAGTACTGCAGTCCAATTTCTCATGATCTGAGGTCAGCAAAACGAGTCCCCAGCTTGCTGGGGGTAAAGTGTAGACGACTGGGGAAGGCAATGGCAAACCACCCCGTAAAAGTCTGCCATGAAAACATCCTGATGTGACGTCACCCCATGGGTTGGTAACAACCTAGTGTTTGCACAGCGTACCTGTAAAGGCAATGAACAACCGTAGAATATAATAAATATATAATTAAATCAATAAAAATACAGTAAAAATGCAAGACTAAGCCTAAATCGATAACGCTCAGAACTTATATTTGTGCCACTGCCCCACAGGAGGGATGCAAGGGGCGTGAGTTCCAGACAGATGGAACTGTCACTATCCCTAACCAAATGCCTGGCAGAGTAGAGAGTTGTTGGTGCATCTTACAGGCCCTGTGGAACTGCGTAAGATCCTGCAGGGTATATTTGGCAGAGAGTTCCACCAGGGTGGAAAATGCCCTGGCTCTGTTCAAGGACAGCTGGATATCTCTTGAGCCAGAGCACCAATAAGTTCTTAGCTGTACTGGCTGGAGTTTCCAGATCGGTTTCAAAGACAGCCCTATGTACAGCAAGTTACAGTAGTCTAATATGGAGGAGACCATTGTGTGGATTGCTGTGCCTAGATCAAGGTGAGACAGGTAGGGAGCCAGTTGCCTGACCTGGCATAGCTGGAAAAATGTGACCTGAGCCTCCATTGATTGGGAGGCATCCAGAATCACATCCAAATTCTCGACAGTTAGTGCTGGTTTTAAGGGCACAGTGTCATGAACTAGGTGTTGGCATCATAAGCCTGGATCCCCTCTTCCCAGCCACAGAACTTAGAATCATAGAGTTGGAAGGGACCCGCAGGGTCATCTAGTCCAACCCCCTGCACAGTGCAGAACATTAACAAATACCTCTCCCCACACACCCACAGTGACCCCTGCTCCATGCATAGAAGATGGCAAAACAAACAAAAAACCCCAAAACCCTCCAGGATCCCTGGCTAAAGTGGCCTGGAGGAAATTGCTGCCTGACCCCAAAGTGGCAATCGGCATTTCCCTGGGCATGTAAGAAAGGGCCATGAGGACTAAGCACTAATGCAACCCTTCCTGCTCCTCCTCCTCATCTGCCTAAGTTCACTGAATCAGCATTGCTGTCAGATAGCCATCTAGCAGCCCCGTAGCCAGAAATATTTTTTTTGGGAGGGGGGGGCATGGGGTGCATGGCTGCTTCTTTCAGTGGCCAGCCACCCAGCCCCAGATCTCACGCGCATGGTCTCATTGTCGCTCTCTCTCGCTCTCTCCTGCTCACTCTCTTGTTTGCTTTTGCTGTCGTTCTCTTGTGCTTTCTCTCTCTCTCTCTCTGTAGCTCAAGCAGACTTTATTCAGCCCATTTATGGTACACAAAAAGCATTAAGAGGTGGGAGCCGTTCACAGGCCTCTAGCCTCTGCCACAGTGTGTGTGTGTGTCTGTGTAGGGGGAGAGAGACGCAAGCTGCTGAGAAGCTCTTCTGCAGAAGGTCTCATTTGCAAGGCTGAAGGCAGAAAACATTCTGATGGATCAGGGCATTGTTTTACTGCACCAACAAGGAGGGAGGCTCCCGTTCCTTTTAAACACACAACTAGCTAGCTTTCCTATCTACATTTAAATTTAAAGTTGTCTTAAGCTTTTCCCCTTGGGGCACAGTTCACTGCCTTCAGCCTTCAAGGAGGGGGTTATAGTCCTCCAAAGCTCACCTCTGCTGCCTTGTCTGCTGGTGGGAATCTAGGACAAGACGCTGTCGCTCTCTCTCATGCGCTCTCTGTCACTCTTGCTGTCACACACTCTCCTGCTCTCTCGCTTTTGCTATTGCTGCCTCCTCTCTCTCTCGTGGTCTCTTGGTCTTGCTCTCTCTTGTACTCTCGTGTGTGGGGACGGGGGGGGGGGGGGAAATAGTCTGGGAATGGAGGGGCCCTACAGGGGGGCGGGTTACATAGAGTGGCCTGGCCTCCCGGACCTCCCCGTAGCTACGGGCCTGCCATTTAGCCTCTTTTTCAAAACCTCCCAAAAAGGAGAGTCCACAGCCTCCCAAGAAAGCCTGTTCCAATGAGGAACTGCTCTATTTTATTTACTTAGTTATTTCTACTGGTCGCTGCTCCTTCCCTAAGAATAGAGCTTGGCAGTTTACAGCAAGGACACATACAATGAGTGATAAAAATTAAAATAACATTAAAGCATTAAAAATAAAAACATCAGCAGTAGATCAATATAATATCTAGATATTGGAAAAACTGTACCCATCTGCCCCCTGGTGGCAAGGATATAAAAGAAAGAGGAGGGGGGTGGGTTATCAGAGGGCCGGAGCATTGCTGTCCTCAATCAAATCCCTGGAGGAACATCTCTGCTTTGCAAGCCCTACAGAAAGGTATCAGATCTCATAGGGCGCTGATTTTCTCAGGCAGAGAGTTCCACCAGGAGAGAGCCAAGGCCAAGAAGGCCCTAGTCCTAGTTGAGAACAGCTGGATTTATCTTGAGTTGGCAACCACTAGAACGTTCTTGTTACAACAGCGTAATGCTCTTCTGGAGCATACTGAGAGAAGTGGTACCAAAGGTATATCAGTCCCTGGCCACTAAGGCCATTAAAGGTTAAATCCAGAACTGTCAGGAAATTCTTCCTAATGTTTAGCTGAAAATTTCAACCCATTGATTCTAGTCTGACCTTCTGGGACAACAACAAACAACTCCACACCATCCTCTATATGCAGCCCTTCAAGTTTTTAAAGACGGTGATCATCGTACCTCTCAGTCGTTGCCTCTCCAGGCTAAACATACCCAGCTTCTTCAACTTTTCCTTGTAGAACTTGGTCTCCAGACATCTCACTATCTTTGTTGCTCTCTTCTGGATGTATTCCAGCTTGTCTATATTCTTTTTATTGTGCCCAGAAACGATCACAATAGGTGAGGTCTAACCAGAGCAGAGTAAAACGACATCACTTCACGTGGTCTGAACACTAGACTTCTGCTGATACACCGCAAAATCACATTTGCCTTTTTAGCGACCACATTACACTGCTGATCCTTCTCCCTCTGAGACAGAGGACATCTAGCTTGGGTGTCTCCCACTATCCATTCAGGGAGGCAGGACAAATCTCACTTTCTGACTCCTGTGTGGGAATCACCTCTTCACTTTTTTTCCTGCCTCTTACTCTTTAATTTTTTTTTCTTTCCTAACCTATCTTATTTCTTAATCTATCTTAGTTTTAGCTTAGCTGAATTCTCCTTTCACTTTACTTTCAGTCAGTTGGGGGGAGGGTCGCTGCTCTTGAGGTGGCCATTTTCTTTGCTAAGGCAAAGTCCCTTCTCACCAATGTATTACTTCAGGGGAATTGGACGGATTTCTTACAGAAGGGGAACCTGTGTCCCTTCGGATCTCAACTCCATTCTCTGGAGCACAGGGAGCCAACAACTGTAGAAAGGCTTGTTCAGGTAGCCACTTCCAACCTATGGCATTGTGAACCTAAAAACCACAGTGAAACTAAAGCTGCAGCAGCAGAGGGCAGACAAGACAGTGTGCCAGCCCTCATGCAGCCCAAGGCCTCCCTGTTACTGATAGAGGCTGCTTCAAGCTCTTTTAATGCTTCTTCCTCAGTGGCTACTCATCTGTCGTCAGAGCAGGTCAGGTGCCATCTAGATTCAGCCTCTGAGGCTTCCAATGCCTCTGGAGTTAGTTCAACTGGGTCCGAGTTAGTTCAACTAATTCCTGGTTTGGTGGAGGCTGTTAAGGATTTTGTTTAAGGGAGATCATTGCCTTAGGCTCTCAGGGAGACCTAACCCGTAGCAAGAAAAATTTGGGTGGAGAGGCCCAGGAGATAAAAAATTTGCTTGGGGGGCCATGGGGCTTGGCTCCTTCTTTCCTCCAGTAGTCAACTCACTGGGCCCCAGAGCTCTCTCCCACTCTCTTTCTCGCTGCTGTGCTCTCACTCTTTTTCTTGCTTTCTCTGTCATTCTCTTGCTCCTCCTTGCTGTTGCTCTTTCTCAGTCTCTCACGCTCCCCCTCGCTGTCACTCTCTTGCTCTCCCCCTCGCTGTTGCTCTTGCTGTTTCTCACTCTTGCTCTCTCAGTCTCCCGCTCGTCACTCTCTCACTGTTGCTCTCTCTTTCCCGTTCACTGTCACTCTCTCTCGCTCGCCCCTTGCTATCACTCTCTCCCCCCATGCTGTCGCTTTCTCGCTGTCACTGTCATTCTCTCTCTCTTGCTGTCATTCTCTCTCGCTATCACTCTCTTGCTCAACCCCTTGCTGTTACGTCTTTCTCTCATTCTCCCCTTCTCTCACTGTCGCTCTCTCCTGCTACCTTGCTTTTGTTGCTCTCTCTTGAACTCTCCCTCCCTTTTCATAGAATCACAGAGTTGGAAGGGACCTCTAGGGTCATCTAGTCCAACCCCCTGCACAATTCAGGAAACTCACAAACACTTCCCCCTAAATTCACAAGATCTTCATTGCTGTCAGATGGCCATCCAGCCTCTGTTTAAAAACCTCCAAGGAAGGAGAGCCCACCACCTCCCGAGAAAGCCTGTTCCACTGAGGAATCACTTTAACGGTCAGAAAGTTCTTCCTAATGTTGAGCCGGAATCCCTTTGATTTAATTTCAACCCATTCGTTCTGGTCCTACCTTCCAGGGCCACAGAAAACAATTCCACACCATCCTCTAGATGACAGCCCTTCAAGTACTTGAAGATAGTGATCATATCACCTCTCAGCCATCTCCTCTCCAGGCTAAACATCCCCAGCTCCTTCAACCTTTCTTCATAGGACTTGGTCTCCAGACCCCTCACCATCTTCGTCCCCCTCCTCTGGACCCGTTCCAGCTTGTCTATATCCTTCTTAAAATGTGGTGCCCAAAACTGAACACAATACTCCAGATGAGGTCTTACCAGAGCAGAGTAAAGCGATACCATCACATCACATGATCTGGACACTATACTTCTGTTGATACAGCCCAAAATTGCATTTGCCTTTTTAGCCACCGCATCACACTATTGACTCATGTTCAGGGTATGATCCACTAAGACCCCTAGATCCTTTTCGCACATACTACTGCTAAGACAAGTCTCCCCCATTCTATAACCATGCATTGGATTTTCCCTACCTAAATGCAGAGCTTTACATTTATCCCCGTTAAAATTCATTTTATTGGTTTTAGCCCAGTTTTCCGGCCTGTCAAGGTCATCCTGTATCCTGTTTCTGTCTTCTTCTGTGTTTGCAACCCCTCCCAATTTAGTATCATCTGCAAATTTAATAAGCATTTCCTCAATTCCTTCATCCAAATAATTGATAAAGATGTTGAACAAAACAGGTCCCAGGACAGATTCCTGAGGCACTCTACTTGTCACTCCTCTCCAAGAGGATGAGGAACCATTCACAAGCATTCTTTGAGTGCGATCTGTCAATCAGTTACAGATCCACCTAACGGTAACAGGATCCAAACCATATTTTACCCACTTGTCAACAAGAATAGTATGTGGAACCTTATCAAAAGCCTTACTAAAATCAAGATAAACGATGTCTACAGCATTCCCCCAATCCAGCAAGGTAGTCACTTTCTCAAAAAAAGAGATCAGGTTAGTCTGACATGACTTGTCCTTGAGAAAACCATATTGGCTCTTAGTAATCACATCCATTCTTTCTAAATGTTCCAGGACCAACTGTTTGATGATTTGTTCTAAAATTTTTCCAGGTATAGACGTCAAGCTGACAGGTCGGTAGTTACCCGGATCCTCTTTTTTCCCCTTCTTGAAGATGGGGACAACATTCGCCTGCCTCCAATCTTCCAGCACCTCTCCTGTTCTCCAAGAAATTTCAAAAATAATAGCAGAGGCTCAGAAATTTCATCTGCAAGCTCTTTTAGAACTCTTGGATGCAATTCATCTGGCCCTGAGGACTTCATTTCATTTAAAGAAACTAGATGTTTATGTACTACACCTACGCTGATCCTGGTTGGAACTTCATAACCTCCTTATATGTTCTGTTTTTCCCATGTTGAGCACCGTTCCCCTCATAGGAGAAGACTGAGGAAAAGTAGGAATTGAGCAGTTCCGCCCTCTCTTCATTACCTGTTACAATTTCACTTTCTTGCCTTCGCAATGGGACTGCCGTGTGCTTGCTCTTTTTCTTACTCTGAACATAAGAAAAGAACCCTTTGGGTCCTGCTGCCAAATTAGAATAAAGGGGTCCTACAGAGGGAAGGGGAGGTTTAAATAGAGCGGCCTGCCCCCCCCCAGACCCCCTAATAGCTACATGCTTGCCTACAGTAGATCTAAGGTTAGGCATCATCCCCCTCTCCTCCTAACTTACCAGATCCCAAACATATGAGTAAAATGCCCTCTCACTAGCTAACCAAGGTGGCACACAAAGCTCCCCTGAAAACTAAAAAGAACCTAGAAAGTCAGATGATGTCCAAGTGGACTCCTCTTCTGCTTCAGATTTAAATGGCAAGGAGAAAGGGGAGTTTATATCAGATGAGGAATTGATTTTTGCATTGCCTCAACAAGAGACCAGGTTTTTCAAAACAGATGACCTGCAGTATCACATAAGTAAGACAATGTCAGCTCTGGAATTCCATGAGACCCACTTGGAAGAGGAGCAACCTCAGGTCCCCTCCCCAGGTCAAAAATGTCCCAAGGGAAGCAAGGAATTTCCCCCTAGAACTTCAAAGATGGGAAAAGCCTTTCTCTTTCCTGAATTTTTTGAAAACCAACTTAGGGCTGAATGGGGAAAACCCTTAGCTAACCAACAGTTCCTGGGCTTTTTCAAGAAACTCTATGCCCTTCTATTTTATACTAATGAATTTCTTCAAGTCCCATTAGAAGATGCCCCCCTTTCAGCTCTACAGTTGACAAGGCTACTGTCTGAAGATGGGTCATGGCAGTATAAGAGACAACATAGGTAAAAAAGCAGAGTTTGCTCTCAAGAAGGCCCATAAGACTATTGCCATGTAGTTTAGGGCCAATTGCTGCCATTTCCCTAGTTTCTAGAGCCTCTATAGTCTTGGCTAGAAAGGTAATTCAGTTGCTTCCAGTAGACAATAACCTTCTTTTCTGCAGAGGCCATCCTGGATGCCTTAATATTCTCATCTAGGGCCATCTCCAGTATGACTGCAAGACGCACACTGTGGCTTAGCACCTAGCCTGCAGATAACCAATCTAAGTCCACTGTCACCACCTACCTTTCAGGGTCGTTGCTTCTTTGGGGATTCCTTAGATAAAATCCTAATAGAAACTAGAGATAAGAAAAAAGCAATGCCAACGTCATTTAAGAGAAATGACGAAGGCTTATTTGCATCTAGTTCCTTTCGTTCACAGCACTCTGTTACCGGATTTCGTTTCAAGGGCTACAAAAGCTCATGGGGAAACAATAGATCCTCCTTCAAGCATGGCTTCTTCCAGTCCAGATTTGGAAACAGGGCCAGGGAAGAGTGGACAAAGGGGATAGAGATGACAAATCTTCCAGGGGATGACTCACTGCCCATTCCAGTGGGCAATCATCTGCTGCTCTTCCAAGACAGATGGATTATGTCAGCAGCAGATGCATGGTCAAAATTTGTCATCTCCACTGGATACTACATAGAATTCTTCAGAGTTCCATCCAATTGCTTCATTTCCTCTCCTTCTCTCACAAATCTGAAGAAGCAAGAAAGGACTTTGGAAACTCCTCATTTATTGGGCATTCAGCTCATAGAGAAAGTTCCAGAGACAGATGGAGTATATTCTCTATTCTTCACTGTCCCAAAGAAAAACAAGCTATTCTGAATCTCAAATATGTCAACAAATTTATAAAGAGTCATTGTTTCTTGATGGAAACTGAGATCCATTGTGGAGTCTCTCAGACCTCAAGAGTTTCTCACATTGATAGATTTGATGGAGGCTTACCTTCATGTTCCAATCTGCCAAAGTCACGAACACTTACTAAGATTCTGCATAGATGATCATCGCTACCAGTTTCAAGCCCTTTTCTGGCTTTCTTCAACCCCCAGGGTTTTTACCAAGATCCTGGTGAATGTAGTGATGGAGCTCAGAACCCAGGGAGTATTTGTTCATATCTGGACAATCTTCTAATCAGAGCCAAGTCCAAATCTCAAGCAATTCAGAACACAGCCTTCACCATCAAATGTCCGGAGGACTTTGGGTTTCTGGTGAACAAAGCAAAGAGCTCCTTGATTCCATCTCAGCATATCAAACGCCTGGGAGTCATCATTTACACCAAGTTGCAGTCTCTCTTTCTCCCATCAGCCAAAACATTCAGGATTCAGCAATTGGCTCTCCCAGTAATTCGGAACCGACTGTGTTTGCTCATGCATCTTGCCAAACTGATGGGTTTTCTCATCTCAACCATAGACTCTGTGCACTGGGCAAGTTTCACTCCAGGGATCTTCAACAACTTCTCAGGCCCTACCAGATGTGGATCTCTCAATGCATGGACATTTCTGTATAGATTCCTTACAAGATCCAGAAAGGTCTGCTTTGGTGGACCAAAGTGCTCCAACCTATCCCAGGGAAAGAAATTCTGGGTCGTGGAAGAGAAGCAAACAGATGGTGAGTGTCTGGTTGGGAGGCCACTTTGGGGGAACAACTAACACAAGGGAAGTGGTCATTGTTAGAAACTCAGCTCCCTATCAACCTCCTCGAGTTGAGAGCCATTCCCTTAGCCCTGTTATGTTTTCGTCCAGCGCTACAAAATCACTACATGCTCATCAGGATGGACAACACGACAGCAAAGTCTTACTTGCACAAACGGGGGTTTATCATCATTGAGACTTCACAGAGAGGCATCCTGCATCCTGTCCTAGGCAGAAAACCATGCAATTTTGGAGGCGTGGAACACATCAAGGAGAAGCTGAATGTTCAGATTGACTTTACTCAGTCATCAGATGATACAGGAGAGCGAATGGTCCCTGAACCCAATCATTTCCCAGGAAATCATGAATTGTTTTGGTACTCCATCAGTAGAACTCTTTGCCTCCCCTTGCAACAAACAGGTAAATAGATTTTTCTCAAGGTTCTTCCATCAGTGGAGAGCACCAATAGCCCCCCAGTCTGATATATGTCTTCCTTCCCTTTCTGATTATCCCCAAGCTTCTCAGGAGGATCAGAATCCTCAAAGCAGATTTCATTCTGGTGGTGCCACATTGGACTTGCCATGCTTGGTTCTTGGATCTCAAGGACTTGTCCATCACCCTTCCCTTTCCACTTCCTGTCTCCCTGGACAAGCTTCTTCAGTGTCTAATTTGTCATCCTCAACCAGAACGTCTACACTTGACTGCATGGACATTGAGAGAGCTAATCTCCCAAAATTGGGCTATTTGTCTGTCATCACCAACACCACCCTTGCATCTTGAAGGAGTTCTACCAGAATCTGTAACACTACATGGAAGATCTTTGTTTGCTGGTATAGGAGGAAAGAAGTGAATCATCTACATCTTCATCTTTCATCAATCCTGGACTTTCTTCAAGATGGTTTGCACTTCATTGAAAAATGGTTCCCATTTGTGGAACATGTTGCAACTCACGAACTCCAGCCATATAACTCAAAATATCTCTAATTACTCTATCGTTAAACTTTCTTTACTTGATATATCTTATTTCCCTCTTTGTTGGTGCTGGTCATGGTCTGCACTTTTCATCAGGATCATATCTGACCCTGCGCAAATCCCTTCTTCTGCTATTAATGCTGTTCTTTAATTTCTATAAATATACAATTGTCACTTACTGTATAGTTCGAAATTCATATTGCTTGATTAATGCTGTTCGTTCATTATTTAATCCTTCACACATAGTTCAGCCATTATGTTTTTCGCGAAGTTTATCTCTTGTTTGTTTTATTGCACTATTAATTGCATTATTGTTTCTTATTATATTGAAAAATAAAAAGTTAATTACCAAAAGATGGTTCATCTAATGGTCTAAAGGTCTCCACCTTGTGACACCAACTGGGGCTCTCTCTACTGTCTTACCTAGATACAAAGGTAAACCTGTCTCTCAGCATCCCCCATGTTAGTTTCTCGTGGAACTGCTGTTAGGGATCCTCCCACTAATCATAGGTTTCCAACTTGGAGGCTTAATACAGTGCTATCTGCCCTTCCCAAGCCTCCTTTTGAACCAGTTGCAGAGGTTCCTCTCAAATAGCTAAGGATGAAAGCACTTGATCTTCTTCGTGGTCTCTGTGCATCACACTGATGGGATATAGGCGCCCGCGCCGATCTCGATCGGTATTCTTGAAAGCTGCGGATTTCCGCGCCCCAGGCCCAGTGCGCATGCGCAGAAGCCCCACCGCGCATGCTCACAGGGACCGGAGCGGACATCCCGCCAGTTCTCTTCTGACCGCCGCTTGGATCAGTCGATCTCTCGCTACGGTCGGTAGAAATCCTTTCTTGGAAGTTGCTATTGTTGGATTTATCAGATATTTTATTTGGCTTAGTCCACACAACAGTCTTTTTAAAGACTAAGGGGCGGAAAGAAACATTTTTGTTTCGGGACTTTCTCCTCAGTTCTCTCTTCCCGCCCTTTCCCCCCCCCCTCCCCCCCGCATGGAAAAGCGGTGGGGCTTTTTCAAAAGGTGCAGGAACTGCGGTAGCAAAATCGCTCCCCCAGACGGGCACGCTCTTTGTCTTTTTTGCCTGGGAGAGACACACATCCCTGACGCGTGTGCTCACTGCGCGAAGTTTTCCCGCCAAACGAAGAAAAACCGCGCGGGACGTTTAGCGGCGGCACTGATGGAAAAAGCTCTGTCGCCTAAGAAGATGTCGACGGCGCAGCACAAGCCGTCAACGTCGGAGTCGCTCGGCACCGACAAGAGCGCCCCCGACGCCGATCGCCCCACGAAGCCGGGCTCGGCATCAAGGTCCGCCTCCTCCACTCCTGCAAAACGGCCAAGGGAGGAGAAGGGACCTCAGCCGGAAGCGAAGAAGAAAAAGTCGGATAAGCATCGGTCGTCCGCGACTTCGCTCCCGACATCGCCATCGGAATCGGCAGCGAGAGTTCCACCGTTGAAGCTATTCGCTTCCCCTCGCCGCCGTTCAAGCCCCCCGGTATTGGCATCGATGTCGACGCAAATCGCCATATCTTCCGACTCGGACCGCGACTTTGATCTATCGCAACGATCGGGAGCAGAAGGTAGTCCACCAGATATACATATTGTGGAGGACACTGTTCAATCCCGAACACCGGCCCGAGACCCATCGGTCAGCCCCGATCATCGGCGGAACCGAAGCCCCAAAAAGGATCGACCCACTACACCTAGAGAAGACAGCGGGCGCGACTACTCAACCAGCCCTTGGCGTAGTCCCCGGGGTCGACATCGATCCCGAGATTCAGAGGAGAGATCCCGCGTCAGTGATCGATCTCCTCGGAAACCACCGCCCCCAATGTCATGGGATCAGCGGCAGTGGCAATACCTATACGGGTCGTGCCCTATGCCCTCCATGTTCCCCTGGTTCACACCCAGACCTCTGGATTGGGACCAGCAGTCTGAAGCATCGGTACGATCCCGGACGTCGTACAAGCCGAGGCACACTCCGTCGGCGTCGGTGTCAAAACCACCTGACACGACACCGCCAAGGACACAAAAGACTTCCCCACGACGGCGAAGTTCGGAGAGTCGAAAGACCCCTGAGTCACCAAAGGCTCCAGAGACGCCCAAACATTCCTCGGAGCACTCGGGCTCTGTAGAAGGCTCCCCCAGATCTGAGGAAGGTTCTCCCCGGGAAGACCAAGACATCTCCTCCCCAGAGGAACCGGCTCCATCAAGTAAAGTCGGCGAGGAGCTCCCCATATCCCCATCCGAGGACTTGAAATCGTATGGGGATCTAATTAGACGGATGGCACACACCCTGTCGCTACCGACGGTCCAACCAGAGCCGGTAGTCACCGACAACGTGTTCGATGTCGTCCAGCTAGACACCTCGACGGCCATCGCCTTACCGCTTACAACGGTCATGCTCCACACCACAAAATCGTCCTGGGACAAACCAGCTTCAACACCAATAAGCTCCCGCAGGCTGGACCATATGTATCGAGTCCAGGAATCCACAGCAGAGTTTTTATTTACCCACCCGAAACCAAACTCTGTAGTAGTGGCATCGTCCTCAAAGGCCAGAAAGACAAATGCTTCTCCCCCAGACAAAGAAGGGAAGAAACTAGACAACCTAGGCAGAAAGTTCTACACAGCAGGTTCGTTAGGAGTCAAAGTTGCAAACTATGGAGCGTGTATGGGCCGTTATCAATATGCCCTATGGGACCAATTGTCGGCTCTACCAGACCTGTCAGAACAAACCAAACAGGCAATGAAGAAAATCCAAAAGGAAGGCATTGCATTAGCAAAACAGCAAATCAATTCTGCCAAACACGCAGGTGACATTGCAGCAAAGACACTTACCTCAGCGATCACCCTAAGACGTCACTCTTGGTTGCGATCCACGGCGCTCCAGCAGGATACACAATCCTGCATCGAAGATCTCCCATTCGATGGAAGCGGATTATTCAGCTCCAATACCGATACCATACTGCAGGAGATGGATAAAAGTATTAAAACGTCACGCAATTTGGGGGTCCCCATCTCATCTAGGCCCCAAGGGAGACGCTCCTGGAACAAGCCGTGGAACAAGAAGCAGTTCCCCAAACAGCCTACAGAACAACAATGGAGACCCAAGGGCTCCACACCTTACTCCAAACCCCCGTACAACCCCAAAACGAAGTACTCACCTACTTCATCACAGTCATCCAGACAAAAGGGGAGTAGACCGTCCAAACAGGGTCTTTGACTGCCCTTCCCCCTGTTTTATCCCTTCCCCTTCGGACCCGGACCATACCAGACTTTTCCCTTATTTCCAGGCATGGTCCACAATCACTACGGACAAATGGGTCTTGTCGATAATCCGGATGGGTTATCAAATAGAATTCAGAGAAAACCCTACAGTTCCCACCATCATCCACACCAGGGTGTCCCTCACACTACAGACAGAGGTTCAATCCTTGCTCGAGAAAGATGCAATAGAACGGGTGCCAGTCAACCAGATTGGACAAGGTTTTTACTCCCGATATTTCACCATCCCCAAAAAAGATGGAGGCCTTCGACCCATTATGGACCTACGAGGCCTGAACCATTTCATACCAAACCAGAAATTCAGAATGGTCTCCCTACAAAACATCCTACCCCTACTGAACCAAGGGGATTGGATGGCCACACTGGACCTGCAAGATGCCTACTTTCATGTAACTATACACCACGACTACAGGAAGTTCCTCAGGTTTGCAGTTGGAGACTCCCACTACCAATACAAAGCCTTGCCTTTTGGCCTCTCCACGGCACCGAGAGTTTTTACAAAGACCATGGTGGTGGTGGCAGCTCATCTACGTCTACAAGGGATCACCATCTTTCCTTACATAGACGATTGACTGCTGGTGGCGAGTTCGAAACCCCTACTACTACAGCACATAGAAGTCACCTTAACCCTTCTGCAAACCTTAGGCCTACAGGTCAACCTAAAGAAATCGGCACTGCAACCCGCTCAGAGGGTGCAATTCATAGGGGCCATTCTGGACTCACAAGTTTGCAGGGCATTCCTCCCGGCACAAAGAGCGGAGGATATCCAATCCCTAATACATGTGTTCTTAGTCAACCCTACAGTCACAGCGTTCCAAGTCCAACGCCTCCTGGGCTTAATGGCAGCGACCACGGCAGTACTGAAATTCGCCAGATTCCACATGCGAATGCTACAGTTATGGTTTCTGCGCGTGTTCAACTGTCAGACAGACCTCCCCTCACGCCAACTGACGGTCCCAACGTCAGTAATCTGGACTCTATACTGGTGGCAGGAAACGCAGAACCTCCTCCAAGGAGCCCCATTTCACAGGCAGACTCCCACATTCACCATAACGACGGATGCATCCTTATGGGGCTGGGGAGCACATGCGAACGATATGTGTGTGGGGGGCAGATGGCCTCAGGGCCTTCTGCACTGCCACATCAATTTCCTAGAGCTGCTGGCCATACATCATGCCATTCTCTCATTCAGACACCAGATTGTGGGGAGAACGGTAGCGATCTTGACAGACAACACCACAGCCCTATCTTATGTAAACAGACAAGGCGGCACAGTCTCAAGGAAGTTATGCCTTCTAGCGCTACAGATTTGGGAAATCTGCAGAGAGTCGAACGTTACCCTAGTAGCCACTCACCTACCGGGCAATCTGAATGCCTGTGCGGATTACCTCAGTCGGGGAGGGGCCTCACTCCACGAGTGGGAACTCAACTGGGAGTTCCTCCTACCGGTGTTCCAGAAGTGGGGCACACCGGAAGTGGATGTCTTCGCCACACGCAACACCGCAAAATGCGACAATTTTTGCTGCAGAGGGGGTGCAGACCCTCTGTCGTTGGGAGATGGGTTACTGATCCCATGGACTCGCTTGCATGTGTACCTCTTTCCACCAATCCCACTGATTACGAGGGTGATTCACAAGATTCAACTCGAACACCCCAAGGGGATTCTCATCACACCGTGGTGGCCCAGACAGCAGTGGTTCTCTCCGATACTGAGGCTGTCTCGCGGAATGTTCCACCAATTTCCGATGAGCCCAGACCTTCTACTGTCACACGAGGGACGAGTGATTCACCACGACGTGCCTCACTTGAAACTCACGGCATGGAGGCTGGTGTGACGACATTGTCCGATAGAGCCCGGGACGTTATGTTGAATAGTAGAAAATCATCCACGAGAAAATCATATGATTATAAATGGTCAAGGTTTATCCAATTTGTGAACAAAACTAACAGGGAACCCAAGACAGCAGGCCTCCCACTAGTCCTGGACTTTCTGCTCTCACTCCTTGACAGGGGACTAACGGTGTCATCTGTGAGAGTGTACTTAGCAGCCATATCGGCTAACCATGAACAACTTGAAGGCCACTCTGTGTTCTCACACCCTGATACCAAACGGTTCTTAAAGGGCTTGGCCAAGTTGTACCCTGCGGTGCGAGTCCCAGCCCCTGCTTGGGACCTCCCAGCGGTACTACGGGCATTAACGGGAAAACCCTTCGAACCCATGGCGACATGTTCCTTGCAATTACTGTCCTGGAAAACAGCCTTCTTAGTGGCCGTTACCTCTGCTCGCAGGGTTGGTGAACTGGCAGCGCTGCGCTGCGATGACCCATATTTAAAATTCAGTACGGAAGGAGTGTGCTTACGTCCTGATGTAACATTTCTTCCGAAAGTAACGTCTGCTTTTCACCTGAATGCAGAAATATGCCTACCCACATACTTTCCTAATCCAAGTACAGACTCAGAAAGGAGACTCCATACACTGGATGTAAAAAGGGCTCTCTCATTCTACTTGCTTAGAGTGAGACCTGGACGAAGGGACCCTAGACTCTTTGTCTCGTACTCCACAACATCGCAAGGTGTAAGAGTTTCGTCGCAGCGAATCTCTAAGTGGTTAACCGAGACTATAAAACTGTGCTACCTGTTGAACAAGCAACCTCTGCCAAGACAGATTAGAGCTCATTCCACGAGAGCCCTAGCTACTTCGGCAGCCTTTATGAGAGGAATACCACTGAAAGACATTTGTGATGCTGCCACTTGGTCCTCCTCGCATACGTTTATCAACCATTATGCGCTGGACCTGAACTGGCGTAGACGCTCATCAGTGGGCCGTGCGGTGCTTCAAGAGGTTTCTCGCTGATGGACCGTTGCACCCTCCTCCAGGTAGGACTTTGGCTTGCTAATCTCCCATCAGTGTGATGCACAGAGACCACGAAGAAGATAAACAGGTTTCCTACCTGTAACTGATGATCTTCGAGTGGTCATCTGTGCAGTCACACTACCCGCCCTCCTTCCCCTCCGCTGCCGGTCCATCTATAAGGGCTTACGCAGCGGTCAGAAGGAACTGGCGGGATGTCCGCTCCGGTCCCTGTGAGCATGCGCGGTGGGGCTTCTGCGCATGCGCACTGGGCCTGGGGCGCGGAAATCCGCAGCTTTCAAGAATACCGATCGAGATCGGCACGGGCGCCTATATCCCATCAGTGTGACTGCACAGATGACCACTCGAAGATCATCAGTTACAGGTAGGAAACCTGTTTTTTCTCACAGCCATCACCTCAGCTAGAAGGATCTCAGAATTAGGAGCCTTGTCCATTCAGTCAGGCTTATGCGTTTTTCATAGGGATTGGGTTATTCTAAGGACTTATCTAGCATTCACTCCTAAAGTTGCCTCTCGGTTCCGTAAGTTCCAAGAGTTAGTCTTACCTTTGTTTTGCCCCAACCCAGTGCACCTGAAATAAAAAGTTTGGCATACCTTAAGTGTTAGGTGAGCTCTCAAAGCTTACCTGATTAGGACTGAGGGCCTTAGGAAACCAGAGGCTCTCTTCATTAACTTTTCCTCACCCAGTTTGGATAAGGCAGTTGTCCAAAAGCAGAGTCATTAGGTCTTGCATAACTGAAGCATATAGATCTTCTAATCTGTTGGTGCCTACTGGCATCACTGCCCACTAGAGAAGAAGTGCAGCCAATAATGCAGTCCTTTCCCATCATGCCTCAAAAGAGGTGTGCAAGGCAGCCACATTTCCACTTTTATTAAGCATTACATGCTGAATGTGTTTACTTCTGCTGAGGCTTCTTTTGGCAGGCAGGTAATGCAATATGTTCTGAATACTGACGACTCCACACCCAAAATTTAGGGACACTGCTCTGGGAGGTCACAAGATGTCCTCCACCTCAGAGGACCACTTACTGTGAAGGACTCTTCTCTGAAGACACGGGGATGGTCATCCTGAGTCATCAGAATAGCCTGTTAGATTAGGTTTCCTGGAGATGTTGTTCAGTGTTTCTCCTTCCTGTCATTCTTCACTCTGTTCTGAGCAATATTTATACCGGGGTGGCCAACGGTAGCTCTCCAGATGTTTTTTGCCTACAACTCCCATCAGCCCCAGCCAGCATGGCCAAAGGCTGGGGCTGATGGGAGTTGTAGGCAAAAAACTTCTGGAGAGCTATCGTTGGCCATCCATGATTTATACAGTTAAAGTAGTTACTGCTGTCGGAATATCTGAACTGGAGGAAAAAGGTGGTTCCCACACAGGAGACAGGACATTAGAAGATCTGTCCTTCCTTCCTGAATGGATAGTGGGAAACACCCAAGCAAAATGTCCTCCTGTCCTCAGAGGAGAAGGGCCCTTCATGGTAAGTGGCCAAAGACCATTTTCACACATATTACTGTTGAGACAAATCTCCCCCAGAACTTTACATTTATTCCTGTTAATTGTATTTGTTTTGGCCCAGTTTTCCAGTTTGTCAAGATCATCCTGTATCCTGACTCGGAATTCTACCCTCCCAATTTAGTATCATCTTATAAGCATTCCCACTATTCCTTCATCCACATCATTTATAAAGTTGTTGAACAAAACAGGCCCCAGGACAGATCCCCTGTCACTCTTCTCCATGAAGATGAGGAACTATCAACAAGCACTCTTTGGATGCGATTTGTCAACCAGTTATAGATCCATCTAGGGGTTGTTTTGTAGAAAAAGAGGTGGTGGAGCTCATCCAGGGATTGTTATGCAGCTGCACATACTATTCAATGGACAAGGAGGTGGAACTCTCAGGAGGAGGTGGAACTCTCAGAAAGGTTCAGGAGCTGTGCTCCTGTGAGCTCCCACTGAATCTGAGGCCTAGATCCATCTAACAGTAATTGGATCCAAATCACATTTTACCTACTTGTCAACAAGAATGTTATGTGGAACCTTATCAAAAAGCCTCACCGAAATCAAGGTAAACTATGTCTACAGCATTCCCCTGATCCACCAGGTAGTAACTTTGTAAAAAAAAAAAAGTTTGACATGACTTGTTCTTGAGAAGCCCATGCTCTTAGTGATCACAGCCATTCTTTCAAAATGCTTGAGGACTGACTATTTGTTCTAAAACTTTTCCAGGTATGGATGTCAAGCTGACAGGTTGGTAATTACCTGGATCCTCCTTCCCCCCCCCCTTCTTGAAGATGGGGAGAACATTTCCTTGCCTCCAACCCTATGGCACCTCACCTGTTTTCCAAGAACTCTCAAAAATAATGGACAAAGGCTCAGAAATTACATCTGCAAGTTCATTTAGTACTCTTGGATGCAATTCGTCTGGCCCTGAGGACTTAGTTTCCTTTAAATAAATTAGGTGTTTTATGTACTATCCCTATGCCAATCCTATGCTAAAAACTCCCCTCATCATGTGTTCTGTTTTTGCCATGTGGAGCAGTTTCCCTCACAAAAGAAGACTGAGGAAAAATAATAATTTAGCAGTTCTGCGCTCTCTTCATTACCTGTTACAATTTCACTTTCCTGTCCCTGCAATGGGCCTATCATGTCCTTGCTCCTTTTTTTTTTTTACTTTGAACATAAGAAAAGAACCCTTTTTTGTTGTTTTTAGCATCTCTTGCTAGCCTAAGCTTATACTGAGCTTTAGCTTTTCTAACTGTCTCTTTGCAAGCACTGGTTATTTGTTATATTGGTTATATTTATCCTCAGCAGGTTTCAGTCTCAGCTGGTTTTGTCTCACCTATCCCACTGCAGCCTTCAGCCCCTCGGTGTCAAGACCCCCTTGAGTTCAGTGAGTCACACAGTCCATTTACAATGGCAGAGTTTATTCACCAATACATGCGGAGGCAAAACAGGGTTTTGCAGAAACTGATTCACACATCCCACAGCCCCCTTATATATGTTATCATAACCGTTATAACATTCAAGCAGAAGCGGGAATTAAGGGTGGGAGATTTTGGTGGGCGACTGGCGCCCTAACTCCTTTCTCCCCCTTCTTGGAAATGCAGGTGTCTTTATCTAATTCACTAATTCAGCAACTGACCTTGACTGTCTCGGTTGGCCTCGCTTCAGTAACAAGTTACACAGATAGTAATGTAGCAAAGCGAGATGCGGGAAGGGGCTAGCAAGTGGTTGATACACAATACATTTCTCAGAGCAATGCATTTCGCAGAGCATAACACATGGCAAGGACTTGACACTCAGTCAAGTTTGTTTGGGCAGTGCCCGGCCAGCTGCACATCAACAGATAAAGCTGGGTGTCGGCGTACTGGTGACACCCCAGCCCAAAATTCCACACCAGTTGGGCAAGAGAGCACAAGTAGATGTTAAACAACATTGGAGAGAGGATTTCTCCCTGTGGAACCCCACATAACCAGGGGATAGCTAGTTAACGTTCTCTCTCCCAGTGCTACTCTCTGTCCCCAACCTTAAAGAAAAGAGGTAAGCTACTTCAAGACTACCCCAGGGTGTAGTATATATATAGTAGACCAATACTCTTTACAGTTACATAACTGACATATTGGATATTCAATGTAAATCTCCAAATGCATCTCAGCATCAAAAATACTGGCTTCTCAGCTACCCTGCCCTGAAAACATGGGCGCATTTGTTTGGCTGAAGGAGGATTCAGGACAGCAGAATCTAATATTGCAAGTCCTAGGAGATAGCTTCCTGTCTGTTTCAGTGTTGCACAGGTTGAGAGTAGAGTTTTTAGGAAGAGCTTCCAAAGAAAACATGGTAGGACAGTAGAGGAGTGCTCCTGTGTGGCGAGTAAATGTCCCAAAGTCCCAGAGAAAGAAATGCAAAGTTGACTGTGTCTGTGCAAGTGGAAAGGATGAGACTGCATAGTTTCGGCTGGCGAACAGCATAAAAGAATTCTAAATAAATAACGTCCAGGAATTCAGGGCGAGTCTAGGATAAGAATCTGGATTTCCTGGCCCTCGCTAAGTTAAGGGGAGGAGGGGCTTCCCAGACAGAAGGCAAAAATAGATGGCAACCAGGCAGGGTAGACAAAAGGGCTGGCAGGAGGGAAGCTTCCCCCATGTTTTCATGCCACAACAAAAAGAAAGGTGACAAAGGAGATTGTATCCAGGCAGGATGAAGGCTTCTTCCATGCCTCTGAAGTGGCTGATTGCCTAGGAGACATTCAGGGATGGTCAGCAAAAGGTAGTCACATCACCTGGCTGCTTGATAGTAATTAGATTTCACACTCAGGAAGACTTGTATTTGGTGATGAAATGGTGCCTGGCTTTGCAAGCCTCTATGGCCATGGGTAGGCATGCAGATATCCCATCAGGGAATCAGCCTTCTGCCCAAGGTTTAGGCCTGAGGAGAGCCTTGACCTCATCTTCTGCAAAGCAAGGCATTGCTAGCTCCTAATATTGCTGCCAAGGTGAATTTAGTCAAAATGGAATCAGGGCAGACAACACACGGCTAGGTAGGAAGGGGCATCTTGGTAACACTCCCCTATACCCATAGATAAAGATGAAATGGCAATGGGGCTATTTCTTTCTATAAAGTAGGACCTACCAGGATACAGTAATAATGGAAGTATTAGTATCCCATCTGGGAAGGGGAGCCATAATTCTCTTGACACATCACCTACATCGGATAGTTTCAGAGGGTAACTGATGGACGACAATAGAACAGCTAGATTTGAGTTCAGTAGTACTGGTGTATGTAAAGCTAGATTTGAGTCCAACAGCCCCAGTGCACATGCCCACCAGGTGGGCACGAATATCCCACAAGCTCCTTCTTTACCGCTGCGTCGGATAGACTTGTTTTTTTGTCACTCTGGTTGGTAGTTATTTACCTTTTTCCTTCTCCGGGTTTCTCTTGTTTGTTTTTTTCATCGTTCCTGTTATATATATAATTAGACACTATTAGTTAGTTGTTTCACCCCTTCGGGGGTTTTCCCCCCGCCCTTCTCCCGCCATCCCTGTCTATGGAAAAGCGTTGGGGTTTTTTAAAGCGATGCCTTAAGTGTGGGAGCAAGATCCCTCCTCCGGATGGACATTCTCTTTGCTGTGCCTTGGGGAAGGTCATCGGGTGGAATCCTGCCATCACTGCTCAAAATTTATAAGCAGACTAGGAAAAACCGAGCAACGAGACTTTCGACAGCGCTGGTAAAATCGGCTCTCGCGCCACAGATGTTGACATCAGCGTCGACAAGCACTTCGATGGCCACCCTGGCATTGATATCGGTTCTGGCCTCGTTGTTGAGTCAACCGACCCAGCCATTCCAGGGAGCCGACCGCCCCCACAAGCGTGCGGGCTCGACATCCCATTAGGAACCATCAACCCCGGCCAAGAAGGCCAAATGGGCCCAGGACTCACACTCTGCTGAGCTCAGGAAACAAAAGGAGAAAAAGAGGCGCCAAGACAGGCAGACCCCTTCTCCGCCACTGAAGGACCCGGCGATCGTTTCTGGGGAGCCTACGGAGAAAATCCTCGCTTCACCGATTTGACCGAAGACCTCTTCGGGTCCGACGGATGTTCCGCAGACTTCTCTCTCTGGCTCTGACCAGGAGGTCGACCCTATAGAACGGTCAGCAGACTTGAAGGAGGGCGGCGATCCTAGCTCGGCACCAGACTTAGAGGTTTCACAGCCGAGGGACCGCTCGACACCGAAGATGCCCTTGATCCAGCCCAAGAGATTCGGGGAGCCTTTGGACTCTTTTAGACGTCCTCCTCCTCTGCCCAACCGGGATCCGCTACCGTGGGCTTACCCATTTGGGGGCTATCTATTATTCTCCATACCTTTGGTACCCTCCTCAGAACCCCGATTGGGATTAGCACTCGGAGGCTTCGCACCACTCCAGAGTCTCGGCACACTCTCCACCAGGTTGCCAAGAGTCATCGATGCCGACTTCGACCCCGAGGTTGGTCAGGAAGCCAGCACACTCCAGTGGTCCCAACGTCAAGAAAACCTCCTTGGCTAGGATTGTCATTGAGGCCCCAGGTTTACCATCGGCTGAGAGCGTTATCTTCTTCACCATCGACCTCCGATGACGATGGGGAAGAGCATTTGGGCCATCAGCAGGAGGGATCGTCCCCAGAATCCATAATAGCCAAGGACCTTCCAATCTCTCCTTCTGAAGATTTTAAGTCCTATGGGGAACTCATTAAAAGGATGGCGAATTCCTTGTCTTTGCCTGTGGTCCATCCTCAACCGGTCATTGACGACACAGTCTTTGACATCATGCAGAAGGACACTTTGACAGCGGTAGCCCTTCCCATTACTAAGGTCATCCTGCAAGCCATCAAAGATCCTTGGTCCAAGCCTGCCACAACCCCTATCTCGTCCAAGTGTATAGATCACATGTATAGGATCCAGGAACAGGGCGCAGAGTTCCTCTTCAACCATCCACGCCCCAACTCTGTAGTAGTGTCATCCTCCTCTAAGGCTAAGACGACCCACGCCTCACCTCCAGATAAAGAGGGGAAGAGGATTTATATGTTTGGCAGGCGCTTCTATTCTGTGGGCACTCTGGGTATTAAAATTTCTAATTATTCTGCCTGCATAGCAAGATACCAGTATTCCCAATGGGAGCAGCTTTCACCGCTCCTGGCTTCTCTGCCTGAGGATAAGCGCACTTTGGCCAAAAAGGCTCAGGTGGAGGGAATGCTCTTGGCAAAACAACAGCTGCATGCTTCCGAACATATGGTGGACACTGCAGCTAAAACTCTTACCTCGGCCATTATGTTGCATTGTCACTCTTGGCTTCGGTCCACCGCTCTTCAGTTAGATACAAGATCCTGGATCGAGGATCTTCCTTTTGAAGGTGAAGGTCTATTCAGCTCCACTATGGATGCGTCCTACAGGAAATGGACAAGAGTATCAAGACGTCTCGTAACTTGGGAGTACCTTCATCTTCCTCTCGCCCTGGCAAGTCTCGCCCATGGTCCAAACAATGGCCTAAGAAGCCCTACCATGCCAAATCCCCTGAGGGTTCGTGGAAGCTGCGTACGGGACAGCATGAAGCTAAGAGTTCCTTCACTGCAAGAGGGAAAACCAAGTTTTCTTCTTTTTCCTCTCTTATGGGAAAGTCTAAGGCTGGCAGGAATCCCAAGCAGGGACTTTGACTTTGGCATCCCCCTTCTTTACCCCCCCTTCCTCTGGGCCCACCCGCCCCCACAGTTTCTTGCAAGCGTGGCAGCAGATTACCACTGATAAGTGGGTCTTGTCCATCATACAGGAGGCTTATGCGATAGAATTTGTTCAGCCCCCTTTGTATCCCAGATTGGTGATCACACACCCTACAGTGGTTTTGCTGGAGGAAGTTCAAAATCTGCTCAGCAAGCGAGCAATAGAACCCATTACCGATCATCTCAAGGGCCAGGGGTTCTACTCCAGGTACTTCACTGTTCCCAAGCGGGACAGTGGACTTTGTCCGATCATGGATCTGAGGGGCCTGAACGAATTCATCGCTTATCAAAAGTTCAGAATGCTGACTCTACAAAGCATCCTTCCACTCATCAACAAGCGAGATTGGATGGCTACCCTAGACTTGAAGGATGCCTACTTCCACATCAGCATCCTCCCAGTCACAGGAGGTTTCTTTGGTTTGCCATTGGGACACACCATTTTCAATATCAGGTGCTCCCTTTTGGGCTCTCTACGGCCCCCAGGGTCTTCACAAAGACCATGGTTATTGTGGTGGCTTACCTTTGGCTCCAGGGTATCATTCTTTTTCCCTACATAGACGATATGTTGGTGGTTGCTGTGTCCGAAGCTTCTCTCAGAGCGCATCTACAGGTGGTTCTCAGCCTCTTGAGTGGACTAGGACTTCTGGTGATCGAGAAGAAATCTCACCTGGTCCCAGCACAAAGAGTTCAGTTTATCGGAGCGATTTTGGACACCACCCAGCACCTGGCGTTTCTTCCAGATTTCCGGGCATTGGATATATCTCCCTGGTTCAACTCCTTCAGGCGGTGAGATGCGCTTTTGTTCTGCAGATCCAACGTCTCTTGGGCCTCATGGCAGCTACTACCAATGTTCTGCGCTTTGTGAGGCTGAGGATGCGAGTCCTCTAGCTCTGGTTCATCAGGAATTACAATCGGTGAGAGTTCTCCCGTCCAAGATTCTACAAGTTCCTTCGCTGGTCATTCAATCTCTGGATTGGTGAAGAATGAAGTCCAATCATTGCGGAGGAGCTCCATTTCATCTCTCTCTCTCCCCTCGCTCACAGTAACAATGGATGCCTCGCTGTGGGGATGGGGAGCACACCTCGGAGATCTCTGCATAGGCGGCCTATGGTCCCCGTTGATGGCCCACCATCATATCAATTTTTTAGAGCTCATGGCAGTTCATCTTGAGGTCGTTTCTATCCCTAATCAGCGGTCAGACCATAGCTGTGTCAGACAACACAACAGCTGTCGGTTATATAAATCATCAAGGGGGGACTGTGTCCAGAAGGCTGTGTGTGTTGGCAATGCAGCTTTGGGAAATCTGCATAGCTTCTCAGACTTTCATTGTAGCCACCCACCTACCTGGGGAGCTCAATGTTCAAGCGGACTCCCTGAGCAGGGGAGAGGTCTCCCATCACGAATGGGAGTTGAACTGGAGATACCTCGAACCTCTGTTCTGGAAGTGGGGTCATCCCAGAATAGATGTGTTTGCCATAGCAAACAATCAGAAGTACGAACAGTTCTGCTCCAGGGGAGGGACAGACCCAAGATCCCTAGGGGACGGTCTTCTGCTTCCGTGGGTGGACAAGTTCCTCTACCTGTTTCCACCCTTGCCTCTTCTCACCAGAGTGCTTCACAAACTGGTCCAAGAGAGTCCGGAGTGTATCCTAGTTGCTCCTTGGTGGCCTCAACAGACTTGGTTTCCTGTCCTTCTAGCCATGGCAGGGGGGTGTCACCGCAAGTTTCCGTCGGAACCGGGTCTCCTTTTGGCTCAAGGCGGCCACCTGTTTCACCACGACATCCCTCACCTCAAATTGATGACTTGGAGGGTCAGCTTCTAGAATTTTCTGACAGAGTGCAACATGTCATGTTGAACAGTAGAAAGTTGTCAACTTGCCGCTCCTATGCGGGAAAGTGGTCTAAGTTCTTGTCATTTCTGCAGAACAAGGGTATCAATGTACATTCTGCTGGTCTTGAGCTTGTGTTTGAGTTTTTCTTTCTCTTGTTGATGCTGGACTTAATCATTCTTCGGTTCAAGTATATCTCGCTGCCATCTCGGCTCATCACGACCCTGTGGATGGTGCTTCAGTTTTTACCCACCAGCATACAAAGCGTTTTTTGTAGGGTCTTCTGCAGCTTCACCCGCGTCTAAGGTTCCTCCTCCTGCTTGGGATCTGACGCTTGTCCTGGACCGGCTCTCGAGGCAGCCTTTTGAACCCTTGGGTACCTGCCTGTTGCATCTTCTAGCCTGGAAGACTGCCTTCTTAGTGGCCGTCACTACGGCCAGGAGGGCAGGTGAGCTCGTGGCTCTGCAATGTGATGCTCCATACATTTCTTTTCAGGACGATGGATTGTCCTTGGCCCCGGACATCTCGTTCCTCCCTAAGGTGGTGTCTAGTTTCCACCTTAATTTGGAAGTCTTTTTGGCTACTTTTTACCCTTCTCCTTCTTCAGTGGAAGAGAGACATCTGCGCGCCTTGGATGTTAAGAGGGCGTTGTTGTTTTTTCTGCATCGCACCAAGCCGTTCAGAAAGGATCCCAATCTATTTGTCGCCTATGCGGCACCTAGGTTGGGTCTCAAGATCTCTTCACAGAGACTTTCTAAGTGGATCACGGAAGCCATTAAACTTTGTTACCTGTTGGCGAAGCATCCCTTGCCAGGGCCACTCCATGCGTTATGGGCTATGGCACTAGGGCTATGGCTACGTCCACAGCGTTTCTGAAGGGTACTTCCTCGGCGGACATCTGCTTGGCTGCAACCTGGGCATCTCCTCATGTCTTCATGTGACATTATGCCCTGGATGTCCTGAAGCGTCGCAGAGCACAGCTGGGTACCCTGGTCCTTCAAGCCGCTACTTTAGCATAACCGCCAGCTCCCCCTTCCAGGTAAGCCTAGCTTGCTAATCTCCCATGAGTGTGAAGCACAGAGACCATGAAGAAGATAAACAGGTTTCCTACCTGTAACTGATGATCTTCGAGTGGTCATCTGTGCATTCACACTGCCCACCCTCCTTCCCCTCTGCTGCTGGGCATGGTACTCTTGATAGGTGGCGGCAGGAAGGAACTGGCGGGATATTCGCGTCCACTGGGTGGGCATGAGCACTGGGGCTGTCGTGCATGCCTACCAGGGTCGGGTAGTGAAAAATCCTGGACTTTGGAGTTATCTATCGGGGATCGGTGCTGGCGTTTCATCCCGTGAGTGTGAATGCACAGATGACCACTTGAAGATCATCAGTTACAGGTAGGAAACCTGTTTTTTCAGAGGGTAACTGATGGACTACAATAGAAAAGCGATATTTTAGTTCTGTATCACTGGTGTATGTAAAGCTAGATTTGAGTCCCGTAGCACCTTACAGACAAACAAGATTTTGGGGGCATAAAATTTTGAGTCAATGCTCCCTTCATCAGACACCAACAAAGAAACTTTTGACTCTCAAAAGCTTATACCCCCAAAACTCTTAAAATGCTACTGGACTCAAATCTAGCTGAATGTACATCATTTTGTTACAGGCTACTGGAAATGTATTTTTCAGTCCAATCACTGAGCCCTCCTGATTGCTAGATAGATTACTCAATCTTCCCTTTTCCATGCTCCTTCTGTTTCTTCACTGACAGTATTATCCACTGCCAACCAAACCAGCCCTGTGCCTCCTAGGAACTTGTTATGTTGCTACAAAGACAAGCAGAACTGACTGACTGAACTTGAAAACCAAACAGACTTAGCAGCTTCATAATGCTACCTGTCATTGCCCCCTCAGGACAATCCTGGGGGGCTTGAGCAGCACTGCCCCCTACTGCCTGTAGTTTATGCCTCTGGCAAGGAGGCAGCTGTTTTCAAAGGGATGCTCCCTAGAGTGATTCATCTTGGGCTCTTCTGAAGCCAGTGAGGGGAAGGAAAAGCTTTTTCTTCGAAGAAAAGCGAGGGAGGCACTGGGAAACACATGAAGGGTCACACCATGACCACAGTAAGATGACTGTCCTAATCTGTTTTCCTAAGTACCTTTAAGAAATCAACTGGACTGATGTGGCAGTCATTTATGACATATAGGCCAGCTACCTGGCAAGCTGGTCCTTTAAAAAAAGGGTCCCCAACCCCTGGGCCATGGACCGGTACCGGGCCGTGGCCTGTTAGCAACTGGGCCATGAGTTGTATAATGATTTCATTATATATTACAATGTAGTAGTAATAATAATAATAATAATATGATGATGATGATGATGATGATGATGATGATGACGACATTGGATTTATATCCTGTCCTGCATTCTGAATTTCAGAGTCTCAGAGCGGCTCACAATCTCCTTTACTTTCCTCCCCCTGTGATGTGGGTGGGGCTGAGGGAGCTCTGACAGAAGCTGCCCTTTCACGGACAGCTCTGTGAGAGCTATGGCTGACCCAAGGCCATTCCAGCAGCTGCAAGTGGGGGGGGAGCGGAGAATCAAACCCAGTTCTCTCAGATAAGAGTCCATGCACTTAACTACCACACCAAACACTTTAGAAATAAAGTGCACAATTGTATCATCCCAAAACCATCCCCCACCCCAGGATTGTCTCTTTACTCAAGCAGTCTCTTAATGATGCTCACTGTTGTCTTCAGATGAATATACATTCTTGAAAAGTAGCCTCAAAATTGTCTTCCACAAAACCAGTCCCTGGTGCCAAAAAGGTTGGGAACCACTGCTTTAAAAGATAGCCTAACATGTTATGCCAGTAAAGGTGGTGTGATGTGGCAGCCTAAGTTCCAAAGTGCTGCAGAATGTGCCATTGGTTCTGTTCATCAAGAAAGAGCAAAAATGCCTCCCAGCTGTGATCAGGGCTGCATCCTCCCAGGGTTGGCTTGCACTATTGTTGGACATATAGAGACCTTGCAGAGCTTCCATAGAGCAGAAGCAAATGTGTGCTGAATTCTCCCTGGTGGCAACTTTCTCATCTTCATAAATAGCTTAACACCACAGAGGGCTTCTGAATAAAACAGATGCAGGCAGGCTGCTAAATAAAAGAATTTTGCCTTGGAGTCAAAGGTTACTGGATATGGGAAACCACTCCTGATGAAAACAGTAGTAAAAACTTTATACCCAGAGGTACATTTCTTCAGAAGGAATCAGGTACAGGACTGCTTTGTCATTTTAAAGTTCACCTTTATATATTTATAGCACTATACTCCAGTCAACATCCACCTACAGAAAAACATGTCTCTAACGTAAAGTGACAGAAGGTGGAGCACAGTATAGTTATCTCAAATCAACAAACCCAAAAAACTGTTCAATGACACTACAAAGAATATACAATGTACAAAGAAATATATTCAACAAATGCATGCAATCTTTGATATACTGGCACAGTCTTTGTTACAAAAATTCTTTCCAAACAGTCTCTTTACTCAAGCAGTCTCTTAAAGATGCTCACTGTTGTCTTCAGATGAATATACATTCTTGAAAAGTAGCCTCAAATTATAATTCCACACTACGCGATTTCCGGATTTTGAAGCATGTTTCAGTCTGCGGCCCTTCGTCAGGTAACTCTATTCATATACTCATTCCAAACATGCAGAACCTCAAGCAGTTTTAAAGCCTGTTCCCTTCTTGATACTGAATGTGGAATTTGGGTGTCCTTTCGGTGTCCTGATTAACAATGTTACTCAGCTTATCAGCTTCACATGATTCAGTGTTCAGGGTAAGATTAACTTTGTTAATCGGGACCCCAAAAGGAAGCTATATATAAACTTCTATTTATATGTGTTTGGAATTAGTATATGAATAAAGTTTTTTCTTGAGGAATAGAGCTTACCTGACAAAAGGCCAAGGACTGAAACACGCTTCAAAATCCGGAAATTGTGTAGTGTGGAATTATAATTTGAGGCTACTTGTGTGGAATTATATTTTGAGGCTACTTGTGTGGAATTATATTTTGAGGCTACTTTTCAAGAATATATATTCATCTGAAGACAACAGTGAGCATCATTAAGAGACTGCTTGAGTAAAGAGATTGTTTGGAAAGAATTTATGTAATAAAGATAATAATAATGTTGAATATATTTCTTTGTACATTGTATATTCTTTGTCATGTCATTGAACACAGTTTTTTGGGTTTGTTTATCTAACATAAAGTGAGCAGCAGAACTTCAGCCATGCAATGTGGAGAAGCATTCCAAAGTAGTAAGAACTTTCAGATCTGTATGCAGTCTGATTTCTTTCCCACAACCACAGGAACCCTTCACAAGCATGCCGGGACATTAGTATTTCAGCAGCTACGTGCAGTTTCAGTTATTTATTCCTGCATAAAATAATTTGGTACGGTTTAGGGCAGCACACTGCATGAGGAAACCTGCCCACATCCGTAGAAAAAAGTATCTTTGCAAAGGATTGTCTTGAGTGCACCCCACATTGGGACTATGCGGGCCAGCTGTGGAATAAACTTTTCCACCTTGAAAACTATGGAGGGGTGCCCCTCCCTTCTGGAGCTGACACAGCGGCTTCCCCCACCCAAGCCAGAGGCAGGCTGCCCTTCCCCTTAGTTCCTTTTTGCCACCATGTGGAGAGGAAGGTTCCAACAAGCTGCATCCTTGCTCTTCTTTTTTTGGCAGTGAGGTGTTTTTTCTTTGGCCCTGTTGTTCCCTGGGGGGTGGGATCTTCGGCAGTGTGAGACGATTCTCCTCAGCCTTCCTGTGGTTGCTTCAGTGTCTTCTGCATGTGGAGCCCTGCCACAGTGACAAATTCATTCTTCAAGAAATGCACAAAGTGCAGGCCCAAAATGACTCACAGTGACAAACACAAGCTCTGTCTCATGCTTTGGGGAGTCCCGTAATGCAGCCGCTTGTGCCATTTCTCAGCGCTTGTTGCCCCAGGTGCATTCCAATAGGGCGTCCCAACCAAAAGCTGCATTATGGGAGCAGGCTCTGTTGGCTTCGGTCCTGTCTAAGTTCCTAACTCAGAACCTCCCTCCTTGAGCTGATCAATCATGTCAGTTCCATCCATCCATATATTTATTGCTCACAAGACTATTTGGTCATAAGCAAATGGCAATGAAATACAAAATTCATCAATAATATAGATTTTACAGATTTTACTGAAACTATGATGGTTAGATCAAAGCCACCAAGCGAAAAATGGAGCTTATTTGCCACAGGCAGATAAATATCGAAAATTAATGCGTCGATAAACTGTTTTCTTAAGCAGTTATACCTTTGGCAAACAAAAACACATGTCAGTTCCAGTACCAGAGCTGTGTTCCAGTCTGCCATCCATCCGATCAGTACCAGAGGTTTAAACTACTACAAAAATTCAAATTACTAAAAAAAATTCTGTCGCACCTTCATTGGAGTCGAGGCATCCTCATTTCCCATTACTGACCTCAGTTCCAACCTGTCCCTGTTTGAAACTGCTAAGAAACACAAAAAATCCAAACATAAAGAGAAGGTGTGCTTCTCTTCCAAGCATGGTAAGCTTTGCTCACTCTCCCTGAGGCAATCTTCTGAGGAGAAAGACATCATTTTGGTGCCCCTGTGCACTCCCTCACCACATTTCGTCTATCCTGACTGGTCCCTCTCCAAAGTTGAGGATAAACAATATGGCATCCTGGCAGGTCAACTAGTGTGGCTTGACCCAGCACTGCCTCTCTTCTGACAACAGGCTTGTCCACCCTGATGCCTCTCCTAATGTCTCCAGTGTAGTTACAACAGTGGCCTGATCACCATTTTCATCAGCCTTAACACCTCCCTTTATTAGGCTTCAGGCACGACCCTGACGACCTTAGGGGTGAGGAACCCTGCTCCAATTTTTTCCCATTCATATCTTCATATCAAGACCAGGATGTGGCTGCCACATCTTATTACAGTTTTGAGAGTGTATCTGAACCATCTTCCGATGACAGAATAGAGGATCTTATCTCAGTGTCCCCAAATGAGGACCTTCATCTCTATGGCAAAGCAGATGTTGAGAATGGCCAAGGCTCTGGACATCCATGTGGTCACATTAGATAATGGGCCAAAGGATAAAATTTTGAGTTGCATCTATCCTGATTTCCCTGGTATTGTAGCTTTTCCTATTATAGAGGGCCTTGTAAATCTGATAGCTTCAGCTTGGCAGAAGCCAGCCTTTACTCCAGTCACTTCCCACAGGATTTAGAGTTTATATAAATTCAAACATGATTAATGTGAATTCCTAACTACCCAACCACCTAGATTCCTTGAGCCATAAATTTTACTAGTCTGTGGCTCTCTACTTTCAAGTGATGAATTATCAAGTGATTATGGGTGATTATTAGCTCTTCTTTTGGGAAAATCTGTTGTGGTACTTAGACACCCTCCCTGAAGAATCCAGATCTTTGGCCAGAAGTGGTCAGACTTTCCAAGCAGGAGATAAATGTGGGCAGACACATGGCTGATGTGTCAGCTATATCCATGGCTTCTGTGGTGGTCCTGCAAACACACAACTGGCTACATAAAACCACCCTCCCATTGGAGACATGTCTGGTCAAGGGCCTTCCCTTTGAGGGATCAACTCTCTTCTCTCAGATCACAAATGAGTTCTTATCAACAATTGCCAAACTGGGTGTTTTTTCCTCTCCCCATGCTCCACATGACAGAGCTTCATTTACAAGGCAGCATGTTTGCTACTCCCTTTTATAAGGGTCAGAGGCACCAGCAAGCAGAAGGCACCTGTTATGTATGTGAATCCATGTTGTTACCAATGGTGTTCCTGCCTGGCTCATTGGAGCCTGAAGGACTGAGCTTGGGGGCTTAGGAACAATGGGCAGGAGGATCCAAATCCAAACTGCCCTGCCCCAATCACAGGCCCCCAGCTGGTTTGAATGACCCAATAACGTGCTAGCGTGGGAACCCAGTGTTGTATATAGTTGGCCCAGGGGGCCCCATTCCCCAGTCTTGTTAGTGCAGCCACCTACCATGCTGTACTCAATAAAGAGCTTGTTATCACCGCCACCTCGCCTCTTCAATGCCAAAGAACCCACTATATCATAGCACCGTCCTCATATCCTTAATGTCCATACCAGTCTTCCCCATTCAATAAGAAAAAGGGTACCCAAGTAATGTTCCCTCTACACACTGGAATCCTGTAAACAAAGGGACATGTACTTTCATATTGCTATTCATCCCTTTCACAGAAAATGTCTCCATTTTAGACAGGGGTCAGAGATTTTTCATTACCCTGTTCTCCTTTTGGTCTCGCCACCACTTCCAGGGTTTTCACAAAGCGCTTGGCAGTGGTTGTGGCTTGTTTAATAACAAAGGGCTGTATCATCTTCCCTTATTTGGACAATTGGCTTATTGTAGCCTTCTCTTGAAGACGCATACAAGAGTAGCCCTCTCTACCTGTACCCAATTAGGATTAGTGGTTAATACGGAGAAATCTGAACCTTTCTGCCAAGTTCAGTTCATGGGAGCTTCCTGGACTCTGTAACAGGGGTGTAGCCAGAATATCTTCATCGTGGTCTCTGTGCAGTCCCACACATGGGTCTTGCCCTCGGCAACGGATCCTAACTCGGAGACTCCAAAAGCTCGCTAGAGCATTATTTTTGGCATGCTTTCTGGCTCGCCCTGGGGAGCAGGCACCGACTGCGCATGCCTGGAGTGAGCAGAAGGCACCCCTCCAACTCAGTTTCTTCCTAACCGCCACTCGGACAACACCTACCTCATTGCGTTCCCTCCTTAGCTCGTACTTCTCTTCATCTCTTCGTGTTCCTGTGGTATCATATTCCTCCTTCTGTATTGTATTTCTTCTCTAATATTTTCGTCCCTATCTGTTTTTTTAAAAAAGGAGCCTTATTCTGCGCTTTTCTTTTCTTTCCTTCCCCTTCCCCCCCTCTTCTTTTGTCCGGAGTGTATGGAAGAGAAAACTACTTTTAAAAAGTGATGCGGAACTAAGATTCCGTCTACTGACGGTCATTCCCACTGTCTTTTTTGCCTGGGGGAAGCCCACAGAGTTGACTATTGCACCCACTGTGCTAGTTTCAGCAAACAGGCGCGGAAGAACAGGACCGCCAGACTTCAGAGCGTCTCTCTGAAGTCTCTCCGGGTTATGCCCACTTCCAGCGATTCACCGCCTACCCCACCTCAAGAGGGAGATTTGGCTGCATCGGCTGCTGTGGCATTGCTAAGAAAGCATGTCCAACAAATCTGCTTCCCGCCACACCGAGTCCACTCACAAGTCTAAGAAGTCGAGCCGTCACTTGGAACCATCTGCTTTGGCGCCCAAGAAATATCGGGAATCTACAGCCAAAACCAGCAAGTCTGCTCCTTCACCTTCGATAGCTTCGGCTTCAATGGCCTCGACTTCGATTTCCACCTCGACTCCGATGGCCTCGACTTCATCGCAGTGTACCATCCCGACACTGTTGCCTGAAGAACTCACGGCTCCCACTGACGTCATCACTGAAATGCCCCAGCTCGCTTGATCCGCAGATGTGATTCCGATCCCATCGAGATCCCCATCACTCCACGGCTCCTTGCCTCTAGATATCCTGGAACCGGACCCTAGGCATCTTTTGGATCTGAACACTTTCCGGGACATCGGGGTTTCTCCCCTGTAAAGAGAACTGAGCAAGTATCAAGATGTCGGGGTTTTGGAGTCTCCGAGTTAGGACTCACTTTGTGAGTCATCCACCCAAGTCTCAACCCAGCTTTATCAAGAATTGTCAACTCAATTCTCGACTTGAGACTACAGGGCACCTCTCCACAGGGAATTCTCTCACCACCGCTCTCGTTCACCCATTCCCGCAGATCTCCGCCATGACTACCACTACCGCTACGACTACTCCTCGGCCTCGAGATCGCCTTCGCCTCGGTACCGAAGAGCTTACAGGTTCTCTAGATCTCCCTCACATGAGAGACTTCAGCGCTTTCAGTACCATGATTACGCTGAGTTCAGGCACTCTCGAAGTCGACATGCTTCACCTGCATATGTTCCTTGACTCCAAGCCTTGGCCTCGACCTCCACCTCGGCTCCTGCTCCTAGGTCTCCGATCCGAGCCCCTCGCTCACCGGTAGTAACTATGTCTTCAGCTCCTATAACGCATCCGACAGACACCAACAAAGGGCCGTCTTCTTTAACTTCCAACCAGCCTCTGCTACCTCCAGACGACTCCGACTCCAAATCGGTGAGTTTTAGGTCCTCCGGCTCCGATCAACCAGCCTCCCCCAGCTCCAACATGCTTGCCCAGATCGCCTTTCTCCATCCGATGGCTCTAAGGCCTATTTCAACCTAATTTCCACCATGGCGGAGGCTCTCAATGTCACTTTACCCTCTGACACCCCAGCAGTCTCTGATGTGGTTCATGACTTAGTGCAATCTGACCTGTCTGATGGATCTTTACTGCCGATGCTCCCGGTACATCTTGAGGGACTTAAGGAAGCCTGGGACAAGCCAGCCTCCATCACACCTACTCCTAGGAAGTTTGACTCCCTTTACCGGGTCCATGCCCTGGATTCAAAGTTCCTCTCCTCTCACCCTGCTCCCAATTCTATTATTGTTCACTCGGCTTCGAAGGCAAAACCCTCATGATGCCCTGCTCCACCCAACCGAGAGGGGCATAAACTCGACACCCTAGCACGAAAAATCTCTGGCCTGGCTACCACCAACTCCAAAATGAATAACTACTTGGCCTACCTTTCGGCTTATGTCTTCAACGTTGCCAATCAATTCACACCCCTGATTCCAACTTTACTGGACGCTTCTCAAAAGCTGGCTCATCAACTGGTTTCAGAACTTTCCAGAGTCAGTAAGCAACAAATAAATACGGTTCGGCATGCAGTGTCCTGCTCCTCCAGGACCTTTGCGTCATCAGTAGCGCTTCAGCGCCATGCATGGCTTTGCTCAACTAACCTTCAGACTGACATCAAACAGAAGATTGAGGATCTACCGTTTGACGGTCAGGGGTTGTTCCACGCATCCACAGACAAGGTCCTTATTTCCGTTGATGATGGTCGTAAGCACACTAAATGCCTAGGTGTTACCCAGCAACAGCAGTCCCAAACTTTCAACCGCTCCTAGCCCTGGAAACAGCCTTACCTGAAACGTCAATGTTCCCCTAGGCAATCAGAATACTGGCATCGGAAGGGACCTTAAGGCAAGCAACCCTATCATTCCTACCAACAAAAGACACGCCTGCTGCAAAGCAAGAAGACTACGCCACCCTCAAAACAGTCTCTTTGACTTTCCCCTCCTGCTCTCTCTAAGCCACACAAGGCTTTCTCCGTTCCTCAGGACTTGGCAGAAGATCACCACAGACACTTGGGTACTCACTATAATTCGAATAGGCTACTCCATAGAGTTCATTTTGCCCCCTCACCATCACCGTTTCATCTTAACTCCTCTGTTCTCGTTTCTTCACGAGGAAATCCTAGATCTCCTTCGCAAAGAGGCCATAGAACCCGTTCCCCTCCACCTTCAGAAGACGGGGTTTTACTCCAAATACTTTTTAGTCCCAAAAATGAGATGGAAGCAGACGTCCAATTCTAGATCTCAGGAAACTCAATGAACAGATAACTTACAAAAAATTCAGAATGATCTCCGTTCAGTCAATCCTGCCATTAATCCCGCAGAACACTTGGATGGCATCCCTGGACCTTCAGGATGCCTACTTCCACATATCAATAAGGCCTCAACAACGGAAATACCTGAGATTCCCCATGGGTCACCACCACTTCCAATTTCGGGCCCTCCCATTTGGGCTATCCATGGCCCCTCACATTTTCACAAAGTGTATGGCAGTGGTGGCTGCAGCTCTGTGCCTTCGAGATATCACCATCTTCCCATATCTGGATGACTGGCTCCTGACTGCTCAGTCACCTCAACAGCTCGAATGGGACATTCATGTCACGCTATCGCTTCTAGCATCCTTAGGTCTGTGTGTGAACCTTGCCAAGTCACAACTCACCCCTACCCAGGACCTACAATTCATAGGTGTTCGCTTCTGCACACATCTTCAAATGGTTTTCCTTCCTCTTCCACGCAGTCTACAACTCATAGTGACTGCCACTGCTATTCTTCGATCTCCAACTCAACCTGCTGTCGTGTTTCAACATCTTCTGGGATACATAGCAGCAACTACATTTGTCATCAAATTCGCCAGGCTTCGGATGAGGCCTCTGTAACTTTGGTTTGTCCGCGCCTTCTACCCTCACAGGCAGCCCCAAACCACAATTCTCACTGCACCTAAGGAGGTCCTCCTCTCTCTTCACTGGTGGACCCTTCAGCCCAACTTGCTTCAGGGGATGTCCTTCATCCTGCCTTCCCCTACTGCAAATGTCACCACGGATGCCTTGCATTGGGGTTGGGGAGCCCACTTGGAGGACAAGACTGTCAGGGGTCTGTGGTCTCCTGCAGAGAGAAAATTCCACATCAACTGCTTGAAGCTAATGGCAGTCCACAGGTCCCTTCAATCCTTCCTTCCTTCCCTGACGGGTCGTCATGTTCAAATCACATCAGACAACATGGCAACCGTCTTCTACATAAAAAGACAGGGAGGAACGAGGTCTCTTCGACTCTGCCATCTCTCCATTACCCTTTGGTAAGCACAACATTTACATCACTGCAATCCATCTACCCGGAGTGGAGAATACTCTAGCAGACTCTCTCAGCCAGGTTCGACTGGACGACCACGAATGGTCACTCAATCCTGCACATCTTCACCACATCTTCCATTGCTTCGGGAGCCCCAGCATAGATGTCTTTGCCACACGACTCAACACCAAATGCCGTCGCTTCTACGTGAGGGGGAGTGATGCATTCCTCCACATTTGGACGGGAGGCCTCCATTACCTGTTCCCTCCATTTCCACTCATCACACGCTCGATCCTCAAGTTCGACTGAGATCATACAGACTGCATTCTCATCACTCCGTAGTGGCTGAGGCAACTGTGGTTCACAAGGCTTCTTCAGCTATCCCGCCACTCCTATCATTGTCTTCCTATGGTACCCGACCTCCTCACTCAACATCAGTCAAGTCTGGCACCACAATCCTCAGATTCTACGCCTCACAGCGTGGAGGATCCGACCATCACTGCCCCCAGAAGTGCAGCAGGGTATCCTCAACGCTAGGAAACCAACAACTAGACGTTCCTACCTTCTCAAACGGAAGCACTTCTCCACATATGTTCAATCTCATGACATTAATCCAGACATCACTCCTATCCCCTTTATTCTACAGTACTTATTATCATTGCAAGCTTCAGGACTTAGTTACTCTTCACTAACGGTTCATTTGTCCACCATCTTATCGTTCCATGTTCCTGTTGATGGTCAGACAGTTTTTTCTCATCGCTTATCTAAAGCTTTCCTCAAGGGACTTTTACGTCTATATCCCCCAGTTAAACCCATCGTTTCTGCTTGGAGTTTATCCTTAGTCCTAGCTCAGCTTGTTAAACCTCCTTTCGAGCCCTTAGCTTCTGTTGACTTATGTTTACTTTCTTGGAAGACTGCCCTATTGGTTGCCCTTACCTCAGGTAAACGAGCAAGTGACCTGTGCGCCTTCCGCTCTGATCCACCTTATACCGTCTTCCATAGTTCCAAGGTGGTTCTTCGGACAGACCCCGCCTTTCTCCCGAAGGTCGTCTCCCCTTTCCACCTTTCAAGTGCTACCTCCTTACCAGCCTTCTTCCCAGAACCCAAGGACTCAGGTCAAAGGATACTGCATACTCTCGACGTAAAGAGAGCCATATCCTTCTATCTTGCACGTACACAACCTTTCCAAAAGGACACTAATTTATTTGTAGCCTATGGCAAGCCCCATTAAGGCTTCAAGATATCCACCCAGAGACTTTCCAAATGGGTGTCTAAACAGCCATTACCTGTCGGACTCAGAGCTCATTCTACTAGAACCGTCTCAACTTCTTCGGCATTTCTGCAAGGAGTATCCTTGGAGGACATTTGTGCCACTGCAACCTGGTCCTCTCCGTCCACGTTCGTCGCTCATTATGCCCTGGACATTCGTGCTAGATGTGATGCCTCCTTCAGCCAAGCAGTCCTCTGCTCAATCTTTCACTAATACTCCTCCAGGTGAGTGCAACATAGTGCAAGCTGAGTGCCTTATGTGAACTAACTATTGTTTTTGCTTACCAGTTGCCAGCACTCACCTCCTGTGTTTAGCTTGTTAATCACCCATGTGCGGGACTGCACAGAGACCACAATGAAGATAAACAGGTTGCTTACCTGTAACCGATGATCTTCGAGTGGTCATCTGTGCAGTCACACCTACCCACCCAGCCTTCCCCTCTGCTGGCTCTTTGCTTTCCTGCACGGATGTCAATAGCGGCTGGAAGAAACTACGTGGGAGGGGCGCCTTCTGCTCGCTCCAGGCATGCACAGTCAGTGCCTGCTCCCCAGGGTGTGCCAAAAATAATGCTCAAGCGAGTTTTTGGAGTCTCCAAGTTAGGATCCATTGCCAAGGGCAAGTCCCATGTGTGGGACTGCACAGATGACCACTTGAAGATCATCAGTTACAGGTAAGCAACCTGTTTTTTCAAGGTTGGGGGGCTTAAAAAAATTTCAAGGACACTTTTGGCCACCTCTTGCCTTTCCTTCTTCTTGCCCAAGCAGGAGGGAAGAGAGAAGCGGGCCTCTCTGGGCCAGGTTTTCATGCTTTCACAACTGGCTTTGAAACCAACTGCAAGAGCATGAAGACCTGCCACAGCCACTGCCTCTCACCTTCCTGTCCTGCTTGGCCAAGCAGGAGGAGAGGACAAGAGGTGGCCTCCCCAGGCTGGTCTTCCTGCTTTCATTGCTGGCTTTGAAACTGGCTATGAGAAGCATGAAGACACGCCACCTCTCACCCTGCCATCCTGCTTGGCTGAGCAGGAGGAGGGAGAGAAGTGATGCTGGCAGGCCCGGTCTTACTACTTTTGCACGTAGCTGGCTGCGAGAGCATGAGGACCTGCTGCGGCTGTGTCTCATCCTCCCTTCCTGCTCTGCTGGGTTGGAAGCCCTTGATAGGAAGTTAGGATGGGGCCTCCAGAGGACCCCCCATAGCTATAGGCCTGCTCTGTAAGAGTAAGAGCCTTCCTACCTCTGGATAGGGGCAAGAACTTGAGGACCATGATACATGCCTTCTTGAAGAAAAGATAGCAATCAGTCAAATCAATAAAATGTTTACTGGGCCTTATGGCTTCTACCATTGCTGTCATTCCCTTGGACAGACTACACATTCAAGGTTTGCAGCTTTGATTTGTAAAGAAGTATGATCAAGTTAGATATGCTCCCTGTACTGTTTTTTTTTTTTTTGGTCCCTAGGGTGTTTTTGAGGTTTCTTGCATTGACGGTGCAAGTGGCCAACTTTTTTTTACTGGGATCCAAATTGATTTTTTGGTTCAAGTCACCCTCACCACTGACACTTCACTGGAGAGCTCATTGAGCTCACTGTTCAGGGCAGGTGGTCCGTCCTTACTAAAGGCCTTCATATTATTGAATTATGTGTAGTGGATACAGGTCTCTCTAAGCTTCATTAGGGGGCAAAAACCTTTTAAAGGCTGCTCTCAGATTTCTGCTTCTGCCAATTTGAAAACAATGGAGGATGGGAGCACCTCATTCTGGGGTCTATAGAATTGGACCCCCTGGTCTAATCTTTTTGAAACTTGAGGTTTTTCAGGAGAGGTACCAGCACCAATGCTGCAGATTTGGTGCCTCTATCTAAAAAAAACACAATCCCCCCACCCAGAGCCCCAGATTGATTCTCCATTATAGCCTATGGGGCCCATTGACTATTATGGTCCCCATAGGCTACAATGCAGCTGGAAAAAAACCCAATTTTGTTTTTTGCACATCCCTCTTATGCTTTTCAGTATGATTTGTAAGCTGCCTTGAGTCACAGGGAAAGTTCGATATAAATATTTGAATAAATAAGTAGTTTGGACAGGTTGAAACATTTAAGCAACTTCCTGGCTTTTAAGGTTCTGACAGTGATTGTTCCTCCTCTGTCGTACTCGACCTGTAATGCTTGTTGTCATATTTCACTAAAAAATCCCAAAGTAGACTGCAACAGTCCCTCCCCCAGTGCTGTTATGTTTTCTGGGGCTCAGTGAAGGGCAGCGGTTCAAGGCCAGATCGACAAAATTTAGCGGACTGGGGCAGGTAGACCTGTTTACTGGAGGCCAGGTCAACCAAGACAGTGGCAAGGGGTAGGTAAGTAGACCTGTTCTCCAGGGGTCAGGTCTATCAATATAATGGAAAGGGGTGGGTAGACTGTTCTCCAGAGATCAGGTTTAGTGGAAGAGGTGGGTAAAGCTGTTCTCTGGAGGCCAAGTATGCCAATATAGTGGAAAGGGGTGGGTGAAATTTGACTTGATTCTGTTTTTTCTTATAATAATTAAATCATTGTTAGAATATAGTTTAAATATAATTTAAAAGAATTTATTCTCAGATTTTTACAGGGTTATGGAAGTAATCTTCTGCAAAACTAATTTATGTGACAGTCAAATATAGACTCGCTCACAGCTCATGAGGTTCATGAGGTAGAATTTCCACTCACAACACTGTGGAGCTTAGAGGGAACATTGGCAGTGAAATTTGGCCTTACCTCCTTCACAGATATTCTCAAGAACAAAAGGATTCTAGTCTAAATGGACAATTCTTTCACCATGTACTATCTGAACAAACTGGGAGGTAGCTGTACACATCAAGGTCTTCCCCAGGGCTATTCATGTAGCAGGGAGCCTAAACTACAAAGCAGACAGTTTGAGCAGAGTTTATCAGACCAACCAACCAAAATATCTCCAGGAGGTTTTTGAGAGGGGGTTTTTTTTGGGGGGGGGGGGAGGTAGACTTTTTTGCCACCCATGAGACAAGGAAAGCTCTAGAATTTTGTTCCCTAGCAACCCACCCTCTCTCGGGAACGAGTTCCAGATCCCATGGTTGGGGACTTTGTTTTACACTTTCCTGCCGTTTCTCTTCTTCAGCAGGGTTATTGGGAAGCTAGCAGCAGAAAGATCGGACTGTGTCCTAAGAGCCCCTGCCAAATTTGTTTTTTTGGAGGTGCTCTGCCTAGCAGGCGTGGACTACTCTTTCTCTGGTCCCAGATTTACTTACAGGACCCAATTTTGCACCATGATGTGCCCCATTTGCACCTTACGGCGTGGAGAATCCGTCCTTAAGACAGCTTTTCTCTTCAAAGGTACATGATATCTTGGTTTAAGCCCTTAAATCCTCCACAAGGTATCATTATTCAAAGAAGTAGATTCATTTTTCAACTGCCCCTTACCTTTTGTCATGGCATATCTGCTCTCACTTCACATGAAGGACTTGCCATATCATTGGTCAAGACCCACCCATGTGATGGCTTAGGTGGGGAAAGCTGCCGCGTTGGCTCCAGAAGGGAATAGATGCCCCTCAGTAGCTTTTAATCTGGAAAAGATTATTCCACGGCTGGCAAGCGCAGTCCCTATGTGTGCCTGCACATGTCCATTAAAAAGTTACAGGAAAGTGCAACTATATTTTCAACAGGATCTGAGGGGGAAATACATGAAAAAAGATATACTACAGAAGAAGGAATGAGGATTACCCCTCCATCTCCTCTTCTCCCCCTTCTCACCCAGGAGGAAGCAAAAAACTGGTCCAGCAGATGACAGCACCATTCCTCAGAGGAACTTGGCTCTTGCTTTCTGGATCCCAGAACCACCCACAGAAGCTGCCCTCGCAGTTCTTCTTCTAGGCTCAGCAGTCCTCAAGGCTGGGGCTTGTCTTCATCTTTGGTCTGTAGGCCTAGACTCCCTGCCCCCTTTGGCCATTCAGTGTCACTTCGCTCCAACTCTGCTTCAGACGCAATAACTTCAGATAAGGTAGAAGAGGGATGGTCAAGACGAAAAAAACCTCCTCTGGCCCAGACCCAACAAGGCTGTGACGTTTTCCCATACCTTCTGGTCTAAGATCTGCAAGGGTATCACCATTTCATTGTGTTCTCTGCAGATTCTAATGGCGGCTCCAGCACTCCTATCTGAGGGGAGGCAGCCCCTTCCTGGAATCATCCAGAGTGGAAATAACCACAGATGCCAGTCTCCATGGCTAGAGAACACACTGCCAGAAAGCAGGTGGCCAAAGAGAAGTGGAGCAACTTAAGTAAGTGACACAGCATCAATTGGCTGGCACTAAGAGTGATCCACCTCACATGACTCTTCTTCCAGCAGCTTATAGAACACCTCATGTCTCATTGCCACTGTCTGCATGATATACCATTTTTCTAATTCTATTGGGCACAGTCCATCTGGCTTCTCTTTGACCTAACATCTTCAGGGCATCTCTACAACTTGAAGGCAGACTGGCTCAGTTGGCAAGACCAGGATTCAGGGGAGTGGACTCTCAATTTCAGAGTTCTGTATGATGACCAGGAGGTTGAGTCTTCCCTGGCTCTATCTCTTTGCATTCCCAATCAACAACAAAAGCTGCCAAGATTCCTTCCCAGATTTCCATTGGAGGGAACTGAGAGAGCAGCTGCAATTTCAGCCCCTCTACGACTTTCCCCCAACTCCACTTATAGCCAGTGCACTTAACAGGGTACAAAGAGAAATAGCAGAGGTCATCTTCATCACACCCCACAGTCCCAAGGAAAACCTGGATCTTCTTCAGGGTCTCTGTGCATCACACCTATGGGAACTATGGCACCTGCGCTGGCTCTGATTGGTGTTATGTAGCTCCAACAGAGGGATTTTTGTATCCCTGCCTCTGAGCATGCCCAGGGACTCCACCACACATTCTCAGGAGGTGGGGCCCCAGAATCCCACCAATTCTCTTCTGACTGCCATGTCAACAGAACTCCTGTCCTCAGTTCTCTGGTCAGTGAACTACCTTTCTGCCAAATTCCGTCCTTTTTTCCTGCTCCAATACCCTTCATTTTTTGTCTATTAATCAAAAAGAAAAAGGACCCTTTCCACCCTCCCCCATCCCTTTGGGGACTTTTTTCCTCCCCCCCCCCCCGCTCCTTTCTGTCCCATGTGAGGCTTCTTCAAATGTCATTATTGGTGCAGCAGCAAACTCGCCCCCTCGGACAGACACTCTATGTGCCTCCTCTGCTTAAGCGAAGCCCACCACACCAATATCTGCATCCATTGCCAAAAAATTTGGCAAACAAACAAGAAAAAACCAAGCTGCTCAACTTGAAATGGTGCTACTAGCCTCAGTGTTAGCTCAGCAGCAGAGGGTGCTGCCTCTTCAGCCTCTGTCTCGCTTGCTTCACCATTGAAGGCTGCAACAAGCGCACCAATGGTGGGTACCAGTGCCTCTGCCTTGAAGCCAAAACTGAAGGCAACCTCGCCTCTGAAAACAAGCTCAGGTTCGCCTAAGAAACACAAAAAAGACAAGGAGTGTAAGTTGACCAAAGATCACTGGTCGCACTCTAATCATAAGCCATCTCCATCGCCTTCCTCCTCTTCATTGTTGCGCTTCCAGGAGATGATCAATGTAGCTTTGCTGGACCTGACTCCTCCTCAATCAGTACCTCAGAAAACCTTTGCATTTCCTCCTCAGGTGGACTTCCTTGTTCGTAGCTGCAGCTACTCAGTTGGTCCCACAACACTCTTGTTCATCCACAGGAAATAAAGTGGGCTTGCCTCGGTTCCAGTCAGCTGACACTGATTTGCAATGTCCTCCACCTCCTCCAATCCCTATTTTAGGGAGCATTTTGGGGATGAGCGCTACTACCATTGGCACCCATCAAGCCCGGCCCTATGGGACCAATGTCTGTTTCGCTACCACTACAGCTCCTATCACCTGGTGACACCATGGCCCCCAAGGGGCTTCTCTGAATAGGACAGGTACTCTTCCTGCAGATTGCCTGGCGCCACTAGGGAGGAGATACCCCCAAAACAGGGTCAAAAATGTAAGGTCCCATTGGCACCGATCTCCATGCCTCTGAGACCTAAACAGGCCCTGACCCCCTCATTGGCCCCGAAACTGCCCTCAGATTCAGACTCCTCAGACCTTGAGGAAATGCATAGCTATTCTGGGGCTGACTCAGAAAATAAAGAGCCCACAAATCCTTCTAACAATCTACCGACTGCCCTAAGTGGGAACCGGTTACCTGTTCAGAAATTGATCAGCTGATAAAGCAGATCAGACGTAAGAAAGCCCCAGGGTCAGATGGTGTCCGGATAGAATTGATAAAATCGTACCAGGACTGGTGGTCGCCTGTTCTGGCTTCCCTATTCACCTTTATAGACGAAACAGCTATAATGCCAGAGGAATGGAGTAAGGCTATAGTATTTCCTATATATAAGAAGGGCGGGAGAGAGAAGCCTGAAAATTACAGGCCAATCAGCCTTTTAAATATTATGGGGAAACTATACGCCTTACACCTCCGGGAGAAATTAACAACCTGGATGGAGGAAAACCACATCCTGGCAAATGTACAAGCAGCCTTTAGAAGGAATCGTTCTCACCTGAACAACGTGTTAATATTGAAATTCCTTGTTGATAAGCAGGCTGCAGCAAAGGGCTCTCGTTTATACACAGCGTTCATAGATTTTAAAGCAGCCTTTGATTCTGTGCCAAGGGACAAGCTGTGGCACCAATTGCACAGTACATCAATTGACCGTAGACTCCTATTTCTTATGATGAAATTGTACGAAAATTCTAGTATGCAGGTAAAATGCACACCTCAAGGTCATTTGACTCATCCAATTCAAACAAGTAAAGGTGTCAAACAAGGCTGTATATTAGCTCCGCAACTCTTTAATTTATATATTAATAGCATTGTAGGGTATTTTACTGACCCAAGTCTGCATCCCCCCAAAATCGGGAAGATTGCTGTGCCCATCTTGTTGTATGCAGATGATGTATTACTCCTGTCAAGATCCCAAGTTGGTTTACGTAGGTCGCTCAGAATGCTTTCTCTCTTTTGTCTTGACACTGATTTAGTTGTCAACAGAGACAAGTCTAAAATTATAGTTTTCACTAAAAGATTCAGTGAAATGATCTGGCGTTTTAACGATGAAAAACTGAAACAAGTTAAAACATATAAATATCTGGGGGTTGTTTTTCATCATACGGGATCTTACCAAGGGCTTATAGACAACGTACACTGTAACGCCCAACGCACGGCGCTTGCTTTGCAGGAGTTTTACTCCTCCAAGGGTGCTTATAATGCCTTAGCGGCTATTAAGGTTTATAACGCTAAGGTTATACCCCAGTTAATGTACGGAGCAGAGATTTTCTTGTACAACAAATTAACTAAATTGGAGATGGTTCAATCGAAGTTTATACGATGTATCCTTCAGGTGCCAAAGTACGCTTCATCCATTGCAATTAGGCTGGAAACGGGGCTTTCAAGCCTCTCCACATTAATGTGGAATAGAGGTTTGAGTCTTCTTCTAAGGGTGCTGGCGAACCCGGATGATATTGCATATCAAATCTTCTATGACTCATTTGTTAGTAACTGGGTAATGAAATTAAAATCCAAACTAGATGAAAGTGATTTGAATATTGATTCTCTAGCCCTCATGTTTAAGAACGGGGCAAAAGCAATTATCAGAGATCGATTACAGGAATTGGAATTAAAACAATCTCTGGCCAAAGTTGGGGGGACGTATATCCCAACCTTTTTTACAAGTGAACTTAAAAGTGCCAGATATCTAGAAATGATACAGCCAATTAAGTTCAGACGGATGCTGTCCTTGGCACGCTTGAACATTTTGGACACGGCAGTACTGAGGGGCCGTTTCCATAAGATTCCGCTAGAAGATAGGACCTGCCCGTGCGGCCTCGAGGAGATCGATACGGTTTCCCATCTCATTTTGAACTGTCTCTTCCATACAGAGGCAAGGTACAGACTTCTGCGGAACCACCTAATGCAAGCTAAATCTTTAAATCAGGCCCAGGCCATTTACTTCCTCCTAGGGGATGGGAGTGATCAACTTTCCCTGGATCTTGCTAAGTATTTATATGTTACTGACCTTGACAGGAAGAAACTTAATGTTGCTTGTACTTGAAAGAAGTTGTGATCTGATTGTATAATGCCGCCCTTAGTTATGTGTTGCTTATACCAGATAATTTTAATACTACTCTGATGGTTGCATACAGTTATTTTATAGTTATGTCATATTTTAGCTTGGTGTTGTGTTGTACTGTTGTCAATGTGTTGTGTTGTTGTTGTTGATTGGCCTAGCGCCGCAATAAATTGACTGACTGACTGACCTTCTAACAATCCTTCGTCTTCGACTTCAGTCACTGAAAACACTCCTCATATATTACCATAGGAGGATATGAAGTCCTACAGTGAACTCTATCAAATGCATGGCATCCACCCTCGGCCTCTCCATGCAGCTGCCACAACCTGAAGTGGACAACCTTGTTTTTGACATCATCCAAAAGGACATCTCCACGGCAGTAGCCCTTCCCTTGACCAAGGTGATCCTCCAGGCAGTCAAGGTCTCTTGGGATAAGCCAGCCTTGACTGCAGTTTCCACCAAATGCCTGGACCACTTGTATAAGGTTCAAGAGCAGGGTCCAGAATTTCTCTTTTCACACCCAAAGCTAATTCAATGGTGGTGTCCTCCTCCTCCAAAGGCAAGCATCCCCCCCCCCCAATAAGGAGGGAAAAACTATAGATTCCTTTGGCAAGAGATTCTATTCCTTGGCTGCCCTAGGGATCAAGAACGCCAATTACTTTAGCGTGCCTTGGACACTACTAGTTTGATTTGTGGGACCAGCTCATACCTATCCTACAATATCTTCCCGATGACCAGTGCCACGTGCTTCTGAAGATAGAAAAAGTGGGCATTCTGGTAGCCAAGCAAAAAGTCAACTCATCCAAACAGAACGTTGACACTTCCACTAAATCATTAGCATTGGCTGTTGCTCTGAGGTGTCACTTCTGGTTGAGATCTTCCATCTTCAACCAGTATATGACAGCAATTGAGGACATTCATTTTGATAGTATAGATTTGTTTCATGCCAACAATGATACCTCCCTTCAGGACATGGATAAAAACATCCAGGCTTCTTGGATGCTTAGTATATCCCTGTCCTCAAAGTCCTTAAAGGGTAAGTCCTATGGCAAATCATGGTCCCACCATTCATCTCAGAGTCATTCTTCTATGGACCAACCTTGGTGTCAATGCTCTCAGGGCCATAGCTCCAGACCCTACACCACCAAGCCAAAATTCTCTGGAAACCAAAGGTAGTCTCACCCTAAACAAACAGGCTTGGGCAAACAGAATCTTTCACTTCCCAGTCAGCTCCTAACCAGTCTTCCCATGCAACCCACCCTAGGCTACCCAACTCTCCACTTTTTTCACTCTTGGGAGAACATAACATCACACAAGTGGGTACTTTCAATCATTGCCCTAGGGTATGCAATCAAATTCTAACAGATGACACCAATTCCAAGGGTTGTCACTAATCCATCATCTCAGATCCTTTGCAAAGAGGTCCAATCTCTTCTCCTCAAAGGGGCCATAGCACCAGTTCCTCCTCCTTCCAAGGGCTGGGGGTTCTATTCCCACTACTTTACAATCTCAAAGAAAGATGAAGGTTTTGGCCCATAATGTACCTCTGGGCACTAAACAAGTACATTTTGTACCAAAAGTTCAGAATGACAACCCTCTTTCACATCCTCCTGCTTCTTAACAAGGATGTTTGAATGGCTACGATCAATCTGCAAGATGCCTATTTCCACCACAACAGGCACTGTCACAGGCAATACCTGCACTTCTTGGTTGACAGCGACCACTACCAATACACAGCACTCCCGTTTGGGATTTCAACTGCACCAAGGGTCTTTACAAAGACTATGGTGATGGTGGCTGATCATCTTCATTTGAAGGGCATAGTAGTTTCCCCCTATATAGATGACTGGCTGCTGGTAGCCAATTCTCAGAACAAATTCCTTCAACACATAGACTTCACCCTTCAGACTCTTCACAATTTGGGTCTGTGTGTCAACCTGAAGAAATCAAATTTGATCCCAAGCCAAAGGGTTCAGTTCATTGGTGCCATTCTGGACTCTCTAACCTGCAGGGTGTACCTCCCCATTCAGAGGGCACAGGCTATCATCACAATAGTTCCCATCAAGGAGCATGGTATAGCTTCAGCTCACACTCTCCAGGGACTGCTGGGCCTCATGGCAGCTACCACTGTGATCATCACTATGGTGAAACTGTGGGTGAGACCTCTACAGTTGTGGTTTCTGAAGGTGTTTCACACCACCCACCATCCTCCCTTGCTCATCCTTACTCTACCACCAGATATTTTATACTCCTTGGCATGGTGGGAGGACTTTGACAACCTCATGGCAGAGGTTCCCTTCAAGGCCCCAACCCCTTGTTGATTCTCACTACAGATGCATCACTACTGGGCTGGTGTGCCCACCTCAGAGGCCTATCCATGGTGGCCCTATGGACCCAAGATGGATCACTCGCACCACATCAATTAGCTGGAACTGCTCACCATCAGATTTGCACTGCATCCTTCCTCCCTCTCCTACAAGGGGAAGTTGTTTCAGTTCTCACAGACAACACCACAGTGTTGAGCTACATCAACCATCAAGGTGGGACAGTTTCCAGGAGCCTTTGTGCCCTAGCACTGGATCTCTGGCTCTGGTGTCAGACTCAGGGAATCTATCTAATTGCCTCCCATTTCCCAGGAGAACAAAATACTCAAGCGGATCTCCTCAGTGGGGGGGGGGGGGGGAGCCCTCTTGAATGAATGGGAATTGAACTGGACTTACCTGACCCCTGTATTCAACAAGTGGGACCACCGTCAGATGGATGCATTTGTGACCCGAAAGAATGCCAGATGTCATCAGTTCTGCTGCAGAGGTGGAGCAGATCCCTTCTCTGGGAGATGGTCTCCTCATCAACTGGTCCCGTCACTTCCTGTTCCCACCTATCCCTTTTCTGACGAGAGTCATCACCAAATTTCAGAGAGAGCGTCCAAAATGCATTCTAGTCACCCCCTGGTGGCCCTGGCAACTGTGGTGCACAGTCTTTCTCCAACTATCAAAAGGTCAAGCTTACTACTTTCCTCTGGAACCAGACTTTCTTCTCACCCAAGGAGGCAGAGTGATGCACCACAACCTTTCCCACCTCAAGCTCACCGATTGAATGATAGGTTGACTTCCTTCTCATCTAGAATTCAGAATGTACTCCTCAACAGCAGAAAACCATCTACTAGGAAGCCTTGCACCGACAAATGGGGAAAGTTCTCTGCTTTTGGTTTGGACCTATGGGTGACTCCTGTTAGTGCAGGGCTACCTGTTATCTTTTCCTACTTTCCTCGACTGGTTGATAAAGGCCTTAACCATTCTTCTATCAGTGTCTACCTAGCAGCAACCTGCATACCACTCCCAAATTGAAAGTTTTTTTGTGTTTTCTCACCTTAATTCCAAACACTTGCTGAAACACTTACACCTACACCCTCCTATCAAAGACCCTGTCCCAGCATGGGACCTCCATCTTGCACTGTGACATCTCATGGGGAAGCCATTTGAAATTATGGCAACCTATCTATTGTACTTACTATCCTGGAAGACTGCTTTCTTGGTGGCTATCACACCAGGTAGAAGAGTCAGCGAACTCACCGCCCTTTGCTCAGACCCCCATTCTTGCGATTCCATGAGCAAGGCATAAAGGAACACCCCTATATGTTTGTTACCTAGCTTCAGTGGGTGGCATTCTGGTTTATTTATATGCAACGCTAAATCATTGATATAGAAGTTAAATAAGTAGGGGACCAGGAGGCATCCTTGCTTAACCCCTTTGTTGGTAGAAATGGGTCTGTCAAATAGCCTTGATGGGAATATTTGGCCCAGATGGTTGTTTGATCATAAAGGGGCTGAATAAGAAATAACCACCGTCTGTCAATGTTGGTGGCTCTTAATTTATCCCATAGGATGGTCCTAGAGATGGAGTCAAAGGCTGACTTCAGCTCTAGAAATGCAGCATATAATGACACACTTAAGCTTGAGGAATATTTTACAATCAAGTAGTCCAACAGCATGCAGTGGTTTAAATAAGGCACAACCTTCTCTGAAGCCAACCTGTTCCTCACTTAGGCAAAAATCGTTCTCAAGCTAGTCTCTAAATTTCCACAGTAGGTGTCTAGCATATAGCTTGCTTGTTACGCTTAACAGGCTGATCGGCCTACAGTTGTTTGGATCTTCTTTGTTACCGTTTTTATATATTGGGATGGTGATAACTGCTCCCCAATCCTTGGGAATTTTCCCTGATTGATCAGTTTGTGAAAACAAAGCTGCCAAAACAGGCCCGCAATTCTGCATTCATTTCAAATAGCTCTGGTGGAATTAGGTCAATGCCTGGGGCTTTCCCTGGCTTCAAAGTACACCCCACTGGAGGCCAAGTTGGTAAGTTATGGATGATATCAAAATTAAGTGGGCTTGTACTTGTTTCCCCATATATCATCTTATAATGGTGTAACCAAGCATCTGGCAAAATGGGGTTATTAAATATATTTGGTGACCTACGTGATGGATCAGAGACTAGTTTCCAGAATAATACTGAGGTTTTTTTTCTTTAACTGCCTTCCAAAGTTCCTCCCAAGAAGCCATAATGTCTTCCTGTTTCTTTCATCTAATGAGGGCCTTATATTGGGCTTTTTGGTGTTTTAAAGCTATTATGGATGCTGCTTCAGGGTTAGTTCTATATTTCGCATAGTTAACATTAAGGGTATACTTTGCCCTTTTACATTCTGCATCAAACCATGGTTTGTGTGCTCCAAGGCCCCAATTTAGCTCTTTTCAATTCCCTTCTGTATCTCCCTTGAAATTATATTCCTCTAGGCAGGTATCAATATTGACTGCATTCACCAATCGGTGAAAGGTGTTATTAACAGACAAAAAAGACCCATCCTCCTTTCCAATGAGGTTGTCCATCTAGGGCTATTATAACTAGGGCCATCTGTTGGTTTTAGCCTAGTGTTATGGGATCTACCGTAATGCATGACTAGCTCTTGTAAATCAGTTTTCAGGACTAGAGGCAAATGGTCGCTATCACAATATGGAGCAACTTCAAAATGCTCTATGTGGGGAACCACCTCCTCTGATACCATGATGTAATCAGTGACACTCATTCTGACAAGAACCAATCAACAGGGTGACCCCGATGCCCTACCTATGCCGCTTAACAAACAATTAATATAGGAGAACGTTCACTCTTATGAGGTGGGACATTCTCCCTTCAGCGGTGGTGGAGGGGAGATACAAAAAGGTGCCATTCCAAGAATGATTATGTCCCTGCTGCAGTGATGGTATTGACTCCCTAGTCCATGTCATATTTGACTGTGAGGCTTATAATGATCATCGAGAAGTACTTCCATTTTCTGCAGCCGTACCTTTTACCAGTAGCCAAAAATTGCAACTCCTTAAGAATCTTCTTAGCGATAGGAACCCTGAAGTTACATACAAATCAGCAAAATTTGGCTGGCTTGCCACAAGAATAAGGAAAACTCTAATGATTCAGTCAGGAAATGGCTAAACACCTTTGCCAATCTGTTGGCTGTAACTGCCATGTTCTGTTATATTTGTAGTTTTATAACAGTATTTTATGCCTTTTATGTATGATTTTATGGCCAATCAGTTTTAATTTTGTATGATTTTACTGTTTTAAATGTTGGCTTAGGTAGTGAATAAACAATTTATTTATTAAGGGAAAAAACAAAGGGGTCTAGACAGGGTTTTTAGTTGATCCTTGGTTTTAACACTTATTTTACATCTTCAGTTTTAAGACTTTCAGTATTCGTATTTTATGTATATTTTAGGTGGTATCATATTTTAGTATTGTGTAGTAATTATTGTATATTTATATCACCTTTTATTGGTTATTAATTGGACTTTTATGAATTGTTTGCTGGTCTATGACCTTTATAAATAAATTCAAATTCTTGAGCAAGGAGCGGCCATTTCCGTAGACATCAGATTCCTACCTAAAATAGTTTCTGATTTCCATCAACATTCTGAATCCACGCTGCCCACTTTCTTCCCAACTCTGCAGAATCAGAAAGAACAGGCTCTTCACTCTCTGGAAGTTAAGAGGGCCCAACTCTTTTTCCTGAACAGGACTAAAGAGTTCACCACACTAAACACCTTTTCATTGCCTACTCTGGTCCTTCCATGGGTGACAGGATCTCATCCCAGAAACTTTCAAAGTGGATTGTTGAAACTATTAAACTCTGCTACCTGCTAGCAAAGATGCCTCTGCCTGATAGGTTACAAGCACACTCTACCAGAGCTGTGGCTACTTCAATGGAATTTCTCAAGGGGGTTCCCCTGTAAGATATCTGCAATGCAGCAACATGGACAACCCCAAACACTTTTGCCAGACACTATGCTCTGGATGTTCACAAATGTACGCACATTGCTGTGGATGCTCAGTTCTGGAGACTGCAATGCTATGGCCACTGACTCCCTCCTCCAGGTAGGCTACAGCTTGCTATTCTCCCATAGGTGTGGTGCACAGAGACCACAGGTTGCTTATCTGTAACTGATGATCTTTGAATGGTCTTCTGTGCATTCACACCACCCACCCTTCCTTCCCTCCACTGTCAGTTTCATTGCAGTCACATCTTGGGTTGGACAGTGGTCAGACTCAGAAGGAACTAATGGTATTCTGGTGTTCCACCTCCTGAGCATGTGTGGTGGAGTCTCTGGGCATGCTCAGGGGCAGGGACAGAAAAATCCCTCTGTCGGAGCTACATAACACCAATCACAGGCGGTGCAGCCACCATAGTTCCCATAGGTGTGAATGCACAGACCACCACTCAAAGATCATCAGTTACAGGTAGGCAACCTGTTTTTCTGCAACCTGGTAGCAGTGGCACAATGCTCATTGTGGATAATTTCAGCAGTCTACAACATTTTCCTACAAGGCCTGCTGTTCCATGATTTGGGTTGGTTCTGCCTCTGCATGGAGAGCTCTACAGTGCAATGGATACCCAGAAAGCATCATTAATATGATATTGGCACCTAGGAGACCTCTACCCACAGAATCTACAACACCACTTGGAATGTTTTTCACAAGTGTTGCTGCAGAAAGAAAACCAATGCATCTGCAGTAAGCACACTGCAGTAAGTACAGATCCTTCAAATCTTTCAGAACAGTTCAGATCAAGACCTCAGACCCAACACTCCTTTGTGCCAGATGACAGCCCTTTCATCAGTTCTCCGTCCCATTACAGGATAGCCTCTTTCCAGATACAACCATTTAAGTGTTTCCTAAGAGGAGCAGCCTTATCCAGTTCTCCCATCTGGCATCATTTCACCTCACAAAGTGTTGAAAGTTGTATACAAACTCCCTTTGAATCTTGAGGTCAACTCCATAAAAATGTCTTTCAAGATAGCCTTTCTTGTAGCCATGTCAGCCAGGAGGATATCAGACCTAGCTGTCCTTTAGATCAGAGAGAAACTGTGTCCTTTTGAGGAGGGTTTGGTGACCTTGAGCACTGATCCCCTCCTTTATACTTTAGATAAACTCTTTGTTCCACAAGGATCAAGAGATCCATCTTTCCTTCATTCTATACATATCCCTAAGGAACATGACTGGCACAAATTAGACACAGAGAGTGCTCTTTGTATTTGCATAGAGGCCTTCAGATCTTTGATTGCTTTGTTATTCTCCTTCTTATCCAATACCATGGTGAAGAAAACATGGTTGCACTTTCCTGAAAGTGATACCCATTGACTGTCTTCTATGTAAAACACATGAGACTGTCTCGATGCAGGGCCTGCCGTAGAAGGAGAGAATTCCACAAGCTTCTAGAAAGCTCCTCTGATGAGTGCTCCTCCTCCCCTCCATCTGAACCAGAGACCTTTTCCTGCCTATCTGGCCATGCGATGAAGGGGGAGGGAGCACTCTTCCCTCAGTTCTCCCTTTGTTATTGTGGAGCACAGAATAATACTTGACAGTGCCAACTCAACATGGGGAAAGGAGGGAGCGATTCTATCTGCACAGAAAACACTTGATCAACATCAGTTACAGGTAAGTGCAACCATGTTTTCATCTCTGTGTCTTCTGTGCAGTCCCACATAGGAAAATAGCAAGCTCACTTACCAAGGAGATGGGTGTGGGCTGGCTACTGGAATAATGACTGCAGCACTGCTTTTCCCACAGCTACTTCTCTCTGTGAATCCACGTTGATTAATGCTTAACAAACGTGGATGGTGAGGACCAAGTTGCTGCTTTACAGATCTCATGTCAACATTGTTCCCAAATGCTGTCAAAAATGTCTGGGCCCTCATTGAGTGAGGGAAGTATTCCACCTTTCCCTGTTATATGCCATCCTAACAGCTGTCATGGCCCATCTAGAAAGTGTCTGAGCTGATACAGACTTCCTTTTATTGACACCCTTAAAGCACACAAACAAGTTAGACCGTTTTCGCACACAGTTTACCTCGCAGTCACAATCCTGTTCCCTCCGCAGTGTCTGTCAGATTTCCCACCCTCTGCGCGGAGTTACAGGAAGTGCCGCGGCTTTTGCGTAGCAAACGTAAACTGGGTTTTAGTGGTTTACATTTGCTACGCAAAAGCTGCGGCACTTCCTGTAACTTCTGTGCAGATGGTGGGAAATCTGACCGGATGCTGCGGAGGGAACAGGATTGTGACTGCGAGGTAAGCTGTGTGCAAAAACGGTCGTCTTTTCTGAATGGAGATGTGCAATCTAAATAAAATAGTAACGCTCTCTTCACATCCAATATGTGTAGAGTCTGTTCTGCTACAGATTATGGGTCTGGGAAGAACACTGGTAAAATCAGGTCCTGTGACAAATGGAACTCCGAGACAACTTTTGGCTTAGTTTAGCACCATCTTGCCCCTATGAAACCTTGGAAGGGGTCTGTGTCACATCTCACTGCCTGTAATTCCCCCACTCCTCTTGCATAGGTCATTGCTACCGAAACAGTTTTGTAAGAAAGTAAACACAACTCACACATAGCCAAGGGTTCAAAAGGTTTATGAATGAGCTGGAATAATACTATGGACAAGCTCCACTGAGTGATCTGAGGTTTGACAGAGGAGTGTAAATTGTACAGGCCCTTGAGAAACCTTTTCAACATGGGGTTGGAGAAGACAGGGTAGAGTCTATTCCCACATGAAAGGAGAAAATGGCAACAAGATGCACCTTTATTGAGAACAGAGTGGTCTGAGTCTATAAGAGAAAGCACATATTCAAAAATTTCAGATAATGGACAACTGTTGGTTTTAATCCAGGGGTGTAAAACATGTGGCCCAGGGGCTGAACCAGGTCCCTGGAGGGTTCCAATCAGGCCCTCTAGCAACTGGCTGTTGTCTGCTTCCTTCTCCCTCACCTCCTTTCTTCAGTCGCCATTTTGTGTTTCTCCCTGATAAGCCAGCCAGCAAAACAGCCTCTCCTGACTCTTTCTCTCTTCCCCCTCCCTGTTCTCAAAGGGAGGGGGAGGAGGAACATCAGCCAATGAAGGAACTTGGCTCTGCTGTGTTGATTAAGTTTGCCAGGCTCAATCAATCACATGGCAGCTACTGAGCCAAGCTTCTCTTCCTTGTAGTGGCTGAGGCTCCTCCCCCTCCTTGTGCCTTGGGGAAAGAAAAGAAAGAGCTTCCTTTGCCTAGTTCCCACCATCAGGAGAGATACAAAGAAAGCACTTTTAAGACCAATGATGTTTTATTGAAGGCATGACCTTTTTGCCTTGCTACACAGAGAGAAAGAGAGTTAGTTTTGTTGGGCTTGCTATGGGTGTAACTGGGTTCCCCTCCTGTTTTTCACTGTATTCATGCCCTCCAGTCTTTCTCAATAGGAAAGCATGTCAACTATTTAGAAGAGAAATAACAAGCCAGGATCAGGCTGAGAGTGTGTGTCCAGCCCACATTTACACAGCAAATTTTCCTTGATTTCTCTTTCCTTTTATTGGGGATCTTGAGTTTAGATTTCCCAGATAGTAGGCTGATACTGACCCTGTACATGGCTGTCTCTCTGCTCTTGCACTGCCACATAGGAGCTATAGTTATTTTTCTGGGGAAGACTATAGTTTTGTAGACAAGCACATAGCCCTCAGTCTTTGCCACGGTGCCTTCGCATGTTCTTGACCAGCACATGAAGCAACTTATGTACAAAAGCTCACAATGCCCAGCTGCTTCATGTTTTCCTCTGGCTCCTAAACTCAAAGCATTGACCATGAGATCTCTGTAATGAATGTCAATAAATCAAAAGTATGTTTGCAACTTACAGATGTGCACACCTGAACAACACCTGAACAGCATATTCAAGATTAGTACAACACAGACATTGTCTGCAGTTTTTGACACAATAATCCATAGCAAGAGATAGCATTTATCAGAGACAGTAAAACAAAATATTGCAAGCATGCTAATGTTTTAAGCATGTTTTATTTTAAGTAAAAAAAGTTCGTTTAATTGTGTTTGTATGTGCCCTTTATAAATTTTATATGTTCATTACCTGGCATTACATTTTATGACACACATGGCCCGACCCAACAAGGTGGAAAGAAGGGCAGTACTGAGATTGTTGCTGGTACTGAGTGGGGTGGAACATATATTGCCTACTGTATGGCCGTTCCTAAGGAAGTATCTTGGCTTGTAGATAGTGTTCTGTTGAGATGTGATAACCAGCAACCTGGCTGTCAACCTTTCTCATCCTGTTGAGGGTGGTGTCAGTTTGCTCACTGAACAGGAGTTTGCTCTCTGTCAAGAGTGTCTCCTCAGAACTACCCTAAGCCCATAACTTGGCAACAAGCATCCACAATATGATGTACCCCTGAGTCCATAACTTGGCAACAAGCATCTGTGATATGGCTGGAGGTGTTTAGCTCCTGTTTACCAAACCTTATGCCTTTTGCCTGTAGGTGTGTCCCATTTGGTAGCATCCCATAATTGCCTTAAAATACACAGATCCAAAAGTTCTGATTTCTTCCCAACATATCTAGTTTATGTCCCTCCTTATCAAGAGGAGATGAATGGGGACTCCCTCTGTGTTTGGAAGGTAACACCTCTGTGACCGTCAGATTTTGGAAGAGGAATTCACATACATCTTTCCTAATCTTATACAACTATAAGGATGGGCACAAACCAGTAAAAGTGGTTCATTTTGTTTCATGGTTCAATTAATTGCCCAATTCATTGGTTTGTACTGATTCATTTTTTAAAATTTCCTGGCCCATTTCCTGGTTCATTTGGTTTGGGAAGTTGTAGACCCCCCCCCCCCCCCAAAAAAAAAAAAGTGGGCTAGAGATGCCAAACTTGTGGCAAACTCTTCAGCAGTCTCTCCTCTACCTGCTCTCCAAGTTTGGTGCAAAGCAGGTACCCCCAGTAAACTGCTCTCTTAGGAGTATGTCAAGCTGGAAAAAGGGGAGCCACCCTGCAGCTTCTGGTTGGTTTTACTCCCAGCTGATCAGCTGTAAGTTGATTTTACTCCCAGCTGATCAGCTGGCTAGCTGATTTGGGGGGGGGGGGAGTGAAACTGAAGCAGCAGGACAGCTTTCCGTGACCAAGAAACTGACCACAAACAACAGGGGTCTGGGGAAAGTTACGCTGCCGCTTCTGGTCAGTTTCACTCCCAGGAAATTCAGAGGAGAGTAAAACTGACCAGAAGCAAGAGTGCAGCTTTCCCCAGCTCCCTACCACTTCTGGTCAGTTTCACTACCTTCTGAGCTTCCTGGAAGTGAAACTGACTAGAAGAGGCAGTGCAGCTTTCCCCAGACCCTTGCCGCTTCTGTTCAGTTTCACTCCCAGGAAGCTTGGAAGGGAGTGAAACTGACCAGAAGCAACAGGGGTCTCGGGAATCACACCAGGATGTCTGGAAAACAAACCAAACATGAACCATATGACATGCCAAGGAAAAAAAGCCGGTTTGTTTTCCTGTTTCAGTATGATGCAAACGGACCAGTTCTGAACAAATAATGAATTGGCGCATTTCGAGCAAAAATCAAGATTTGTGGCTTAGTTCATGCCTATGCCTAGCGGAGGTCTGTCCAGACAGTGGCTGTCACTAGTTGCTGTGTGTTCTTTATGCTCTTCACCACTGACAACACTACTGGCCCCTGTTCTGCTGTGTATTAGCACGTTCATTATCAGATCTGAGGATGTTGGATCCAGAAAAATATAGACCAGCTTACGGACCTTGGCCATCCCAATAAGCTGTTCTGAATATAGCCGAAGGTCCTCTGTTGGAGATACTGGATCCAGATCCCCAACAGTATTGTCTGATGACAGGAGGTAGGTACACTCAGATTCAACATCTGATTAGGGATCCTGAGGTTCCTCTGGCTTGAGTGACAACGGATATAGGATACTGGTGATCTTATTCATCAGTACACCTTGAGAACTCATCCTATGGTAGGAAGAGCCTGATGGAGGTTACCAACCCTTTAAGGAGGGGGGTTGAGTCCCATTGGGGCCAAGGTGGCACCACCCATAGGGGATAAAAACCCAATTGCAAGTATCCTACGTGTGAAAATTCAGTGCCTGATCCACTGGACAACTGTTGTTGGAGGCTTTTCTTGAGGCTTCTTCTTGACCAGTGGGACCTCAACTACCTTGTCTTCTGACAATGTAATCCAGGGGTGTCAAACTCATTTGTTATGAGGGCTGGATCTGACATAAATGAGACCTTGTCAGGCTGGGCCATGTCGGGCTGGGCCATGTGTGTTCCTATTTAAGATTAGGTACCAGAGATATAAACTTTACAAAGGACGCAAACACAAAGATTTAAAAAAAAAAAACCTCTTAAAATAAAACATACTTAAAACATTAGCACACATTGATCTTAAAGGTGCTTTCTTTGTATCTCTCCCATGGGATCCAGGGAACTGGGCAAAGGAAGCTCTGGCTCTTTCCTTCCTTCCCCTGGTACCAGGAGGAGGAGGAGCCTCAGCCAATAGAAGGAAGAGATGCTTGGCTCAGTAGCTTTGCTGTGCGATTGAGAGAGTCTGGCAAAACAAGCTCTGCCTCCCACCCTTCCTCCCCAAGGGAAGAGCCTCAGCCAATGGAGAAAACAGATTTTGCTCTGTAGCTCCTGTGCAATTGAGCAAACATGGCAAAACAAGCTGTGATGCAGAAGGGAGCAAGAGAGAAGGAGAAGGAAGCAGATGACAGCCAGTTGCTCGGGGGCCTGATAGGAGCCATCTGGGGGCCTGATTCGGCCCCCGGCGACACGTTTGACACCCCTGATGTAATCAGTTGGACCCAAAGAGGGGGATGGAGTCCATGGGTTTTGACTGAGGATCCCCTCTCCTTTAGGAGACCTGCTACAGTGTTGATGAAGTAGCAAAGGAGATCTTCAGTGTCGAGATAGAGTCAGCGACAGTGTGCGTTATCCAGGACTATGTGGCACTGCACAGTAAACACAAAGATGAAGGCATCTTTGTCAGTCATAGCCAGGTGGAACAAAGCATGCATTTCCCTGGATGATGACATGCAGCATATGCCATGTCAAAGAGGAACCTCTACTTTGGCAGCCCTTTCCACCAATGCATCTATTGCCAAAAAACTATAGGACAGCTATTTGGGGATTGGCTTCTACTTTTGTGAAGAACTACAGAACAGTTGACTAAAATAATGAAGTCATAATATAATTTGATATCTGGAACAGCTAACCCACCAGCCTTTCTGGGTCTGTGTAGTGCGTGAAATCCAATGCAGGATTTGTGAAAGTGCCAGATAAATTTGTTTAATAGTAAAGCAATATTGAGATTCCTATCAAGCAGATTGGAAATTTACTGAAGGCCTCACCCTCTCAGCATACTTTTTTTTTCAAAAATGCTATGGTCTCTACCTTTTTGCCACTCATCTGGGATATGTTCTAACCTTTTCTTGGAAGCCATTCCGAAAGTTTGGAAAAGAAATAATAAATTCTTAGCTCCACTGACTTATTAATGACTTTTACTGGTTGTAAATGGTTGCCTCCTGACTTTTCTCACACCACTTTTGGAAATTGAAGGATATTTCGTCAAATGGATCCCTTATTGAGACGGTAAAACTGGATTCCAATCACTCCACCGCTCTTCTATGGTTAAATATTTACAATTACAACATCTATTGAGCACCCACAAATTCATGCCACCACTGCGGGCAATCCTTTCAGACTACAAAAAGCTTCTGTATTCAGATGTGACTCCTATAAAAGGGTTAATCAAGAAAATCTTTTCTAGTTTGAATGCTCCAAAAATTGGTTTTGTACATCATTATCAAACTGCTTGGCACAAAGACTTAAACAAGGTTCTTACCGATGATCAATGGTCTTTTAATTGGCATACGTTGGTATATTCCTCATTATGTTATAATATACAGCTTCAAACATTCAAAGTAATGTCCAGGTGGTATCTTACTCCTGCACAACTCTCGCATTCTGTTCCTAATTCATCTCCATTATGTTGGGAAAAATGCAGGGGGAAAGACACTTTTTTCATGTTTGGTGGTCGTGCCCTGTGATTTCTACCTTTTGAAATCAAAGCATTTTAGAAATCTACCATATTACAGGACTCAAAATCCCTCAATCCCTGGAATAAATCCTTTTAAATCTTTGGGATCAGTGCCTAGGTCCAAAACTTATAAGATTTGATAATGATTTTTCTTACAGCTGCCAAAAATATTATTGCCTTGAAATGGAAGGATGAGAACCACCCCACTGTGCAAGCTTGGTATTTAAAGGTCTGGAATTACTTCACTTTAGATAAGATTACTTCAGATCTAAACAGTCAAGATAATTCTCCAAAGTTTATGCAATTTATGGGAAAAATTGAAACCTTTTTTAATTAACATTTTACTGCTTACAGTCTAGAAATTGGTTGTCTTACATAATATAACCATCTTACATTTCGTGTTTGTATAAAATTCAGTTTTGAGATTTTGTGAGTTGTTCCGAAAAGCTATTATTGGCATTATATAATTGCATTCTTTTCTGCCATACCATGTATGCTCTTTATTTACTCAATAAATGAAAATTATTTTTAAAAAACAAAACTACAGAACAGTCACATTTGCGTCTTCTGAGGTTTCATTTGTCAGAAGAATCCTCCAAAAGGTAGGGCTACAACAATTTTTCTCCATTCTATTATTTTAATAGAGCTTTTCAGTATCCCATATAGAAATACCTTCTTCCACTGACAGAGAACAGAACATTGGACTTACCCTGAGAGTTTCTTCTCATCTGTAGACTGGAAGGTATCCTTCCTTCCCACTCAAGTTAGCAGAGGAAGAATTTGAGAGGAACTTGAGGGGGAGACTCTCTGGTGTTTACCTACCTTGTTCTAGTTCTCTAGTTTCAGGTCTCAAGGGACAAGTTGACCTTCATCTATAATTGCTGTGCTAGAGGTGGATCCATCTTCCTGAGAAGCTTGGCAATACATGAACTGGGCAGGTCAAACACCTACACCTTTGTCCATGGAGCAAGGAGGAGGAAGAACCACACAAGGATACATTTCAATCCACTGATGAGAACAAACCCTCATGATAAATCCAGTGTTGCGATTTGAACTACCAAATATTTCCATAGGTAGGTCTCCCCTACAGTTATCCCTGCAGACTCCCATAAAGGACCTGCGGCAACATGGATTGTCTCTAAAGCCCTCATGCAAGGAGCTGGACAGAATGGCCACCTGGCTTTCCCTGCCCATTGTCATCCCACCCTATAAATGTTTTGCCATGCTACTTTTAGTCAAAAGGTGCTTCAATGCACAGTACAGCCTTAGGTCCAGACAATGTCTTTCATAACCAGGTCTAGAGGGTGTCGCCCTGAAATGCCACCCTCTTTTGTGCCACTGGGTGGCAACAAGGAGGCAGAACAAAGAACTGTTTCTCATTAGCCAGACAATGGACCAATAAACACACAGCAGTAATTTAAACTTCCCACTCACTTTATGACGCGCTCACATTCGTCTTCTCAGCAGGGCTTCCTTCTGATTTCACGCTATTTGCCGCGAGGCTGCAAGTAATGTTGGCATTTTTGAGCAGCAAACAGAAACTGGTTTTTAGCAGTTTCTGTTTGCTGCACAAAAATGCCGACGCTTGCTGCAGCTCAGGGGCAGATAGTGTGAAATCAGAAGGAAGCCCCGCTGAGAAGACTAACGTGAGAGCGGCATCAGGTGAGTGGGAAATCGGTTTTCGTTTGCAACTACCATAGTTATGATTGGCTCTGGGGAGGAAATTAGAAGATGCCTTTCTCATTTTAATTCTCCCTTTTGCCTTGGTGAAACAACAGCTATTTCAGATAAATTAAGTTTGTCCATTTTGATGACTCTTAAGTTTAGCAAATCTCTGTTGACCATTGACAGGAATAAACAATGAATTCCTAGATTGTAATATGCTGCTGTCCTTCAAAATTCACAAACAGAAATATATTTGCCTAACCATTATTATTAGATAAGTATCTAATTGACAAGGCAGTGTCTCTTCCTCAGAAACCAAAAGCAGTAGAAGAATGTTTTTATTGTATTTATTTTACAAAATATATATCCTGTCTTCCTGTCCTCATAAGGGTCACTTCCATCTGTTCCATTGTGCCTCCCCCTAATTCCACTCTACAGTAAGGCAATAGGGCAGAGCAGTTAGCGAGTTAGTTTTAGATTTTTCCCCTTGTTTCCCCCCTCCAGTCGCCAAATAAAATAGTTCATTCACCTTTATGTAATTTTAGCTATGCTATTAGCGATTGTATGCTTTAGTTATATGATGTACTGGCCTGGTTCTGTTCTTCACCTATTTACACATTAAATTCCTAAATTTGAACAATATCGGCTTTTAAAGTTCTAGATCTCTCATAAAACACATATAGTTATTTCGGATTAAAAATTCTCAGAGTGAGGGATAAAATTATTAGCCTCTAATTTAAAAAGCAAAGCAGTTATCCAACAACACAACATGGTAAACTTGGAGCTGAACCAGTCCTAAACATGACCGTTTGAAAGAATAGGGCAGGTGGTCTCCTGTAACTGAAACATTGGACTTACCATGAAGGTTTCTTCTCTTCACTGGCGGCAAAGACATCTTCCTCTAGGTTATACCTTCTACTCCAGCACAGGGTTTCGGCAAATTAAAATGATCCCTAACAGGACCAGTTGCAGGCAGACTTTTCCCAGTCTTGTCAAAGCCAATTAGCAACTAAAAAATTAGCAACTAAAAATTTTATTATGTTAAACTTCCTCCTGTGAAGGCTAAGGGGAAGCCAAGAGGAGCTGCCTAACTCATGGGAGAACCCCAAGAGTAATGGTGTTCCCATTTCTTGACTTGAACCAGAGGCCTCAAAAAGACAGGCCAAGGGAGAACACTCTCAGCTTGGGCCAAGAGCCAGCCAAGGCTCCACAAAAGGTTTTCTGTCTAAGGATGCAAAAGGCATCCACAAGAACAATCCCCACTTGCTTCCCTCCCCCTCCCACCCAAATGATGGAATGAGAGTGACAATGAATCCATTAGGTATAGTATCTACATACTCAAAGCTGGTTGGCAACATTTGGCTAATCCTCTCATGTTTCCAGTACCCTACCCAATCCCCGTTGTGGTATACCTATGCTAAAGTGTACATCTGGTGAACACAACCCCCCTCCTTCCTGCCTCATCCCCCAGGATACCAAGGTAAAAATTATTTCAACTATCATGACACACATTAGCACCCATTCCCATCTTTTGTTTGAACCTGGGAACCTATTCAGTTCGCCCCAGAAGGGCCATCAATGGTAATTAAATCCACCACCTTCCAGAAGGGGAAACCACCCCTCAAAATAGTAAAAAAAGCCTGGAGTCTGGCCACGCCTCAGGCAATACTCCCTCGAAGCTGTGGAGTCTTGTGAGCAAAAATTCCACTTTGTGAATTACTGGCATTAAAGTTGTGAGCTACTGCATAAATTAATTTGTTCTGGGGCCATTTTCCCTGAGATAAGACAAAAATGTGTGAGCTGGAGGCTAAAAATCTGTGAGCTAGCTCACACCAATTCAGCTTAGAGGAAGTACTGGCCTGAGATATGCAATCTGTAGGCGAATAGACAGGTTACATCTCAGACTTCTTCAATACAGACGTTTGCATATCTGGACAGGTAATAAAAAGGTAGTCCTATGTGCAAGCACCAGTCATTTTCGACTCTAGGGTGACGTTGTTTTCACAATGTTTTCATGGCAGACTTTTTACAAGGTGGTTTGCCATTGCCTTCCCCAGTCATCTACACTTTCCCCCCAGAAAGCTGGGTACTCATTTTACTGACCTTGGAAGGATGGAAGGCTGAGTCAACCTGGAGCAGGCTACCTGAACCAGTTTCCGCTGGGATCGAACTCAGGTCGTGAGCAGAGGGCTCCGAATGCAGTACTGCAGCTTTACCACTCTGCACCATGGGACTCTTGGACAGGTAATATGCCCCCATAATTAAATCTTATAATTGCTATTTTCATTCCTCATTTTCTTAGTTTTTGAGTGTGTGTGTATATTTTTGATTGCTTGTGTGTGCTTGTAATCCATTATGTTTTCTAGTAATATCTCTTTAAAATCCTTTAAATTTGGAGTCTTCTTACTGAACTGGACCTTGGTAGACAAAGGCGTCCAATCTCTGTACCCTCTTGGTCTCTCCTAGTCTCATAGCTAATCTCCTCAGTACTGAAACAGGACCATTTCAGGTAACAGAACAATGGCATCTATGTGAATGAATCATATACAACCGTGGCCTGAAGAAAAAGGGATCCTAAGCAGCTCCATACTGGGTAGAGAGGATGACTTCATCCCCACTGAAGAGAAGAAGGCACAGTAAATCCAAGGTTTCATTCTCCTTCAGCGGGGGGAAGTCATCCTCCTGTGGGCTGTATCTTTGGATTTAGTGGCCATTCCCTTGGTTCTATCTGTACTCTCTGTTCAAGGAGCCCTGGAGGTGCTGAGCTTGAATACTTGCAAGGTGTTTTTCTGTTCAAATCATTAGCAGAGTTGCCTCCTTCTGCAGGGTGTGAGATTGTGCTCCACTCTGACAACTGGTATATGCTTTTGCTGTGACATTATGTTGATTAGGACATCCCTTCTGACTACCAAAAGCTTGAAAGCTAGCATGTAACTCCAAGCCAATTGATATTGTGCATCTGTTTCATCAATGTTCACTTTCTCTGAGCCAGCTGAACCACACAATGGGCTCCTCAACCCAGTAGACAGGCATCTGTTGTCAGAACCAAGGGAATCCAAATGAATGAAGGATACTAGCGGGCGGGGGGGAGGAGTGGCATTACTCATACGAGAGGCTTACTCCTTTAGGGCTCTCCTGGCCCCGGAGATCCCGGGCATAGAATGTGCCGGCCTGATGTGGGACGTTGGGGAGGGGTTGGAGGTTTGGCTGGTGTACCGACCGCCTAACGCACCAGCCGCCGCCTTATCATCCCTGGTGGAGGCCGCGGCAGGCTGGGCGTTGGAGTGCCCAAGGCTACTGGTCTTGGGTGACTTCAATGTTCATGCCGACGACGCGGACTCCGGCCGGGCGATGGATCTAGTGTCATCCATGGCGACACTAGGACTCTCCCAGGTTGTTACAACGCCCACTCATCAGGCGGGACACATGTTAGACCTGGTCTTCGCGGCGGGAGTACAAGTGAACGATATTGCAATGGAAGCAGTGCCATGGTCGGATCACTTTGCCCTCAAGGCCCGTATGGATATGCCACCCCAAACCCGTTTAGGCGGAGAGCATATTTTGGCTCACCCGCGGAGCCTGATGGACCCGGAACGGTTCCTGACGGCCCTACGGGATACCTGGCCCACTGGCGATTCCCTAGAGGTTCTGGTTGAGTCCTGGAACGACGGACTCTCCAGGGCTATCAAGGAGATCGCGCCGAGGCGTCCTCTGCGCCCCCGCCTCAAACCGTCTCCCTGGTTTAATCAGGAATTACAGCAATTGAAGCAGGACCTCAGACGACTAGAGAGGCTATGGCGGCGTACTCGAGACGAAGTGACCCGAACATCTTATAGAGAGAGTTTGAAGACCTATGAGATGGCAATCAAATCCGCAAAGAAGACATACTTTGCGGCTAAGATTGCGTCCGCAACTTCGCGCCCGGCACAATTGTTTGAGATAATTCGAGATCTGACTACTCTGCCCCAGGGCAGACCAAATTCTAGTGAATTGGAGATAGGCTGTGAGGCTTTTGCGAACTATTTTGCGGACAAGATCGCATCACTCCGCCTCGACCTCCCCGTCAACTTTGAGGCAGTTAACGTAACCGAGGCCCCGAGCATGTCTTCGGATTATATCCTGGACGGTTTCAGCCCCCTCAGCCTGGAGGAAGTCGACAGGATCCTCTCATCTGCCCGCCCAACAACTTGTAAACTGGACCCATGCCCTTCCTGGCTTATTAAATCTTGCCAGGGGGATCTCAGATATCCTATACGGGATATCATAAACAGATCCCTAACGGAAGGGCTTTTTCCAGCGCCACTCAAAGAGGCTGTGGTCTGTCCCCTCCTAAAAAAACCATCTCTAGACCCGGCCCAATTGGCACACTATAGGCCGGTCTCAAACCTGCCCTTTTTGGGCAAACTCATTGAGAGGGCAGTGGTGAGGCAGCTACAGACTTTCCTGGAGGACGCTTCCATCCTTGACCCACTTCAGTCCGGCTTCCGCCCAGGTCATGGGACGGAGACGGTGTTGGTCGCCCTAGTAGATGACCTCCAACGGCATCTGGATCGGGGTGGCTCGGCAGTGCTGATGCTGTTGGACCTATCGGCGGCGTTCGATACGGTCGACCATCGGTTGCTGACTTGCCGCCTCGCCGACGCAGGGATTCAGGGGTTGGCCTTGCAGTGGCTTTCCTCTTTCCTTGAAGGTCGGGGACAAAGGGTCGCGATTGGGGGGGAACTATCCCGGAGGCGCTCACTCGACTGTGGGGTGCCCCAGGGAGTGGTTCTCTCCCCGATGTTATTTAACATCTATATGCGACCTCTTGCCCAGATTGCCCGAAGGTATGGGCTGGGGTGCCACCAGTATGCTGATGACACCCAGCTCTATCTGCTTATGGACGGCCGACCGGTCTGCGCTCCAGATAACTTAGATCGGGCATTACAGGCCGTGGCCGAGTGGCTCAGACTGAGTTGACTGACATTGAATCCTGCGAAGACAGAGGTCCTTTGTTTGGGCCGTCAGGGGCCGGGGGGGGGGGAAATCCCCCTGCCAGCTTTTGGCGGTGTCCCGCTGAGGCCGGCGGACAGGGTCAAAAGCTTGGGGGTGCTACTGGAGCCGTCCCTAAATATGGAGGCTCAGATAGCGACCACTGCCAAGTCCGCGTTTTTTCATCTTAGACGGGCAAGGCAGTTGGCCCCCTTCCTGGACCCCGACGACCTAGCAACAGTGATCCATGCTACGGTCACCTCGAGGTTGGATTACTGCAATGCCCTCTACATGGGGCTGCCCCTGTGCCGGACCCGGAAATTGCAGCTGGTGCAGAATGCCGCGGCCCGGCTGTTATTGGGCCTCCCAAGATGGGGGCACATTCGGCCGGGTCTTCGGGCTCTGCACTGGCTTCCAATAATATACCGAGTCCGGTACAAAGTGCTGGTCATTACCTTTAAAGCCCTATATGGCCTGGGACCTGCCTACCTGAGGGACCGTCTCTCCCCACACGTTCCCCAGAGAGTACTGAGGTCTGGGACTCAAAATCTTCTCACCATCCCCGGGCCCAAGGAAGTGCGCCTCAAAACAACTAGAGACAGGGCCTTTTCCATAACGGCCCCTATGTGGTGGAACCAGCTACCGGAAGAGGTGAGGGCCCTGCGGGATCTTACTCAGTTCCGCAGGGCCTGTAAGACGACCCTCTTCCGGTTAGCCTACGCCTGACTAGACAAATGTAGCTTTCTAGATCTTAGATTTTTGTGATTATACTGCACAGTTTTAATGTAAAATGTAAAATTTTAAGGTTTTAAATGTTTGAATTTAAATGTATTAATTTGTTCCGATTTTATTGTTTTATTATTTGTTGTAAGCCGCCCTGAGCCACTTGTGGGAAGGGCGGGATATAAGTTACGGAATAAATAAATAAATAAATACTCCTTTGTTCCAATTGTTCCGATTGTAGCATCAAGCCAGGGATCTGGGTGAAGCTAGTGGGACGAGCTGCCTGCACAGGCACTGTAGAGCTGTAGGGTGAGGCACCTGGCCATACCACAGGGGGGCAGGAACTGCCTCTGCCCACAATGAAGCGGGGCCTCATCCAGAAATGGCCTTGCATGCCCATCCTGACCAAGCCTCAAAGGGAGGGATGGAGAGGCCCATCTGAATACTAGACGCCCAAAGGGCCAAAATCATAGCCTAGGTTGCTGCTGGGCCTGGGGAGAGCTTTGTGGGATTATCCTTAGGCAATCCTAGCCTATCATCACAACCCCATGCCTGGGGTAAAAATGGCTTGGCCTGCTTTGAGCCTGCTGCACAGGCACAGTGGAGCCAAGAGGGGGCATTCCAGCCATTCCACAGTAGGGCCACCTCTACCAATGATGGTACAGAGACTGGTACAGAAACTGCCTGTGTGCCCATTCCAACTGATGCCTTGGAGAGAGGGACAGAGAGTCCCAACTGAACGCTGGAGAGCCGGTTTGGTGTAGTGGTTAAGTGTGCGGACTCTTATCTGGGAGAACCGGGTTTGATTCCCCCACTCCTCCACTTGCACCTGCTGGAATGGCCTTGGGTCAGCCATAGCTCTGGCAGAGGTTGTCCTTGAAAGGGTGGTTGAAAGAGCCAGTTTGGTGTTGTGGTCAAGTGTGCAGACTCTTATCTGGGAGAACCGGGTTTGATTCCCCACTCCTCCACTTGCACCTGCTGGAATGGCCTTGGGTCAGCCATAGCTCTGGCAGAGGTTGTCCTTGAAAGGGTGGTTGAAAGAGCCAGTTTGGTGTTGTGGTCAAGTGTGCAGACTCTTATCTGGGAGAACCGGGTTTGATTCCCCACTCCTCCACTTGCACCTGCTGGAATGGCCGGGTCAGCCATAGCTCTGGCAGAGGTTGTCCTTGAAAGGGCAGCTGCTGTGAGAGCCCTCTCTAGCCCCACCCACCTCACAGGGTGTCTGTTGTGGGGGAGGAAGGGAAAGGAGATTGTGAGCCGCTCTGAGACTCTGTCCTTGAAAGGGCAGCTGCTGTGAGAGCCCTCTCCAGCCCCACCCACCTCACAGGGTGTCTGTTGTGGGGGAGGAAGGGAAAGGAGATTGTGAGCCGCTCTGAGACTCTTTGGAGTGGAGGGCGGGATATAAATCCAATATCTTCTATCTTCTTCTATGTGGCCAAAGCTGAAGCCATGGTTGCTGCTGGGTCTGGAGAGATCTCTGTGGGATTATCCCCAACTATCCTGCTTGATCACCACAATCCCATTCCTGGGGCAGTTTGGGAGAGGGAATCAGTGAAGAACCAGCACTCAAAGGAGTCTTGGTCTTTTTTCTCTTGCACATTGCTGCAAGAAGCTTTAAGGCTGTTAAGGTGGTTGATGTTTTTTAAACTGCCTTTGGCATAACTACTCCAAAGGCCCCAGTTAACTAGGCTGTCTATCTCACATTCTCTTTTGAAGGACTACTAGGCTAAACGAATCTTCCCTGGAGCAGCAAGGCTTTCTGACTGGGAAAGGTCCCTTTAGGGATCAGTTTACTTTGCACAAACCTTGCCTTGGAGTGAGTAGGACGTGTTAGCCAGAGAAGTCTGACTTCCCCCCACTGAAGGAGAATGGGAGTAATTTGACAGTCCTGAGCTGGGGGTTATCCTGATGTTTCAATGCTTGCAGATCCAGTATGATAGATGAGACATTATGTACTTAACATAACATTTGTTGAACATATAGTTTTCATATGCATCTTTTGAATAAAGTATATATTCAAAATCATCCCCATTTTGAAGTCAATTAAAATTTCTACATGTTTGGAAACAAAGAAAGCAGGTAGCAGGCACAAATGATCAGCTTATAAAGTATCTCTATGTGTGAGAGGGAGGGGGGTTCTATTTTTAAAATAGAACTTCAGCATACAGGTGCAACAAACAGGTTGCACTTGCCTGTAACCATTGTTCATCGAGTGGTCCTCTGTACAGGCAAACATGGGACTGCCTGAAGGGAGGCCTGCCATGGAAAAGATTCCCAAGCTTTCTGATAGACTAGGAGCACCCCTCCTTCCTCAGGTGCTTTCTCACCAAAAAGATCACCTGACTTGGAGGAGGGGAGCTACTCCCCCAGTTCTCTCCATGCCACTGCCGAGACCCTGAGATACACCAAGGTTACAGAAAGTTCATAGCAGGGCAGGGATGGATGTGTGCCTGCACAGAAGACCATTCAATAAACAGTGACTGCAGGTAAATGCAACCCTATTTTCATCTTCTTGGCTTCTGTGCAGTCCCACATGAGAAGATTAGCAAGCTCACTGAATGAAGGAGGTGGGTGTGAGGATGGATTACATGAGGACATTGACCATGTGTGACATTGTAACAGGGTTTCAACCCTACTGCTTCTGATCTGTAGCATCACTAGAACTTCAATAAGGGAGGAGAGCATTTTTTGCAACCAGTGGCCGAAATCTGTCAACAGGATGGGGTGTGAACTGGCAGAGACTGACCAAGAGAGAGATCTTGGGGTCATGGTAGATAACTCACTGAAAATGTCAAGACAGTGTGCGTTTGCAATAAAAAAAGGCCAACGCCATGCTGGGAATTATTAGGAAGGGAACTGAAAACAAATCAGCCAGTATCATAATGCCCCTGTATAAATCGATGGTGCGGTCTCATTTGGAGTACTGTGTGCAGTTCTGGTCGCCGCACCTCAAAAAGGATATTATAGCATTGGAGAAAGTCCAGAGAAGGGCAACTAGAATGATTAAAGGGCTGGAGCACTTTCCCTATGAAGAAAGGTTGAAACGCTTGAGACTCTTTAGCTTGGAGAAACGTCGACTGCGGGGTGACATGATAGAGGTTTACAAGATAATGCATGGGATGGAGAAAGTAGAGAAAGAAGTACTTTTCTCCCTTTCTCACAATACAAGAACTCGTGGGCATTCGATGAAATTGCTGAGCAGACAGGTTAAAACGGATAAAAGGAAGTACTTCTTCACCCAAAGGGTGATTAACATGTGGAATTCACTGCCACAGGAGGTGGTGGCGGCCACAAGCATAGCCACCTTCAAGAAGGGTTTAGATAAATATATGGAGCACAGGTCCATCAGTGGCTATTAGCCACAGTGTATGTATGTATATAAAATTTTTTGCCACTGTGTGACACAGAGTGTTGGACTTGATGGGCCGTTGGCCTGATCCAACATGGCTTCTCTTATGTTCTTAACAGGAGAAGCAGTAGGGTTGAAACCCTATTACAGTGAACTCTTTGTACACCTAGAAGTACAAGATCTAGTAGTGTAGGGATGAATGCTTGCCACTCAGAAAAATGGAAGGCTACTGCTACAATGCAGGCAGGGAGTGGACCAACATATCAAGTTATTGGCAGGACTGAGAATAAGCAGGTTTGTCTTATAATAATGAAGGCAGTGGAAACAGGTGTGATGTGCACAAAGAAAGGATGGACTGGAGGTGCCATAATGAACTTTCTGTAGTTTGCAGAGCAATGTGTGTAGCAAGATAACTGGGGTGGGGTGGGGACATAAAAACAATTGCCTTGGTGAGGATTAGAAGAGAATCCATCAATGACAGGGATCCCTGTCCAGAAGACGAAGAAGATGATATTGGATTTATATCCCGCCCTCCACTCTGAAGAGTCTCAGAGCAGCTCACAATCTCCTCCTCCACAACAGACACCCTGTGAGGTGGGTGGGGCTGGAGAGGGCTCTCACAGCAGCTGCCCTTTCAAGGACAACCCCTGCCAGAGCTATGGCTGACCCAAGGCCATGCCAGCAAGTGCAAGTGGAGGAGTGGGGAATCAAACCCGCACACTTAACCACTACACCAAACTGGCTCTCCAGAAGGAAACTCAAAGGACAGGGGCTGGAACCTCCCACAGTGGGGCAACAATCTATACCTCATATCAGATTATCAGGGAGTTGGTCTCCCTTAGGCAATAAAAATGTAGTTTCTGTTGAGTGTCTGCATTAAAACAAAAGACAAAAGGAAAGTATAACCGTTTTCACACACAGCTTACCTCGCAGTCACAATCCTGTTCCCTCCGCAGCGTCCAGTCGGATTTCCCACCATCTGCGCCGGAGTTACAGGAAGTGTCACAGCTTTTTTGTAGCAAACGTAAACCGCTAAAACCCAGTTTACGTTTGCTATGCAGAAGCTGCGGCACTTCCTGTAACTCCGGCGCAGATGGTGGGAAATCCGACTGGATGCCTCGGAGGGAACAGGATTTTGACTGCGAGGTAAGCTGTGTGCGAAAATGGTTAACGTCCAGTGTTCTAGGGGGCGAAAGTGGTATGGCAACTAATTCTTTAGAACATGGTGGTGCGTGGGGAGCAGCGGTAATGAAGTTCCCACAACTTTTACCACCCTACTCTTATTATCAACTTTGATTCTAATTCTGACTTCCTGCTGCCTTAATTAAGAGTGCTAGTACAGCCCATCAACAACTGCAAAGAGATAAATTATATTTACAAGCACACTGGGACCTTAGACATTGACGAGAAAATGCTGTTGTGTTGGCCTGGTTGTGCCACGGAGGACCAGCGCAGCCGCAGCACTGCATGAAAACTCACACAAATTTCCATTAGAGAACGTTGGTGCTGGCCCCACTAAGCACCAAGGAGGATTTGGAAGTGGAGTCTCAGGGTGCTCAGAGCATTGTGGCAGCACAGGGCATTTTGCCCCGAAGACGAGATCTACCAGACAAGCCCGGACGAGCTCAGTACCAGCTGTGGAGTTTTGAGGTGATTGGGGCATCGCAGCAGCACGGGACAACTCACCCTGAAGGTGATATCTGCCGGACAAGCCTAGACAAGCTCAGTACTAGTTGCAGCTACCACTTGGGATGCTAACTGGTGGCACTTTGGTCTACTTTAGTTATATCCCAACGGCACAACCAGGGATTGCTGCCCCCCCGGACCTATCTGGACTGGCCTGGGAGTTAAACTGGGGCCACTGGAGGCAAGAGCCACACCAGGCTATTACAGAGACTCAGCTGCTGATTTTGATAGGGCCCAAGATAGAAGAAAACTGCTGCTATGAAATGAACACAGATTTATCCTGCACTGTAAGTGTACTTGATTTGGATCATCTTTAGCACTTGGCACTTTCATTCTGCACTTTAATTGGAAGTATATTATTTATTTATACTTATTATTTATATTTATTTATCTGGTCTATTATCTATTTGGTTTGGAATTGTTTTAGTGCTAATTGATTATATTTCTATTTGTAATATTTTAAATTTATATAGAATTGTGGGAGGGATATAGTTAATTAGTGGAATTAGTATTATTGTAACTGAACCATGTACAAGCTACTGTGTTTGAATTGATTTTTAGCTACTTAACTGAGTGGATCTTAATAGAAGAGGGAGAATTTTTTTGGGTTGAATTTAGGAAAGGTAATTACATTGGGTTTTGGAATTAATTGGCTATGGGTTATAATTGGTAATTGGGTCAATTTAATTATAGGAATTTGGATCATATAATTAGTGGGCTGAGAATTATTGTTGAGAACATGTAGAGGGTATAGTATAGTGGGCACATGCAAGCTGGACTATCTCAGCCCGATAGCATTGTGCGGGGTTGGCTATGTCTGGGTCAGGGATTCCAGTCATATGGGGGCGGGGGAGATGTGGTGGTGGGACCAGGTCTCAGTGTTCTGGAAGAGGTCAGAGATGTAGGAATGCTCGGACCTGGGAGATTTCAATTTTCACGTTGATGATGTGGGGTCGATGTGACTGGACCGGTCACACTTTGGATTTGGTTTTGGGGGCTAGGATAACACCTGATCTGATAGCTGTTGATACAGATCCATGGTCAGGTCATTATGCCCTGAAAGTCCGACGACTTGCAGCCCTCCTCCTGTTTAGGAGGCGATCATATTTATGCTCGCATGCAGAGCAAATTGGACCCAGAGCGGCTTCGAGAGGCTCTGCAGGATCTGATGCCCCATCGCAGGTCATTAGATGAGCTAGTAGAGAATGGGTACTCTTAGTTTTCTGCTGCCATCGATGACACTGCCCCCCGGCATCCTCTTCATTGACGTACCAAAGCAGCTCCATGGTATACCCTGGAGCTGCAGAGGATGAAATGGCTACTTAGACGGCTAGAGTGAGCGTGGCGGAGATCTTATGACGAGGAGTCTAGAACTTCTTATAGAGCGTTTATGAAGGTCTATGAGAAGGCAGTAAAGACTGCTATGAAGGAATTCTATGCAGCCTCCATTGCATCAGCAAAATCGCGCCCGGCCCAATTATTTAGAACAATTCAATCATTAACTACACAGCCAACAGGCAATCTAAAAGCTAGGGAATTGGATATTGGCTGTGAGGTTTTCGCGACTTATTTCGCAGATAAGGTCTCGACTCTCTGCCAAAATCTCCCAGCCACAGTTGATACAGTATGGGAACTGGAAGCCCATTGTCCGTCTTCATGTCCTATGTTGGAGCACTTCAGCTGTCTTTCTCAGGAAGATGTGGACAGGATCTTGGTTTAAGTGAAGCCAACCACCAGCCCGCTGGACCCATGTCCATCTTGGCTCCTTAAAGCAGGTGGCAAGGGTATCCAAGGCCCCTTAACTAATATTGTTAATCTTTCCCTGGTAACCGGGACTTTTCCAGCTAAGCTTAAAGAGGCAGTGGTTCGTCCGCTTTTAAAGAAGCCATATCTAGACCCAATGATCTTGGCCAATTACTGCCCAATTTCGAACTTACCGTTCCTGGGTAAGGTAATTGAAAAAGCAGTGGCTGAGCAGTTCCAAGCTTTCCTGGTGGATGCCTCTATCCTTGATCCCTTCCAGTCCGGCTTTCGTCCTGGCCATGGGGCGGAGACTATTTTGGTTGCCCGCACAGATTACATTCTAAGGCGGATCAAGGCGGGTCAGCACTGCTATTGCTATTAGACCTTTCAGCAGTGTTTGACATGGTTGATTATGATCTAATGACCCACCGCCTTGCAGTTCAGGGGGTAGCCTTGCAGTGGTTTTCCTCCTTTCTTCATGGTCGGGGGCAAAGGGTGGCGATTGACGACCAGACTTCCCTGCAGTATCCACTTGAATGTGGTGTACCTCAAGGAGCCATTCTCTCACCAATGATGTTTAACATCTACATGCGCCCGCTTGCCCAGATTGCCAGAGGTTTTGGGCTGGGTTGTCACTAGTATGCAGATGACACCCAGCTCTATCTGTTGATGGATGGTCATCCAGACACTGCCCCAGACTATCTGACTAGGGCACTAGAAACTGTGGCTGGATGGTTGCAACTAAGCTGGCTGAAGCTTAATCCAACGAAGACGGAGGTCCTGTACCTGAGTTGGGGGGAGGGTCAGATCTGGCGTCCAGCTTCCCACCCTGGATGGCGCTTTTTTGGTGCCAGCTCATAAGTTGAGAAGTTTGGGAGTGATACTGGATGCCTCACTTTCCATGGAGGCCCAGGCCACAGCACTTGTGCGAGCTCCCTTTTACTATCTTTGGCAGGCCAAACAAGTGTCCTATCTGACCCCCCAGGACTTAGCTACAGTGATCCATGCAATGGTCACTTCCAAGTTGGACTACTGTAACTCGCTCTATGCAGGCTTGCCATTGGAGCTGATCCAGAAAATCCAGCTGGTGCAAAATGTGACAGCACGGTTGTTAACTGGATTGCCTGTATGGGCAAGCAGTCAGCCCATGTTGCGCAAATTGCACTGGTTACCAATTGAATACCGGATTCACTTCAAGATTTTAGTGCTGACATTTAAAGTCTTACGCGGCCTGGGACCAACATACCTGCAGAGCTGCCTCTCCCCATAGGAGCCCCAAAGACTGTTGCAATCTGCCAACCAACATCTTCTGGTCATCCCAGACCTAAAGGACATCCGTCTTGCCTTGACCAGGGCCAGGGTTTTTTCGGCCCTGGCCCCGGCCTGGTGGAATCAGCTCCCCATGGAGATCCAGGCCATACTAGACCTGTTGCCATTCCATAGGGCCTGTAAGATGGAGTTGTTCCGCCGGGCCTTCAGTTGAGGCAAGTGGCCATCCTCTCCTCTGTATTGCTCAGCCATCTACTGCCTACCTCCGCAATGACTTACCATCTGAATTATTATACTCGGGTCGATAACTGTGTTTAATCTGCAATGTGCCTGCCCCGCCTGTATTACATTTTTATTGAGTTATGTGGTGTTGTTTAGTTGTAGAGTATTAATTTTATGTTTCTATTTTAATTGTTTTTATGCTTGTAATTCACCCTGAGCCCAAATGGGGGAGGGTGGAATATAAAACTGCTAAATAAAATAAAAAATAAAACACTAGGACACACTGGAAAACACATGCCTACAGCAGGGCCCCACATCATAGGGAAGGAGAGATCACAGACACCGACTTCCAAAGGCTCAGCTTCCAAAGAAGTGTTTTGAGAAAAAGCACAGCTGAGAGCACAAGAATAGTGCATGTTAGAGGTCTGTCCCAGAAATAAGGAAAAACAAGACTGGGCATCTCCTGAAGGGTAAAATATACACCAAAAATACATATTCTGTTATAGTGTCATATATAAATACATAAATTCTGATCCAGAGTAAAGGAATGGATCTGTCATGTAAATCATCAACATAGGCTGTGAGATACAGGCTGGGTCCAGATGGCCAGCTTGGGATGACAGCCTCCCATCTCAGAAGGAAGCCGGCAGAAAGAGAAGCACTGTGGGACAGCTGGATGTTGTGTGGCCTGCCGCCAGAATGGGGACGGGTTATGCCCAGAGTGGTGGTCACACAGCTCATGCACTTGACTGCTGCTTCCTGGGCACTCACCAGCCATTCAGACAGCCAGGAAGGCACCCTGGAAATGCTTTACCGATTTGCTACCACTTGGTATATGGTAGCCTTTTTGAGGCAGCAGGACGGGTAAGGATGGGGTGAGAGCGGGAGCAGGGCGGAATCTAGATGTGCATGTTTGAATACTTTTTTGGTCCAGTCATGGGGCATCCCTGAGGTGGCTTATATTGCTGGACCTAGCCACAGTGTGTCAAACTCTCTTAAAATGGGACTGTAAGAAGACCATATTGACCTGTTGATTCACAACATGAAGGGAAACTGCAGTAGAGAATCTCTGCTTTCTATTCAGGTTAAACGTACAGCAGCCTTACTCTGTAATGGTAAAATTAGAGACAAAAGTGCTCTCAGTCCGCTAGGTCATCAAGAACAATAGAGATGATCACTGGAATCAACCATATTGGGATTGTAGTAGAGGCTGTAATGTCAGTAATTACATTATGCCCATAAAAGATATCCAATGGGGGAGATGTTTTGAGTAAGAAAACATAAGTTAGTTGAAAAGTTTGGAGTTTATCTTAATCCCTAACAGGGATTCAGAGTGTCTTATAACATTTCATACTTTTTCATCATTTCATCCTCACTAGAACCTTGCAAGGTGGATCAAGTGGAGAGAATGTGATGATCCCAAGTCAGCATGTTTGCAGACAAAATGGCTTTTGAACCTGGGTCTCCCAAATCCAAGCAGCACTATACCACACCAGCTTTTGCTTCAAAGTGAGTTCTGCAGGGTAATAATTGCTAATGAAAACACTGGCAGCGAAGGAATCCCCCCAACTCACTGACAGTTCCAAAGCATACCATGGAATCAAGAGGAGTGGGGAACTACATAGGCTTGCCTACAAAAGCATACTACCCAATCACTTCTGAGTTCCCCACAGAGATGGCAACGGTATCAATGCTGAAAGACTGCAGCCAGGTGGTGGACTGGGTCTGCTGTGCAAGCTTTTAAAGCCAGACTTTAGGAAAAAGGCTCGGAGCAGAGCTGAACTGAGAACTGGTTCTGGTTCTGGAATCCAGGCGGCCCTAACAGAGTGAAGCACAGCAGGACTTAAGCATAAGTAGTCTGTTGTCTCAGGACGTGACTAAAAAAAGGAGAAACTCCACCCACTTCAGCCACTCTTCAAAACTATAGGAGCTGAAGAGGTCCAACCAACCCCAGCTAAAGGGCACAATACCCTTCTGACACATAATACGTTTCACAAAGAGGCACAGAGAATAGCAAGGGGCTGTATTAACCCATGCCTCCACAGCCAGGCACAGTTTTTAAAACAGGCCAACAGGCCCTCCTTCCAGGCTTCTTGTTGGAACTGCACACCAAGAGAACCACAGGAATGAGAAACTACAACAAAAAACCTGGAAAAATAACGAAAAAAAGACAGAACACACTTACAGCGTATCAAAAAAACTCTCAATGTCCTTTCTCAATATCAAAAATACATTTCATAAACAAGAAACTGTCAATGATACCCAGCTGTTCAGCCTCAACCAAAACTACTCTGATAACATCTGAAATATCCTACCAAACATATTTCAGACGTTATCAGAGTAGTTTTAGTTGAGGCTGAACAGCTTGGTATAATTGACAGTAAGACTAGTAGGTTTTTGTTTAATCAGACTCCAAGGATTCCAGTACTATACACGCTTCCTAAAATACATAAAGGCATCACACCTCCCCCAGGAAGACCTATCATATCACGGTTTAATTCAATACTTGAACCGCTAGCGAAGTACATTGACCATCTTTTGAAGCCTTTCATGCTTCAGATTCCCTCTTACATTAAAGATACTAGAGACTTTGTTTCCAGGGTTGAAGGAATGAGGATTCCTGATGATGCATGCTTATTAACTCTTGATGTTACATCTCTTTATACATGCATTCCTCTGGATGAGGCAAGGTTGGTAATTGAGGACTGTTTACAAACTAGACACGACCGGCATCCGCTGACTTATTTTTTGATGGAATTAACGGACATAGTTTTTGAAAAAAAAAATTATTTTCGTCTTGATGAGAATTTTTACTTACAGAAACAAGGGGTTGCCATGGGCAGCAGTTTGGTGCCTTCGGTTGCCAACCTCTTCATGGCACGCCTGGAGAAGGAGAGTATATGTTCTCCACAGAACCCATTTTTTGAGTCTATTTTGGTTTATTTCAGATTTATTCATGATTTGTTTCTGATTGTGAAAACCGCATTTAGTCACTTCCCTCATTGAACGGATGAATGGGGTACATCCCAAGATTAAATTCACTGGTAAATCTGATAGATTTGAGGTGACCTTCCTGGATCTGATTGTATATAGAACCAATGACAATAGGGCTGCGGTTAGACTATACAAAAAGCCCTTGGATAAGAGTTCTTTCTTGCACTACCGATCATTCCATCCTTTACATTTGAGGAAAAGTCTTCCCTTTAGTCAGTTTTTAAGAGTTAAACGTAACTCTTCAGAGGAGAGAGATTACATTAGAGGTCGAGATTCTTTGGCTCATGAGTTTGTTTGTCGTGGCTTTCCAATCACGGTGGTCAGTGAGGCCATACAAAAAGCTGAGAATGTGCAAAGGTCTCAATTGTTTGCAGACAGGGAGATGAGGAGAGAGAATAGAATGGCATGTGCCTTTGATTATACCCCACTTTCCAGCAGAATGACCATCATTAACAGACATTGGCATTTGCTTAGTGAAGTGGCTGGGTGCTTGAGGAGCCCCATAACAGGGTTCAGAAATATGTGTAATATTAGATATATGGTTACAAGATCAGATATTAGGAGTAGGGAGTTATCAACCAGGGTACTTTTGGAAATTTCCCTTGTGGTAGGTGTAAGGTCTGTCCTTTGGCTATGCAGACAAAGGAATTTGTGCATCCCACCAATGGCTTTAGGATTACACTTAGACATCTGAGCACCTGTTCCTCGCGTTTTGTCTTGTACGCAATTTTATGTGGGTGTAACAGGATTTACATAGGCAACACAACTGGACGGATCAGAGTTAGGATCCTTGAGCAGCCTTAAAAACATGTCTTATGGAGCATTTTGTGTCTAATGGTCATACTGAAAATGACATGAGATTTTGTATTTTATTTAAATATGAGAGTGCATATAGATTCCAGAGAATCTTGCTGAAAGAGGAGGCTTTTTGGATTTTCAAAATGGAGGCGCTAGAGTCCATGGGTCTGAATTCAGCCTGGGACCTTTTTTGTTTTTCGTGAAGTGATATATGAATGGAATCAATTTTCTTGTATGTATTTTTCTAGTATGAACTTTTAACATATTTAGGAGACTATTCTGGAAACTATATTGTAACCTGGGTATTAGTTTGTGTTTGTTGAAGTATGTTTCTTTAAGAATGGTTATCACCTGTTCTGTATTAACGCGATATATGGGAGAGTGTGTGTGAGTATCTGAGAGTATTGTCTCCGTGTGATGTGCTGTGCTAGTTATTTCTGTGTTAATTGGGAAGTGTGATTTGTTTATGGGATTGAATTGCAAATTTGTAATGCAATGTTTGAGGATGTTTATGTGGATGACCTTGTGTGGTTTGGTTTTCCAGACGTGTGGGAGAACGCCTCCGGGACAAAGGAACTATCAGAAACAGTAGTATGTTCGTTGCTGTAGAGGCTTTGTCTATACCCACAGTTAAAGTTCAACTGTTGAAATGTGAAGCATGTTAACGTGTTTTGGAACTTGAAAAAAGTTTCAGAAAGGCTGCTGGAACTTTTACACAAGGAATTTCCCTGAGTACTAGCACTTTAATTTACCCGCGGGAATGGGTGAATGGACATTCAAGCTTTAATAATAATAATCATATTTAATTTATATCCCGCCCTCCCCACTAAAGCAGGCTCAAAAATTGAAGTCAGAAATTGACACGCCTAAAGAATATGTGGATTTTTCCATTCCTCTTCCTTAATAAGTGTAACTTTTGTATGGATGTGATTGTTTCTTGTTTATGAAATGTATTTTTGATATTGAGAAAAGACATTGAGAGTTTCTTTATACACTGTAAGTTTGTTCTGTCGTTTTTTCGTTATTTTTCCACAGTTTTTTTTGGTTGTAGTTTCTCATTGGAACTGACAAAAGGCAGAAAGGGGGTAGGTTTCCTTCAGGCAGGCAGTCTCTGCCAGGCCACGTCTCCAAGCTTCCTCACTGGAAGTGAAGGGAGGGGCCAAAGAATCCTGCAGTCAAGCAGCGCCTGCCAGACCAGACTTCCAAGCCTCTTTTTTCTCTCGTTATCAAGAGAAGGGAGAGGGGAGGGAAAAGCTTCTAGGTCAAGTCTGAGGACTTTGATGTCAAAGCCATAGAGCAAGGAAAAAACTTCGAGGCAGATACCGCGTGGAGCCGACTTCTCTGCCCCTATTCAAGCTGGCGCACAGCCAAAGTTCATGAAAAGAGCCAAGTTCATAAAAAGAGCCAGTTATTATAAGGCTCTGTCTACCACACCTCACCAGGAGGGGGAATATGCCTTTATCCAGGCTGGCAAACATGCAAAGCCTCTGAAGAAGGCATGTAGTCTAGGCTCTTGGGCCATGCCTCACCAGGAAAGGGGGATATACCTTTATTCAGGCTGACACATAAGCAAAAACTTTGAAGAGTCCAGACCGATCCATGTGTGCCTTCAGGAGAAACTGGTGACAGCAAGAGCAGGCAGCCAAGGCAAAAAATGGCCATTTATCATGATGGCAAAAAAGAAAAAACTGTTGAGAAAAACATCTCCGCCTCAAAACTGAGGTGAGGAAAAACACCGAGATGCCAGAAGTGAGCAAGAAAAAGATGCTTCAATTCCCTCGTGTAGTGAGGCAGACGAGGGAGGGGTGGTGGTAGGATTTCACACACTCGTTGCCCACAGGGCCATTTTTGTTACGTTTGAGTGCAGTGAGACCTTTAAGACCACGCTTTATTCTGGGTATAAGCTTTCCGATGCACACACACACTTCTTCAGATAACTTAAGACCAACGTTTATCCTGGGTATAAGCTTTAGTGTGCAGAGCAGGCCTTGAATTCAGCAGGAGCTCATAGGAGCACAGTCTATTAGAAAGCTTGGGAATCTTTCCACAGCAGACCTGCCCTCAGGCAGTCCCAGGTGAGACTACACAGAAGCCATGAAGATGAACGTGGTCTCTTACGCCCTTCCTTGCAGCTACAGTAGTGGAAACATTTTTCTCCAGCCAAGTGCAGATGCCAGAAGCTCCTGAACCTTTCTGAGGGTTCCCCCTCCTCCTCCCCATCTACCTTGTCCATTGAATAGTAGGTGCAACTGTATAACAATTCCTGGATTAGGAGAGTGGGCAGCCAGCCAGCCAGCCAGCCAGCCACCAGGGGCTTTGCCACACATCCAGCAACCCTCATTAACCCTGGGAGAAGCCCATGCCACCCTTTCTCCAATTCTTATGTGATTTTGGGCAACAGGTGGCTTGCTGGCCTTTTGACTGCGGGGGTGGGCAGCCAAGGAGAGCCCCAGATGAGTGAGGCCTGCTTGGGCTGCCTGGATCTCTGGCCAGTCCAAGCAGGCCTCGCTCACCCAGGGCTCTCCTTTCTTGCCTCAGGTTGCTTTTGGCTGGTGGGGGGTGACATTTGCTAACGAGATGATGCTAATGAGCTCCATCACCTATTTTTCTACAAAATGACCCCTGGTGCAGAGTATCTGAAGAGGTGTGTGTGGACACAAAAACTTATATCCAGAGTAAACTTTGCTGGACTTACAGATGCCACTGGACTCAACCTTTGTTCTGCTGAAAGGAAAACATGAATGTTAGATATTTATTTGCTGAGTCACTTTTTCCCCTTCTTTGCTGACCTCTGTGAACTCTCAGCCAGATGCCCTCACAGCAGCCAGACCCAAATAATTAATTTTCCTATTTGGTTGGTAGTTATTTGTAAACTTCCTTTGTATTCTGCCTTGTGTCCTATTGCAGGGGAAGGGTTTGAAACAAATACCAAATAGTTATAATTATTCTATGAATGAACCCTATGAGTTCATCTCACAATGTGCAATGCTACCAGTCAACAAGACAGGCATGTTGTGTGCAGATCAACAAATCCAGTTACAAACGATCTATTGAGTTTCTGCTTTCTGAGATTTCACTAGGAACTGCCACCTATTTTCACGTTTCAGTGACTGAGGCTTTCAGATCCAATTGAGACAGTGTGGTGCAGGATCTGGAAGACCAGGGTTCAGATCCCCACTCTGCCTTGGAAGCTTGCTGGGCATCCTTAGGCCAGTCACATATACACTCAGCCTAACATACTTTACAAGGTTGTTGTGAGAATAAAATGGAAACACCCACTTTGCATCCCCACTGGGGAGAAAGGGTATAGCAGAAGTAAGTAAATAATTAATAAGTACAATGACATTGTGAGCGTATGTGTGTGTTCTGAAAAATAATTCCATTAAAAATCTGTCAGAATCTGAGGTACTAAAGACTGAAAAGTGATGCCTTGTCCCCATCCATATAGCAAGCTAGAAAGGAGCTTCCATTGTCTGGTTTTGGGATGCTATCTCTCTGCCTGCCTGCTTAGATCCCCCAGATTTGCATAGTAGTGAGGGCAAGGAGTGGAGGAATGTATCTTTCACCTACTGCCATATTTTCACTGTGCTTTTGACCTCTGCACATTTGATGATTATTTAAATCAAGTAAACAGAACGTTCCATCTGCATACAGCTCTCATTGTGCCCCTATGTGAAAAATGGGGTGTCTTTTGTGAATTATGGATAAGCCTCTGTTTCTGGCATGATATGCAGGCAATCACTAAATTAAAATGGGACCCTAAGTAGGGATTTAATTGTATGTGTCCCTTAAATTTATAGGATAAATGGCAAAGGTAGAAAGCTTATGCACCAAATGGCTTTCGAAAACTTTTAAGTAAAGGTTTGCATTCACCACTATCAAAACATTCCAGGGAGCACCACAGTTCTGAAAAAAAAACACTTTAATTAGACAACTGCAAGCACCTCAAACAATAGGTTATTGTTACAACACGGGGTACCATCTCACGATCTAGTTATTGCAAAAGCATTTTAATAAATTTAGAATGGACAAAGCCAAGAAAAAGTGGCACCATAACTAATGTGTAAAACCAGGAAAAAATTACATTCAACCCACTGACTTCTAAAAGAGGCTAAAATATACCTCCATATTTTACATTCTAAAATCTGTATTGCCTATGAGTCCTCTTTTGGAATCTACTTCGTTTTTTTCTAGGAAAACACTTAAAATTTTGTGTGCAATTTACAAAGGAAGATTTGTTCCTTAATATGTCAATTCATGGGAAAAATAAGCTAGTGCAATTTGTTTTAGAAACACGTAAAGCTATATGTGGAAGGAGCATGATTTTTTTGTACTATAAATTTAGAATCCACCCTGTTCTTCCTTTTTTCTTCCTAAAGTGGTAACATCTTTTTTCTTTCTTGAAAGGTTAAAGAGTATGTCCCAAAGAATCCTTCTTCAAATCTTCCCAATTATTAAGACTAATGCATTAACCTTCCTTTATCAAAAAGCAATACTACCAAGCCCCCCCATCCCAATTCAGTGCAGAGCAAGTGATCCAATTTCTCCTTAAAAGCACTTGAAACAGGCAGACCTTCCACAGCAGCACTGAAATGAGTTCTCCTTCCTTTACGCTTCTGTGGAGAATGAAACAAATAGGAGCAACTTGCTTTCAAATCCAGTCTGGGCACTGCTACAGAAGGAGATCGCGGCATTGTTCCCGGCAGCAGCTTCATATCTGCTGCATGCAGTTCGGATGCTGCAGTTCTCAGGATTTGGTATCATTACTCTACACTTCAGGTGTGTGTCCCCCTCCCCCATCCCATTTTTAATGGAAGTAAACATTTACAGGGTGCATTTACATACAATATTTTACAAGAAAATTGTCCCTTTGCCAGAAGATAGAATTGTACATTTTTTCCCCCCAAATCTGACTTGGTAATGCCTCACGCTTGTAAATTATATAATACTCAGCTAAAATATTTTTCATAAATAGTTACAAAACCTGCCAAAACACGAGAGGAGAATAAAGGGTGTTTTTGTTCAAAAAGTGGATGTCTGAATGCCACACAACACAAGAAACAATGCTTAAAGACATATTAGTAAGTGTTTTCTGCAGAGAGTCAATAAAACTACCAGCTGAAGACAAAAAGACCACCCCTCCCAAAAACACAGTGCACAAAAAGCAAAATGTCAAACAGTACCTCAAAGCAAAATAAAGGTCTGGGGTTGAAGCCAGCTCATTTATGATCCTGTTAAAGAGCACTTATGACAGTCACCGTTTAGGGTCTGATGTGTAGGGACATGGGTGCTGGCCCAGGATGAGAGTGGGAGATTCTGCTAAGAATTCAGCCAAGGGTGCCTGAGGCATTCGCCTGCTGAGGCCCGCTTCTCCGGAACCATTTCTAGCATAGGGATCAGGAAATCTGTAAACTCTGCTGCATCTTCTTGAGGCCAACCATACTTCTCCACAAGGACATCAAAGAGGCTCCAAGGTTTCAGCTTCATAATGTGTCGAAGTTCTCCTGCATCGGGGAAAGAACCAATATAACAACTGACTTTATCGGGACTTTGTACCTGGTTGATTTTCAGCCTTGGATGAAAATTTCACCTGACCACGGAAAAACCTTGTTTTATTCATGAGCTGATGAATAAAAAGGCTTGAATGCATATAATCACTCATTTGGATATGTTAGCCCTTCCTATTGGCAAAGAATCAAGGTGAGTAATAATTAGAGTCTGTGTATCGAAAAGAAAGCATTTCCATTTCATTTATACAGGCATATTAATAATATATGTAACCATACACCACTTACCTCACTTCTACCAACAAACTACAGAACTGAGAGCTGTAGAATGCATTTTTCCTTATCTCTGCTTTACATAACAATAAAGGTACACACTGAATTCCAAGTTTAATTCCCACAAATTTTGGACAGAAGACTATCTAAGAATTTGACTTCAGCAGGATTTAATACAGAAAAGGGTTAATGTTTGTAAATGTTAACATAAAGAATCAGAATTCATAAATGAACACTAGAACACTATATGTAACCCTAGAACAAATGCAAGGGGAAGACCTTAGAAAGCAGCCAGGCTGGTCCTGCAGCTTTGTGACGATGGCAGGTAATCCGAAGGCAGGTAATCCTTGCTGAAGCAAATGTGGGCAAGGTCTCATCAGGGCTGCCTTGGGACATCCCCTGGGAACGCCACCTGTCCCATATTTTAGTTTCAGTGACAGAAAAAACTGGGATTATTGTTGTAAAAACAAGAGCAGCAGCAGGATACTCAACTAGCAGATGTAAAGGACAGGAAATGGTTTTTGATCATACCCCTGGAACTGGAAGCGATATGGGGACTAAAATATTTATGAATGTGAAAAGGCCACAGTAGAGAAATATCTACATATTAGGGTTCTACCAGGTTAAATCCAGTAGGTAAATTCATGGAAGAAGTTGATTGGTGAAGCAGATTTTTCCTCACCTTCCCCAAGTAGCCTGTTTGCTTTTGAAATTCTCTTAGTGGGTCAGAAGAATCTCACAGAAAAAAAAATGCATGGGGCGGGGAGAGCTGTAGTGCCTGGGGGAGAATCTGGTAAAGTTGCTTTCTTCTCAGCGCCCTGGTCCTTTAGCACATTTTCTTTGACAGAGTCTCCCAAACCTGAGATGATTGCCGATGTGAAGAGCAAACTGCTTGGGAATGGGACAGGCAGGGAAAGATCAGCTCTGACAACTGCTTTCTTAAATGTTCTCTCTGCATATACATCACACACACACACACACTGGACTCTTGGTACCCTGATACCAAATATCATCAAACAGAAATGTGGACTATAAACTGTCATGAAGAACCTCAGGACTGGCTCCATTTTCCAGTCCTTCCAGTTTGACAAGGGAAGGCTAGGGAAATCCAATCTCAGTGTAAAGCCTCACATAAAGAAAGGATTTGCTTACCTGAGGCCATGCATTATTCTCCTGGAAGGAGAGCCTCAGCATGCCCTCCCTCTTCAATATGTCTCCATCTTTTGCCTGTCCTATGAAAACAACACAGGAGCATAGTTTCTACTGCCTCACTAGGGAGGGCTGCATAAGAGGGCTCTGCATTCTTAGCTCTAGCATGTCACCCTCCAGAATAAATTATAATAAAAGCATTTTAATACATTTAACAATAGCACAAGGTGGCAATAGAGTAACAGGATCAGACCTTCGATTAAAAATTACAGAACACTTAGTCCTTCATCCTTGCATGTCCTTCAGAGAAAAGCATATCTGAGATACCTGTTCTGATAACAGAAGGAACAAATGCTACATGAGAAATAAAGCTTATCCACATTCTTTCTAACAGGTCAGTCTACATCTATACCAAGTGTCAAATGTGTGGCTTGAGGGCCAAAGAATAAGTGACATCATCGCGTCGTTGATGTCACGCACCGACCACTCTAGGAGCTTCTGGGAAAACCACAAAGAGTTTTCCTCCCAAATTACTGGAGTGTCCAGGAAAACCACAGTTTTTCCCCGGAAGCTCCTAGAGTGGCCAGTGGTGATGCTGCTGATGTGATGACATCACTTATGAGTGATGTCATCGTACCCCGTCAGAGGCCTCAGGGGACTCAGCAACCCTAGAGGGCTCCAATCAGGCCTCCAAGCAAATCACTGTCATCTGTTTCCTTCTCTGTCTTGTGCTTCCTTCTGCATCACAACTTGCTTTGACAGGCTTGCTCAATCACACATGAGCTACAGAGCAAAGCCTGCATTTTTTCCATTGGCTGACCAGCATTTGAAGCAACTTGTGTACAAAAGCTCACAATGCCTAGCCATTTCATGTTTTCATCTGTGTATTAGGCTAAAAGCATGGACCATGAGATTTCTGAAATGCATGGCAATAAATCAAAAGTAGGGTTGCAACTTACAGTCACACACCTGAACAACACCTGAACAGCATACTCAAGATTGCTACAGCACAGGCATTATCTCCAGATTTTGATGCAATAATTCAGAGCAAGAGGCGTTAGTTATCAGAAACTGTTACACAAACAAAAAAATGCAAGTGTGTGCTAATTTTTTAAGCATCTTTTAAGTTTTTAAGAAATCTTCAATTGTATTTGTGTTCTTTATAAAGTTTATTTCTCTGCTACCTGGCATTACATTTTATGACACACATGGCCTGGCTCAACAAGGTCTCTCTTATATCAGATCCGGCCTTCATAACAAATGAGTTCAACACCCCTGGTCTACACGATTCATCAGAAAGACCGACTTCGCAGAATTTTCTCTCAAGGCAAACAAGGGACTGGAGACATGAGCCATGGCTCTAAGCAGGTTAGCCTCTGAAGAAAGGCATCTGACCTCTTACATATTTCATGTCCTGAACATTACTCTCTCACCCATAAAGACAATGAGACATCCAGTGCAAAGGCACAAATGACACACAGAGAAAAAAAAGAATGGTAAAAGAATTTCTCAAGAAGAGAGCTGGCATAATAGAATGGTTGGCTCACAAAAATGGAATGCCGTAGCTCGAATCCCACCTCTGCCTTGAACTCACTAGATGACCATTCTTTCAGTCTTGGTCTCACAGCTACAATATGGGGGAAATAGAACAGGCTGACTTTACGGTGGTTTTGGAAGGCTTGTGCTAAAACAATGCTTCCAAAATGCTTTGACCACTCCAGCAGTGCAATCCAAATGGCTTAAAATGGTGACTAAACTTCATGCTGGCATCAGGTTACTATAATTCTGGTTGTTGGCACAGAGTGCTAAGGACCTTAGTTCACTGCTGTTGTCTTTGGCCTGGAAAAACAGGTTGCTTACCTGTAACTGATGATCTTCAAGTGGTCATCTGTGCATTCACACTGATGGGACACAGTGTGCCTGCACCGATCCCAATCGGTACTTCAAAGTCTAAAGAGAAGGATTTTCACGCTCCTCCCACTGGGCATGCATGGGCCTCTACTGCACATGCTCACTTGAGATGGGCACGAGGATCCTGCCAGTTCCCTCTGACTGCTACAAGCCCAAAGAGGAGGACCGACAGCAGTGGGGAAGGACGGCAGGTAGTGTGAATGCACAGATGACTACTCGAACATCATCAGTAACAGGTAAGCAACCTGTTTATCTTCTTTGTGGTCTCTGTGCTTCACACTGATTGGAGATTAGCAAGCAATGTGAGACCTACCTGGAGGAGGGTCCTGGAGGTGCTCAAATATGTGCTGCTTGCAACACTGCTCTGTCCACTAGAGCTCCTTGACTGTGTTGAACATCCAGAGCACAGTGCCACATGAAGGTGTGGGGTGTCACCTAAGTGGCTGCTCTACAGATGTCCGGTAACAGAACTCCTTTGAGGAAGGCTGTGGAAGCTGCTAGTGCCCAAGTTGAGTGGGCATGGACAGGCCTTGGAAGAGGTCGTTTCACCAGCAAATATCACAGTTTTATAATTTCTACGATCCATTTTGACAGGCGCTGGGAGGAGGTACCACATCCCATTGTGCTAATGGCATAGGAAATTAAGAGGGAGAATGACTTACGGGAATTTTGAGTGCGGTGAAGGTAGAAAGATAAGGCACGTCACACATCCAGAATGTGGAGGCCCTGCTCTTCATCTTAAAATGAGTTAGGATAGAAGGCAGATAGCACAATGTGTCAAGTCTGCTTTAACTCTGGTCAAGTCTGTCTTTCAGCTTTGGTTCAGGGGGAAGCATTCTGGGTAAAAGCCACACTGTATACCAATGCTGCTAGCTCGAACTCTCCTCTCCCCCCTCCCTTCCTTTGTTATGTAGCTTTGCTTTGAAATGGGAATATGTGAAAGAGATTATGGTGCCTTCTCAGGCTGGGCACCGGGGGAGGATCCGCCCAAGGCCACCAGGCCTGAGAACGAATTTGTAACATCAATGTGTGAATGTGCCCTGCATAGTACCCCCTCCCTAAAGAATCCCTTTGAAGTATACCTTATATGATTACCCTTTACTGTATGATCCTCAGTCTTTCAATCTCCCTGAAGTCGAGAACAATGATATCAATAAACTAGAAACTTTGTATCAACAAGGCCTCGTTATTGAATCAGCCGACTTGACACAATGTCTGTCAAATGAAACTCCAATATGACCTTGGGAAGAAAATTCAGGTCTAGGGCCAAGGAAACCCCATCAGACGTGTAGGAGATATACAGTGAGTCACAGTGGAGAGCCCTTACTTCTCCCACTGTCCTGGAGGATGTGATTGCCACTAAGAAAGCAGTCTTCCACACCAGGAGGTGTGGCAAGCATGTCGTCATGGGCTCAAAGGGTTGCATCATTAAGTGATTGAGTACTAAGGGTAGGTCCCATGATTCATCCAGGTGTCTAGAAGGAGGAAACAGATGAGCAAGGCCTTTTAAGAATCTCTTGCTGCATGGGTGGGTGAAAATCGAAAAGCCCTCCACCATTTCATGAGACACTGAGATAGCAGCCAAGTACACCCAGAGGGAGGTGCAGCTTAAACCTTTTTCAATAATGGAGAACACAAGCCCAAAAGCTATACGCAACAGTGAACTCGAAAGAGAACTATGTACAGAGTCTCCATAGTGGAGAAAAGCCTTCTATTTGTATGAGTAAGATTTTCTGGTTGAAGGTGTCCTGCTGCTGAGCATAATATGCTCAATCCGGCTCCAAATGGCCAACACTGTAGTCTCCAAGCTTTGCGTTTCAGGTGTGACATGTTGTGGTGAAGGATGCGGCCCCCATGAGCTAGGAGGAGGTCAGGCTGAGGGGAAAACTGATAAAACGTCCTGTTGGACAGATGTAGGAGGGAAGGGAACCAAAGCTGTCCACTTACACCTGATGGAATGGCCTTGGGTCAGCCATAGCTCTCACAGGAGTTGTCCTTGAAAGAGCAGCTGATGTGAGAGCCCTCTCACCCCACCCACCTCACAAGGTGTCTGTTGTGGGGGGAGAAGATATAGGAGATTGTAAGCTGCTCTGAGTCTCTGATTCAGAGAGAAGGACAGGGTATAAATCTACAGTCGTCTTCTTCTATAGGCAGGTCTGTCAATGGGTCTGTCCACTACTGTACTTCAGAGCTGGAAATGACTGTTTGTGCCTTGGCAGGGTAGAGGACAGTGACAGCTGAAGAGCAGATGTCAGTGTTGCAAAGGGGTAGTGTTGGTATCCCAGGGGGATGAGCGGCCAGCCTTTCCTCTTGTGGGGGCTCAAGTCCAGTGGTTGCCTTGTGGCATTGTTCTATTTGGGACAACTTAATATACTTTCCACCACTGCCACTTGTAAAGAAGAGACAGAGGCTGGTGATATTTACAGATATTTTTACACCTGCATTTTTAATAAGCACAGAGTGGGTGGGTGTGGACTGCAGAAGAGGAGCACCTTTTCACGATAATGGAAGCCTTTGCAAGGAATTTGCATGTGATTTGCCCACAGAGCAAGGAACAGGCACAACTCATACATGGATACCTTCCTCCACTGATGGAGAACTTGTAATTCTATTCTAAAAATCTATTTCCAGGTTATATTTGTAGTATTTACACTACAGCATCAATCCACAGATCACTGTGTCCATGTGGCAAAGAGATAGCATGTAAAAACTCTTCTGGGAAAAGAAGGGTCAAAGAGATGTCTGGATCAATCCCCCTCCTCCAAAGAGGTGTTTGTGCACGCACACTGATCCAGCTAAAAGCATCATCATAAGCACCACAGAATGCTACATGATCTTTATATTCTTTTGGGTAAACCAAAAAAGGCTGAGAGCAAAAAAAAAAAAAGGAAAAAAAGTAGTATGATGCAATATTTAAATAAACAAATTTAATTATGTGCACAAAACCAGCACCAGTAATTTAATATATAAGCAAATCCAAAACAGGAAACAATAATGCACATACAATAAAAAAAAAAATACACTGCCAAATACAAGAAAACAGAATGCCAAACATGTTTTGGCACAAAGCCTCGCTCAATGGCTTATGACCATAACCAGCAGGACAACCAAATTAAATATTTCCACATCTGGGTATCTCTGGTCCAAATAACAACATCAGTATATGTGTGTGATACTAGCATAGCGGGAAAGTCTCACACACGTATATTGCTGTCATTACCCAGACAAGGAAATATCTGAAGACTAATGTTATATAAGGAGTATTTAATTCACTTCCAGAACTTAATTATGATTTATTATGTCTTTTATGGTGTGAGTTAGATATGATTATGATAATTGTGGTCATAAGCTACTGATGAAAGCTTGGTATATATTAACATACTGCATCATACTTTTTCCTGTTTCTTTGTGCTCTCAAAATATTTTGGTTTCTTCCATCTTTTTTAGTTGGGTTTTTCTCCCTTTTTTGTGGTTTATGCCCTTTGGCACAGGTCAACAAGCAGCAACACTTTTGTACATGGAAGTTTAATTCTGCATACAGATCACCCTTTGGAAGCTGCTGGAAATTTGTCATCTAGTTCTTAAAAACAAATTACAATGTTGATTGTGAACTGATTCATCTATACATGTGTACAGAACACATTGCATGCGCGTTAAATATTACAAGGAAGAATTTCAGAGAAGAGAGATTCTTCTAAATGTTCTTACTAATTTTCACATTAATGCGGGCAATTTATTGCCAAGAATCACTCTACATAGTCTACTACTCACTTAAATGGATGACAGCCTATCTGTGCTGCGAGACATAAATCAGACACAGAATCCTTAATTCACACCAGTCCAATCAATCAATTTATTTGGCCAATGACCAGTACAAGTCAAAAGCAAAAACTATTCAATAAAACATTTAAGAATAAAATTGATCTAAATATAGCAGGAATATCTCTAAGATTGAACATTTAAAATCCATACATAAGAACTTAAAATCTGGACCTATTATGTGGCTCTAAAATTTAGGATTTATACCTAAAAATTCATGCCGAATTCTACAAGCTGCTGAGAAAAATTTAGCACAGCTAATAGTGACCTGTGGATTTGCACCCCTCAAAAGCTTCCTTAAAATATCTGCATCAGAACAACCTAAGTAATTATTAAGCAGAGGGGAAATTACATTAGATCGAACTTCCTGATAGAAACGACAACAAAACAGTACATGTTCTATAGATTCCACCTCAGTGCCACATGGACAGGTTCTCTCCTTCATGGGAGTTTTTTAAAATCTCCCATCTACAATTGCAGATGGGAGGGCTCGCCATCTTGCCAAGGTGAAAGCCCTCTGTTGACTAGGAACCTCCAAAATGGAAAGGTAGGGTGCTGGGGCAACCACATATTTTAGCTTCTCTGGAGTTAGGAAATTTGGGGTATCATTGCTATCCCTTTGGTGCTCTATATCAAGCAATTTTTGTTTGATCATTGATCTTGCTTGATCATAACCCCTTTGTAAAACAAATTCTAAAGAGAAGCCCATATTCTGTAGTTTAGAGTAGATGGTCCTCACCCAAGAGGATTGAAAATTATCTTGCAGGATTAAAGCTGTCAAACCCTTTGAGTTGTGTACTAGTTTTAACCAAAAGTTAATAGAGACTAGACTTACCCTAGCTTCCACTTTAACCAACCCTGACTCAAGACGTAGACTGGCATTAGACATGCATCTTGGAACCTGGACTAAAGCTCTCAAGAATCTTGACTGGACTTTTTCTAGAGGAGCAAAATGGGAAGAGGAAAGTCCAAGTATTGTCCCATACATTAATTGGGGCAATGTTTTTGCCAAAAATAACCATAAAGCTGCTGGTATATACATGCCTCCTTTGTTACGAGCAAATTTAAGAATGCCCTGTGCAGTTTTCTGGCCTGCATGAATATGCAGAATAATCATGATGGGCAGTTCTACTCCCAAAAGAATGAATCATCACCCCTAAATATTTAAAATAGGATACTTGTTCTAGCTTATTGCCATTGATATACCAAGATCTTTCCCCCCTACTTTTGCCGAATGATAAAATTTTAGTTTTATTATAGTTAATCTCTAGTTGAATCTGTTCACAGTAGGAGCTGAATGACTTGAGTGCTCTTTTCAGACCCACTGAGGTTCTGGATAAAAGAACTGTATCATCGGCAAATAGCAAAGCTGGTAGTTTCCTGTTTGCTAAAATGGGGGGGGGGGGTTCAACAGAATTTATGCTGCTAATCAGATTATTAATGTATAAATTAAACAACCCTGGTGCTAGAACACATCCTTGTTTTACTCCTCTAGCTGTGGCTACCACATTAGAAAGTTGTCCTGCTTTATCACATCTAACTCTAAGGGACGTGGTGGAGTAAAGGGTGCATATAAGATATAATAGCCTCTGGTCTATATTCATAACTTTCAGTTTTTCCCACAACATGCCCCTGGTCAAAAGCTGACCTTAAATCAAGAATCTCCTCCATTTGCGTAATTCACACCAGTCTGTGTGCAAGATCACCACCAATAATCTTCTGCCAAATCACCCAAGTTTCAAGAACTGACATGATGCTACAGGAAAGAGTAACCTCAGGATGGTTCATATCAGCTGTAAAGTTATATTTTTCATTTATAGGACAAACTTTGACTAAATGCTTTAGTAAAAGAACCCTTTCATTTGAAAAGACAGTTACAGATTTAATGTTTGAAATGTTGATTTTTGCGATTTGAATGTTCGCTCCATACATGAATAAAAATACTACTACTCGTTCAAAAAATGAAAAACCAGCAACAAGACAGAAGACAAGACAGCTTGGCGAAAGAAGCATTCACCACTTAACTACTCTAAAAATTTTTATTACGACCAGTAGAGTTTATTTTCCGATGCCTATCCAAAGACACCAATTAGAACACCGACATGAATGCCTGAACATAAGCAACGCAAGCCCAATTTGCAAACCCCCCCACAGAGATATCCTTTTGGTGGTAACAATTAAAGAGTGTTCAAAAACATGGCGGTATTAAACAACCAGTTATCAGCCATTTTTTGTATTTTGACCTTGCATATTCATCATCCATTTCTTCCATGTCTCAGACGCTATGACTATAATGACACCACTATGCAAGGAAACAACAGTGCAATGTAAGTATTTTCTCCCTTATTTTAGAGCTGCCATAAAAAAATTGAACATTTATTCAACCAAAATTCAGGACTGTAGTAAGAAGAAAGAACAATTTTATTGAGGACCAAATGCTGCAGTACTCTTAACTCAATACATTACATACTTTTTAAAAATTCTACCATTGCCTATGTTTCCTAAAAATGTCAAGTTCACATGTATATCTTTTAAGACAAACTCTTAAAAACCAATATGTGAGTACCTATTAATGAATGCATACGGTCTTCTTTTGGAAAGAGCTGTTACCTTTTCTGGTGAAAAATTCCTTGGAATATTTCCCCAACATAGTGTATTTTCGAGGGATTTTCCCCAGCAGCTCAATGATCAATGCTATGTGATCTGCATTGGAGAATATTTCCAGCAAAACAGAAACATACAACAGTTTAATCAGTACAATGCATGCACACATGAACGCTGGCCCAGTACAGACAGAAACAGATTGTGTCTTGCTGAAGAATGTGAGGCTGTTTGGATAAGGGATGTGTTCACTTGCAGGGTAATTGAGAAAAGCGATTCATTTGGCCAAGAGAAGTGAAAAGGTGAACGGCATTGTTTGTTTCCCCACCAAGCAAAACAAACAATCGTTCAGTTCCGTTTCATTTGTTTTTGAGATTTCATTCTGGGAAGTGCATTTTAGTGGGACAGCTACAGCCAAGTCCACTTCTGTCTGCATCAGGACGCCTTTCAAAAAGTGGAGGTACTACCTCTGCGATTGAAGAATTCCCGAGAATATTTTCCAGAGAGAGCAAAGTGCCTTGGGATATTGCCTAGCAGCTCTATGATGTGTGCTATATGGTCTATGGAGGAGAGAGAAAAAGGACACAGGAATGGGAAAGGCAGGGGAGAGGATAAAAGAAGATGGGAAAAAAAGGGATTAGTTTTAAAAATCCAAAAGAGTTCCAAAAACAAACAATGCGTTGCAGCAAACCCATGCAACAGGATTCCAGAACCAGCAGTTCTCTGGCATCATTAGTAGCGCTTGGGGGGAGTGGGGGGGGGGGACAAATCACTGGTGCCTACGGTGTTACCACAGCAAAGGACACTGTGCGCAGGTAAGCATGGAAAGATGGAGAGACACAGAGATGGAAGCAGGAATTAATTCTGGCTAGTATGCTTTTTATTTAGTAATCAGCTGCACGCACAGAATACACCTAGTCTGTTATCAAAGTTGCATCCAGACTATGGCAGATTACAAAATGCTGTGGTGTTTCAATGTTTCCACACAGATGCAGATCTTACAAGACAGGAGACTAATCCTTTCAAGGCTTAGGGAAGAGGAGGGGGTCTGCAGAAAGGAGATTTGCCCACCTACTGCTACTCAGAGGACTTTGACACTAAAAAGAGAAAATGTGATGTTTACATTCTGAAATTAGAACTTTTGAAAATCTACTTAAACAAAAATGAATGCCTCTCTACATTCCTCTGCGTCTTGGAAAAGGAACAGGGCAAAAAGCTGGATGTTGAAAAAGACATACCCTCATCTCTGGAATAGTCTTCTCCAGAATGTGGTTCAAAGAGGTAATCACCAGTTGCAAGTTCAAATGCCTATGATAAAACAGAAGGTGATGAGCATTTCAGAAGTAATAAATATTCTCATCCAAACACAATGGCATGTTATATACAGAATCACAGTGAAACAATACTTAAAAGCAATTCAAATGAAGAGCAGAGCCTGAAACTCGTGATAGCTATGGGGGGAATGTGCATCTTCTGCATGAAGCCTCAGGTTTCATTCCAAAGTTAGAATCTAGGGATGGGCATGGAACACAAAAACCATGGTTTGTTTTGTGGTTCACTGGGTTACCAGAGTCAGTAGTTCAGCTCATTTCATGTCCCCCCCCCCCCCCCGGCAATTTCCTGAACAATTCATGCTTCATTGGCTCGTTCAGTCCAGGAAGGCGTAGAATGCCCCCGAGTGGGCTACAGACACCAAGCTTGTGGCAAACTCTTCAGCAGATTCTCCTCTACTTGCTCTCCAGGTATGGTGCAAATTGGATTCAGGGCCAGCGCCAGGGTTTCTGGCACCCTAGGCCCCCAATCCATCTGCCCCCGCACCTGTGACAGCAAGGGCAAGTGTGGCAGTGGCAGGTGGTCTGGCACCGAGCACCTCCGAGCACACCTACTGCTGCACCAGGTGCCCTTTACTAGCCACAACTGTCTGCTCACAGGTAGGCAGCGAGGTGGAGGAGGGTGACAGAGAGGCGGACAGCAAGAGCAAGCATGGTGGCAAGGAAGGGGCACTGGGGGCAACAGGGCATGCGCAGAGAGGGGGGGCACCAGCCAGCTGCCCCTGAGACCAGGTACCACCTTAGGCGGCTGCCTACCTGGCTCTGATTGGATTTCAGAAGGCTGAGCTACAGTTCCCCAAAGCAGGTGCCCCTGAAAACTGACCAAAAGCACAGGGGGCTGTGAAGAGTGGAGCTGCCACTTCCAGTCAGTTTTACTGAAAACTGGCTAAAAAGTGCTGGGGAATCATGCCAGGCTGAAAAAATGAATCAAACACAAACCAAATGGCATGCTAAGAAAAAAGGCTGATCAGATGAACCAGTTCAGAACAAACCACAAACCAGCCACTTTTAGCATGAATCATGATTTGTGGTTCGGTTTGTGCCCATCCCTGTTAGAATCTAAACAGTTACATTAAGGCACCCTCAGGAGCTCACATATGCCCAGCAAGCCTTCTTCTCTCTTGCTATCTTTGAAAAACAGGTCACAATACTATAGTACCCCCAATCAGTTTCAAAGAGGGTTCTACATGTGCCATCGTTGTGGGGCCCAGGGGGCTGGCGCAGCGGCACGCTGAAGCAGCCTGTCGGTCACTTCCGGGTTCCTGTCCTGCATCTCGACCTGTGTTATTAGTGACAGGCTGCTTCGGCGTGCCGCTGCGCCGGCCCCCTGGGTCCCACAATGATGGGACCGATGCCACAGGAACGGGCTCGAAACACTCTATAACCCCTCAAAAGAACAGCAGTCTAGCTCGCTTCCCCCGAGCCCTGCTGCCATAAGCCTCAAGGGGGCTCATTTTGCGGCATCTCCTGGCGGGAGGGTGGCACCCGCACGGGACACATATCAAATGAAAGAGGGGGCGCAGGGCTATCAGAAACAGCCGGCGGAGGGAGTCGCGAGACCACCCCACTGGGGGATCCACACCCCGAAAGTGATGAAGGTGGCGCAGATAGAGCCAACAGAGCAAACAGGACAAAATAAATAGGCTGCATTATGCAGCACAGTTGAGAAAGTGCCTTATCCCATATACTGATGAAGTATATACAGGATTTGAGAACAAAATTGTTTCCGGCGGTGATATTTGGGGGATTTTTGGGGACGTCACAGGAAGTGCTGTGAAGTCACTTCCTGTTTCCGGCAGTGGCATTTGGGGGAAATGATGTCATTTGGGAAAAGCGATGTCACAGGAAGTGATGTCACTTCCCGTTTCCTGCAGGTGACGCGGGGAAAAGACGTCACTTCCTGTTTCCGGCGGTGGCATGCCGTCACCGGAAGTAACATCACTTCCTGTTTCCGGCGGTGGCATGACATCACCGGAAGTGACATCACTTCCTGTTTCCGACGGCACGCTTCGCGCGCGCCCCTACCTTCCCCCCCCCCCCCAGGTGTCCCTGGCTGGCCTTCAGACATTATGGTCACCCTAGTAGTAAGATAGGGAAAAACCCAGCGCCTGAGCCATTCACGAGACCTTTTCCATGGCAGAACTAACAGTTTTAACCTATGGTAGCCCACAGCTGAAATAGGGTGAGATTTGTATCTTTATCCAGAACTAGTAATACTGGGCTATTTCCACAAGACATAGAAAGATGTTAAGAAAGCTGCCGGCTCGACATGTATTGAGATTATTTTCCCTACTTGCTAACCTTTCCCTTGTTTTTAAACAGCTGAGGCTAGAAGGCATTTTAAACCATGTTCAGAATTTACATTTTTATCTGATAACTACTGAACTCAAGACTATGTATATAACATGGGATTCACAAAAAGTTTTAGGGCAGACGATTTTTCCTCACACAGGAAAACTGTTCACAGAAAATAAATTGGGCAAACTAATCTATAGATCTTTATTTGGTATGCATGAAAACTGAACATGATATTGTGAACTTGATATCTGTGGTATTGTAGAACTACTTTTTTATTACAGGGGGGAGAGCAGCAGCAATTGCAGAAGTTTGGGGGAATGTGATGAGCACTTGGCATTATACATGGTACCAGGAAACTGGCAAGAAACCACAAGGGGAAAGTTTGCAGTCAATACAGAATGTAACTACAGATTATTGAGAAATCAGATGTAATCTGATTTTGGGGTGTTTATCTGATTAAATTTCATTAAACTTGGCATTGTATTTCTGCAGCCAATTTACCACATTTTACTATATCCTCCTTAGCAAGTGTTTACCTTCTAGTTAATTTCTCATCTCACAGAAGTGCTAATTCAAACTATTACACTGAGTATACCCCTGGTGCTCTGACTTAGATATCCTGATCTTGTCAGATCTCAGAGACTAAGCAGTATTAGCCCTGGTCAGTATTTGGAAAGGAGACTACAAGGGAATACCAGGGCTGCTGCACAGGGGCAGGCAACGACAAACCATCTCTGCAAAACCCTGTATGCAACAAAATTAACTACAGTTTTTGGCAGCTAAGAGCACACGTTTTTAGTGCAAACCGTCACTCATCCAGTGCACTGAAAATGGAACTGACTTAAGGTTTCCTTAATGACCGAAGCTTTGTTAATTTTTTCTTCAATAAACTGGCTGCCACCACTCTGGCAAGGGTCTGTATGGAGGCCCCGGAGCACCCAACCATCCTTGTCTTCCTTATTAATAAATAACTCTTAACTGTGAGCAAGGAGATGTGAAAACCCAGGCAGTATAACAACAAGAAGAAGTTTATTATTAGTGCTCTAAAACAATAAGTGGGTGATAAAGATTTAGTGCTAAAGTGAATATGAAACAGTAAAGGTTGGTGCAAATAAACAAAAGCCCTGATGCGTTTAGCTAGACAGTCTCTGCTCTAATCCCAAACTCACCACACTTCCCTTGGATGAGGGGATCTTCCTATTGCCTCTTCCCTGGCTGAGCTTATACTGCCAAGTTCAGTGTGGCTCCCAAGCTGTGCGGCTGCTGCCGCTGAGCCCAGCACAAAGCCCCAGGGTACGTTGCTGCTTCTAGTAGACGCAGTGAGGCTCTCAGCCTCCTTCAGTTTCCGAGGCAGGTGCTTTCTCTGTGCTTGTTTTACTTTGGGGAAACGTAACCCAGTGTTGTTTTTTTGTTTCTTTAAATATCAGATTTTCCTGCAAACCTGGGAAGTGCCCTATGTGTGCTGAAAAATCTGTTGAGCCTCCATGTGGCACCGATGTGCAGATATAGCTATCCATAGATGGAGGCCACAGGTGGCTGATAGTATAGAGACAAATGGAGACACACTAGAAACTTGTGGGAAGGGAACATTCTACCTTCTTTGCTTCCTTCATTCTCCTTCCTTCTTTCCCTCTCCCCACCAAGCTAAATATCCTTTCTTTCCCATTCTCTCTCCCGATGCCAATACCCTCTTTGTTTTTCTTTCTCCCTTCTTTCTTTCTCTCCCCCTGTTATGTACTGGACTCAAGTAAAGACTGAATCAGGTGCTCCTACCTGGTTCATTGGAGCCATATGAACGGAGCTTGGGGATTTGAGAACAATGGGCAGCAGGATCCAAATCCCTGCTGCCCTGCACCAATCAGAGACTCCTAGCTGGTTTGAATGATCCATTAACGTGCTTGCACGGGAACCCAGAGCTGTATATAGTTGGCCCTGTGGGCCCCGTCTCTCAGTCTTTGTAGTGCAGCCACCTACCATGCTGTATCTAATAAAGAGCTGAATATCACGACCACCTCGCCTCTTCAATGCATAGAACCCACTATATCATACCACCAAAGCCAATACCCCTACTTTCTCCCCAAACCCAATACCTGCATCCTTACTCTTTCCTCTTTCTCCCAAGTCAATCCTCCTTTCTCTCCCTTCCAAGCCAATATCTCCTTCTTTCATCCACAAGTCAATCTAGCATCTTTCTCTGTCTTCCCCCAAGCCAATCTCCTATTCTTTCTCTCCACCAAGCCAATCTCTTCCTTGTCCCCCCAGCTAATCCTTTTTTCTCAAATCCTAAGCCAATACTTCCCATCTTTCCCTTTCTCTCTTCCCAAGCCAATCCCCTCTTCTTTCTCTCCCCCTAAATCAATCTCTGTCTCTCTTTCACCCCCAGCCAATCCACTCCCCCCCTGCACGGAAGCAGAGAGAAGGGTGCTCCAAAGAGTGACGAGAAGAGCACAAAAGATTTGCGGATGTTCTCTCCCCTCATTGGTGGATCTGTATAATATGAGATGTAAAAGGAAGATACAAATGATCCTAAGGGACCCTTCACATCTGGGCCATTTGCTATTTGAGATCTTACCGTCAGGTAGACGATATAGAGTGTTGAAGGCTAGGACAAACAGATTTAAGGACAGTTTCTATCCAAGTGCTGTGGTTAGGTTAAATGCAGGGTTATGAAGGATTATCTGTTTTAGATGTATTTAAATGGTTTTAATGGTTTTATGAATGTTTATCTGTTTTAGATGTATTTAAATGGTTTAAATGGTTTTAATGGTTTAAATGGTTTTAGATGTATTTAAATGGTATGAATATGAATATGTGTGTTTGATGTGTTGGTATGTTTGTGGAAGAGCACCTCATTTCGTTGCTCTCTTTTTGTGGAGAACAATGACAATAAATTTATCTATCTATCTATTGGGTAGCCTCGCTGTGACCTGCCTACTGCCGGCCCTGTCAGGCCAGAACCCCATCAGTCAGCCTCTGACCTCTGATGAAGACAGTTGTCTGCTAAGAAGGTCTCCGGGAGTCTTACTGATTACTACTGCCTTTCCTCAGTCCATCTCCCTGCCCAAAAACAATGCTGCCACCATTTTGCTGCCTCCAACTAATACTGCCTGCCAAAGCTGTACTTGCCCAGTACGCTCCCCCCACCCCTACAGTTTGGGAGGTGAGGTATTTATATTTATAAATATGCCAGAAACTCCTCCTTATGGGGCAGTATTCCACCTCTTCATTTACAGCACAGTCTGTGGTTGAATCCAGTGTGAACTAATATCATGCGGCACACATACTTGCTTAAGTAACATTGAACATCATTTAATAACTATATAAATGGAAGCAAACTCTGACAGAAAACAGTTAAATCTCTTCAACAGAAAAGGAATGTTCCATCACAACGGGGTGAGGGGTAGTTCAGCAGAGCACAAACCGGCTCTCTGTATTCTCTATAATCAAGCCCTCTTTCCACCTGCAAATAGTTTTCACTCTTCCTATTCAAATTAGGCTACAGTAGGCTGCTTGCTTTAAAAGGCAGGAAGCCACTTGAAGGCTCCCTTTCACTCCCCCCCCCCCCACCTGCAAGTGGGAGGTCATGAAAGGCAGGCTTCTAATGGCTGCCTGCCTGCTTGCCTGTCTTCTTTCCTTCCTTTCCCTTTATTTTATTCCTTTCTCACAAATTTTAACACAACTCTCACTTCATTCACTCCTCTCATTCTTTCTCTATCTTTGTCTTTTTCTTTCATTCTGTCTATCTTCCCTCTCCTTTTTACTTATCTTACAGGCCTCATTTTGGGCAGGAGCTCACAAGAGTGGAGATCCATAACCTCTAAATTGTGCTCTTTTTCTTAAATCCCTCCCCCCCCCCCCAATACTTGCTTCTGGGCTCCATTGTTCAAACCTGTGAGAATTTTGCTGAACTCTAAGATTTGACAAACTTTCTAATATTTTTCCCCACAAAAATGGGGAAATAACTAAAACATATAAAGCAGACAGATGGAAATCTTTATCATGCCACTGTGGCCACATAGGAGAAGGTAATTTTAAGATGGGAGTAAGGTAACAATTATAATTCAAGAAGCATGTTAAAGTAGATGCTGAGCTGATATAATTTAGTACCCCTTCTGGAGATGTCAGGGGTGTGTGGCATATGCAAAGAGTTATGCAGATGAGTTGTGATAATGAGCTCTGGCACCTTTTCTTCTACAAAATAACCCCTGCTCTCACTCCTCCCCCCCTCATTTTTCTACCTCCCTTCTGTTCTTTCTCTCATTCTTTCTCTGTATTTCTCTCATTCTTTCTCTGTATTTCTGTCTTTTTATTTCATTCTGTGATCACACACTCTAAATAATGCACTTTCAATTAAGGTTGCCAGGTCCAATTCAAGAAATATCTGGGGTCAGGAGACTTTGGAGGTGGAGCTAGGAGGCAGTGAGGTGGAGTCAGGAGCAAAGGTGTGGCAACAAGCATAATTGAACTGCAAGGGAGTTCTGGCCACCACATTTAAAGGGACCACACACCTTTTAAATGTCTTCCCTCCATTGGAAATAATGAAAAATAGGGGCACCTTTTGGGGGGCTCAGAAAATTGAATACCCTGGTCAAATCTTTTTGAAACTTGGACACTTTTTGAGGAGAGGCACCAGATGCTATGTTGCAAACTTGGTGCCTCTACCTCAAAAAATCAACTACTTAGAGCAGGATCCCGGGCAGGTGAAAGAGGTGGTGGCAAAGGAAGGCAGCCTCCAAGTGGCTCAGTAGATCTGGAACAAAGCTGAACGGAGAAAGGGCCTTTCACTCTTTTCTCTCCATCTTTTCCCTACCATTCTCTCTCTCTCTCTTTCATTCTGTTTGTCTATCTTCCTTCCTTCCTGCCACCTACACATTCATCACCCCCCTCCCGAATATTTTTTCTAGGGCCCGTTGCATTTCTTCCTACAATGGGCTTTACTGCTAGTAGTATATAAATACTGATCCTCAGATTTTCTGCCTATTATAATATGCTGCTTTTGGTCTGTACAGGTTTTGTTTTCACTAGAAGTGACATCAAAGGTTAATTATGCACTGTTTGGAAAAAGACTGGTGTTACTTTATATTCTTCACACAGCAGTTAACCTTTGAATAATGTGAAGATACAAAGCTTTTTTTAAAAAAAAAAAGCTTGCAGGGCTATAAAGGTAAAGGTAGTCCCCTGTGCAAGCACCAGTAATTTCTGACTCTGGGGTGATGTCGCATCACGATGTTTTCACGGCAGACTTTTAATGGGGTGGTTTGCTATTGCCTTCCCCAGTCATTTACATTCCCCCCCAGCAAGCTGGGTACTCATTTTACCGACCTCAGAAGGATGGAAGGCTGAGTCAACCTTGAACCGGCTACCTGAACCCAGCTTTTGCTGGGACCGAACTCAGGTCGTGAGCAGAGAGCTTGGACTGCAGTACTGCAGCTTTACCACTCTGCACCACGGGGCTCTACTGGGGGGGAAATCCTGGTTAGCTGAAACAACCCTTCCATTAATCAATCAATTAAACAAATCTTTAATGGCATACAGAGTGAACTGAGACAAAGTGCATTGTCAGAATGAGAGGAAAGAGAAAGAAAATACAGTTAAAGTTTAAGTATAATTATCACTGTGACTGATTCCACAGCAGCAGTTGCTCCGCCTTGGGCTTCTGCTTTCCCCAGCTCAAATGATCGATTCCCACCAGTTGTTGTGTGGCCATATTTTGACAAACAACAAAAAGAAGGGGGGGGGGCTCCACCCAAATATAATCAGATAGAGGGTTAAGCTACCTACAGCACAATTCACAAAAATGTATAACATTTATTATAGCATGTACACAAAAATGAATTTAAAACATTATGCCTGAATATCAGACTGCATACAATTTGCAAACAAAATACAATTTCACATATACATTTGATGGACTTCCAATTACCACAATATCCATACTCGTTTTGGCCCCTAAGGGCCTTCCTCAGTGGTCAATATATAAAATGGTACAAAGACACACACCCTGGAATAAAAATGATAAAAGGCCAGGTGTTGCTTTTTAGATGATGTGTGGTTACTTAAAATTATATAAAGTAAGCCATAGCTAGATTATCCTGAAAACTTCACACACACCAGGAAACAGAAACAGCTGCTACAGCCCCACAGCTGACGTAAACTGATTGAGGCTCATAGGCTGCTCCATCTGAGTGAGTGGGGGTGCTAGCCTTAAGAAAACAGACAGTGGAGCAGATAGGATTGTTTTTCCTAATCACAGGGAAGAAAAGCAGAGGTGGCAGTTAAACCAAGTGCCTGGGAACAGTAAGACCAAGAGCCCAGGAAATAACTGCCTTGAGGCATGGGAAAGAACATCTGTGCTGAACTGTGGTGTAATGGTGTAACTCAGTCTGGACCCAGCTCCCATGCTCTGAACTACAGAGCAAAGGACTGCGTAGACTCCTGGCCATCCATTATCTGCTAGTCAACCAGCCCTTTTCCCTGATGAGGACTCACTAATGGCATCCAGGGAGTGACAGCCTGTGATGCTGGGGTCATTTTCTAATCAAACTTTTAAAAACTGACTAAATTGGGTGTTTCATACTCCTGTAGCCTGGCGGCCTTTTGTCACAGACCATTGAGCAGGCCAAATTCACAATTAGGCAAAGGATTTGCGACATTCAATGCCAGCAAGACTTAATGAAGTTTCCTGGTTTCAGAGCCTCTGAGAAGATGAAATACATCATGGCAATGGCCTAATACCTTAAATCTCTAGCTTTCCCCCCTTACAGGAGGGCTTTTACATTGGCCAGATGTGACACCATGCTATCTATAAGAACATAAGAACATAAGAGAAGCCATGTTAGATCAGGCCAATGGCCCATCCAGTCCAACATTCTGTGTCACACAGCGGCCAAATATATATATATATATATATATACACACACACACACACACACTGTGGCTAATAGCCACTGATGGACCTCTGCTCCATATTTTTATCTAACCCCTTCTTGAAGGTGGCTATGCTTGTGGACGCCACCACCTCCTGTGGCAGTGAATTCCACATGTTAATCACCCTTTGGGTGAAGAAGTACTTCCTTTTATCCGTTTTAACCTGTCTGCTCAGCAATTTCATCGAATGCCCACGAGTTCTTGTATTGTGAGAAAGGGAGAAAAGTACTTCTTTCTCTACTTTCTCCATCCCATGCATTATCTTGTAAACTTCTATCATGTCACCCCTCAGTCGACGTTTCTCCAAGCTAAAGAGCCCTAAGCGTTTCAACCTTTCTTCATAGGGAAGGTGTTCCAGCCCTTTAATCATTTTAGTTGCCCTTTTCTGAACTTTCTCCAATGCTATAATATCCTTTTTGAGGTGCGGCGACCACAACTGCACACAGTACTCCAAATGAGACCGCACCATCGATTTATACAGAGGCATTATAATACTGGCTGATTTGTTTTCAATTCCCTTCCTAATAATTCCCAGCATGGCATTGGCCTTTTTTATTGCAAACGCACACTGTCTTGACATTTTCAGTGAATTATCTACCATGACACCAAGATCTCTCTCTTGGTCTGTCTCTGCCAGTTCACACCCCATCAACTTGTATTTGTAGCTGGGATTCGTGGCCCCAATGTGCATTACTTTGCACTTGGCCACATTGAACCGCATCTGCCACGTTGACGCCCACTCACCCAGCCTCAACAGATCCCTTTCGAGTTCCTCACAATCCTCTCTGGTTCTCACCACCCTGAACAATTTAGTGTCATCCGCAAATTTGGCCACTTCACTGCTCACTCCCAACTCTAAATCATTTATGAACAAGTTAAAGAGGATGGGACCCAGTACCGAGCCCTGCGGCACCCCACTGCTTACCGTCCTCCACTGCGAAGACTGCCCATTTATACTCACTCTCTGCTTCCTATTACTCAGCCAGTTTTTGATCCACAAGAGGACCTGTCCTTTTACTCCATGACTCTCAAGTTTTCTAAGGAGCCTTTGATGAGGAACTTTATCAAAAGCTTTCTGGAAGTCAAGGTAAACAACATCTATCGGGTCTCCTTTGTCCACATGTTTGTTCACCCCCTCAAAGAAATGTAACAGGTTAGTGAGGCATGATCTTCCCTTGCAGAACCCATGCTGAGTCTTCCTCAATAACCCGTGTTCATCAATGTGCCTACGCATTCTGTCCTTGATAATGGTTTCTACCAACTTTCCTGGTATTGAAGTCAGACTGACTGGCCTGTAATTTCCCGGATCTCCTCTGGAACCCTCTTTAAATCTATGATTGTGGAAGGGAGATATATGAAGACTGCATACTCTGAAAGGATTTGCCTCTGCCCTGTAGTGGAGGTGGAAGCAATGGGACATGTTTTGTTCTGCTGCCTCCTCTATAAAGAAAGTCAAGATGAGACAGTTCTTTCCCTTGTAGACAGATATGCTGACATTATTAACAGATGAAATCTCAGTTAAACCAAGCTAAGTGCTAGAATCTGTGCAAAAGCGATCAAAGTACACAATAAATTTCAGGCCTGCCCTTTTGAACACTGACTTAGATTTCATCACGAGGTCTATTATACAGTTCTTGATTTTTAGATTCCAGGTTCAAATTTTAAATATGGTTATCTATGATGTTATTCTATGCATTTTATACATTTTCTTCTATGTAATTTTATATAGATTTTTGTTAAATTTTCTGTTTCTGTTTTAACTGGAGCTTAACTTGAATATCTGTGTTCTTTTTTATAATAAGGATAAATTTATTTATAATCAGAAACACATCAATACAAATAGATAAAGGCAAATCAGACACAAACTATACATGAGGATAAAACATGGGGATACAACAAAAACAAAGCAGAAGATGTGCAGTGCTCTCTCCAGGGGTGTCAAACGCGTGAGGGCCAGATATGACATAAATGAGATTTTGTCGGGCCAGGCCACATCAGGCTGGACCGTGTGTGTTCCTATTTATGACTAGGTAGCTGAGATATAAACTTTATAAAGGACACAAACACAAATATTTTTTAAAAATTTTTAAAAGATTTTTTAAAGATTTTTTTAAAGTGGAGGCAGCACAGACTTGCTGATCTTGTAAAGTCTCTTGTAGATTGTCTTTTATGGAGGTACATTTAGACACTGAGGCTGATCAGAAATGGAACAGGATCTGTGGGCTGAGATGCTACAAGTGTATTTCTTGGCAAAAGCAGGAAAACTTTCACATCTGCAAATAGTCTTCGAGCAAAAATTGAAAAGGAGGCAAGATAATTTCCCACTTTTAGCAGCATCAGAGGTATTTTGCTGGGGAAGCAAAAGTTAAAGGCAATCTGAACCCTTGAAAATTACCAGGAAGTCTTTTCAACTTTAAAAGATTAATTAAATGGAACTCAGTTCATAAAAGCTGACTCTAAGAATGTATACTACCATTTTTGTTAGCTCAGCAGTTTCAGTTCAGGTAGTTAAAGGAGAAATACAACACCACTTGAGTTGTTTGGAGACAGAAAGTAGAACCTATGTTTTTTTCCTTTTGGAATATCCTCTTCTTCTTGAGAGGTAGCTGAAGTTGACATTTTCTTTAGCTTTGAGAATGAATTGGAAAGCTGTCAATGTAAGAACATAAGAGAAGCCATGTTGGATCAGGCCAATGGCCCATCCAGTCCAACACTCTGTGTCATACAGTGGCCAAAAAACCCAAGTGCCATCAGGAGGTCCATCAGTGGGGCCAGGACACTAGAAGTCCTCACACTGTTGTCCCTTCCAAGGACCAAGAATACAGAGCATCACTTGCCCCAGACAGAGAGTTCCAACAATACACTGTGGCTAACAGCCACTGATGGACTTCTACTCCATATGTTTATCCAATCCCCTCTTGAAGCTGGCTATACTTGTAGCTTTCAGTACTTCTTTCTTTACCTTCTCTATCCTGTGCATAATCTTGTAAACCTCTATCATGTCACTCCAAAGTCAATGTTTTTCCAAGCTAAAGAGCCCCAAGTGTTTTAACCTTTCTTCATAGGGAAAGTGTTCCAACCCTTTAATCATTCTAGTTGCCTTTTCTGGACTTTTTCAAATGCTATAATATATTTTTTGAGGTGCGGTGACCAGAATTGTATACACACACTTGATCTGATCACTCTGATCCAAGAAGCCTGAATGAAGTCCAGCAGCAGAATCCCAGTTCTCGTTCTCATACTCAGCAGTGGCACTGGTCAATCGAATGGCAGCCAAGACAGATTGCAGTGCATCTGTTTTCCAGCTGGTGTAACGATATACCTTGCCACACTGGCTCAGTCCTTTCCCCCTAAGCATACTTTTTCTATGCTTGGTATATGCATACACCAGGACTGTAGCACCATATCATACTGTGGTTTTAAATTATTAGTTTCAACTAATAATTATTAGTTTAAATGCTGTTTTAAATGTAATTACTTCAACCAAAACACAGTTGGGTGGGGAGATGAGTATTTCTGAAACATGAAGGAAATCTGGAACTGAAGGAGGAGAATGTGCTATCCTCACAGCAAGTATGTAATAAATGCTCACACACATTTTGTGCTGCAACAGGCTTCAGCTAGGCAATTTTTGCAACTTCGATACACTTCAAAAGAAACTCCAATATAATAATAATTTTTAAAAAGGTAGTCCCCTGTGCAAGCAGCAGTCATTTCCAACTCTGGGGTGATGTCGCATTGCAATGTTTTCACGGCAGACTTTTTTACAGGGTGGTTTGTCATTGCCTTTCCCAGTCGTCTACACTTCCCCCCAAGCAAGCTGGGTGCTCATTTTACTGACCTCAGAAGGATGGAAGGCTGAGTCAACCTTGAGCCGGCTACCTGAACCCAGCTTCCGCCAGGATCAAACTCAGGTTGTGAGCAGGGAGCTCAGACTGCAGTACTGCAGCTTTACCACTCTGTGCCATGGGGCTCCTTTCCAAGGTAATAGCAGTACACAAAGCACAAATTCAACAATGACTTTAAAAATAAACCAAGCACTTGCACAGGTTCATCATAACTCACAGCTGCTGTGCTCCCTGGACATTACATCTGAGAAACCGTAAGCCCTCTTTTTATTATTTCAGCTGTGATGCTACACTTGTTAGAAGTCACTCTGAAATCACTGGGACATCCAAAAAAATAGCATGTTGTGGATTTCATAAATAAATGCTTGTATGTAACAGAGTATTGTTGGAATCTTAAAGAAAACATTTTGTGAAATAAGTTTCCATGAGCCACAACCTGTTTATTCAGAAGCCTGAACTGTTATACTCAGCAGGAAGAGGTATATACAAACTAGTACAAACAAAAGGACAACAGGAGAAATTACTACAAAGATAGGCTTTGTAGAGCACAAATGAAAAGAGCCAGCTAAAACAGTAAAAACAAACCGATCAGAGAGCATCTGGACTACTGTCAACTGCTGATGAGTGGGCAAAGTAAAGTGAACAGTGTACACAGTATGTAAGGAAGGCCAATTACTTTACATAGTAAGCTGGCCACTCCTGGGGGGCCTACAGAGCAGGGGTGTCAAATGTCCATCCTATGAGCCAGAATCAGCCTGCCCAGGGCTTTAATCAGGCCCACGGGGCTCTTTTCTCCCCCTCTCTCCTTCTGTCCTCACCCTTTAAAGCTCTGAGGCTGCCGAAGTTCCCAACTCATCCTTGTCTTTGCAGATTGAAGCAGGAAGCAATTCTGGGCTTGCAAAGCTGCAAAGAAAATGCAGAATGGACTTTCCATTAAGGTCTCTGTGCCCAAATAGATTACTCTGAGATGGAGTAGACTGCTCCCAGATGGAGATCCATTCTGTGTTTTCCGTACAGCTTTGTCTGTGCTGCAATGTATTTTAATGGAGTGGAGCTCAGTTTCACTTTTAAGCATTTATATGGCCAGTTAGAAGCTGTTCCTTGCTGGAGTTGTGTGACCTTTCAAATAAAGGGGTGATGCTTTGAGCCAGCATGTCTCTGCTGAATGGATCTTAGAACTGGGGCCTAGTGAGTAACCTGGGAACCAATAACCAAAAGGGGATATTACACTGAAGAGCCATTGCCAGTCTGAGTAGACCTGGGGGCAGAGGGAGAAGCTTGCAATGCCTGGCCATTTCATGTTTTCCTAAGGCCAGAGCATTTTATATTTGTAGTTTCTGCTGTGATCCTTGTGTTTTTTCTCCATGTTTTATTTTAAAAACTGCATTTCCAAATCCCACTATTCCTCCACCTTTCCATTTTAAACAAAACACTGCTAGAGTTTTAAGCATGTTTGTATTTTAAGTAAAAAACAATATCTTTAATTGCATTTCTCTGTATCCTTTATAAAGTTTCTATCTCCACTACCTGGCATTCCATTTTATGATACGCATGGCCTGGCTGCACAAAATCCCATTTATTTCAGATCTGGCCCTCGTGATAAATGTGTTCGACCATACTATAGAGGCTAATCTAACAGTGTCAAATTTGCATATATTTCCAACTCAGAAGATTCACACTGCAGTCTGTTCTTGATAGTTTTCTGACATATTTCAACACAGTGACACTATTCAGACCATGTGAACTTCAGCATTCTCTTTGTGACAGGCATGCAACTGATTAACAGGCATTCAAGCATACTTCTTTCTTCCCACTCAAAGACCTTCCGGTTCTTCAATCTAGCTCCAACCAGGAATTTAATTGCCCTTTTTGTTTTGTTCTTTGCAACTGCATGGGGTTTTTCAGGCAATATACATCCAGAGGTGGTATGCCACTATCTGCCTCCACATCACAACCCTTGTACTCCTTGGGGGTCTCCGTTTCAAAGACTGACCTGGGCTGGCCCAGCTAAACTTCTATGATCTGCCAAGATCAGGCTAGCCTGGGTAGTTGCATAGGGCTTGATGCAACTGACAATGAACTATCTGATGCATTCTGGATGGTAACTGAGAGGTAAAGTGTAGCAGCAGGTTTCTGGTACACAATAACATTTATATGGCAGTCACATAATTGAAAACTGGTATCCAGAATATAAACAGAGTGTAATCCAGACTCAGGTTAGTGGTGTGGTGGACCCAAAGTCCCAGTGGAATTTCTCAAAGGTCTCCTTCCCTTGCATATAGACAAAAGATGGTATGTGATAATACATTTTGTTACTCTTTGAGATGTCACAAAACTATTGCTTTGACTGCAAAAGTTCAAAATAAAACAGAAGCCCAGTGACAAAAATTCCACACAGCTAGCCCATCGCAAATTTTAACACAATACAATTACTGTATTCAGTCACAAATAAAACACACATGCGCTATTTCTGTAAACCCAACTGGGCTTTTCAATGAGTTTCTCTCAAACAGCAACATCTATACTGCACAGCAAACCATTATTGTCATTTATACTGCACCATACGTGTATGTGATATTTAGAGCATAACACAAGCAAGAATAAAACAGAATCTCCAAAAGCAGTTTGTGGTGTGGACAGTGAGATCAACTGTTCAAATAAATTTTTAGAATATCCCAAAAGTGCTCTGTAATTCCTAACTCTAATCATTTTAAGTTATTTTTTTTTTTCAAAAGAGTAAGCTTCACATGTTTTCCTGTTTAACAATTATTGTGGCCAAAAAGCCTACATTTATCACAATATGTTTGATTGTGCAGCAAAGCAATGCAACCGTGTGGTGTTGTGCTTACCATGCAGGCTGTGCTCCAGATATCAGCAGGTGTACTGTAACCAGCTCCTATTAAAACCTCTATGGATCTATACTGCCGTGTCTGGATGTCCTCTGTGAAGTGTTTATGCTGAAAGCGGAAGGACAACAGTAATAAGAACAAACTCAGAATTGGGTAACAAGAGGGCAGACTTACAGAATGGTGACACTTACCACCCAGCAAGCATTCCCAAGGTCAGCAATTTTAACTCTGATTTTCTCTGCATTCCTTGGATCCAGGGGATTCACCAGTAAATCAGCAGCACGGGTTTTTGCTATTATAAGGGGAGAAAGTGCCACAGTTAATATCCACGGCATACAAACTTAACATACCCCATAAGGCCTGATTAGAGCCCCTTCCAGTAATCATAGAATTTGTCATGCAACTATATTGCCTTTCCCATTAATCTCTCTTGCTAACTCCCAAAACCTAACACAGATTATGACATCATTAACAAAGGACATTTCAAAACATGTTTCCCCATATTTATATCAGTAAGTGACCCAAGATCCTACACAGCATAGTAGTAACTACAAGCTTCAAAATGGCTAACCATCTGTATAATTTGGCAAAACAAAAGCCAGTCCAGCATATTCTCTTCTCTCAATGAACATTTGGCCATCAATTTGAAAACTACTTTCCTTACCCACCCCTTCCTCATTCACCCTACAAAGCAAACCACACACAGCATATAGAAGGTTAGTCACACTACTCAATTAAACAGGTTGCTCACTTGTAACCAATGATCGTGTGGTCATCTGTGCAGTCACACCTATGGGATATAGTGTGCCTGCACCGACCCCGATCGGTACTTAACAAGTCAAAGGATTTTCGTGCCCAGATTCCAGTGGGCGTGCACAGAAACCCTACCACGTATGCTCACAGGAGTGGGCATGGACATCCTGCCAGTTCCTTCAGACCACTGTATGACCCTGGATACAGTGCCAAAGGACCAACAGCAAAAGGGAAGGAGGGCAGGTGGTGTGACTGCACAGATGACCACTCGAAGATCACCAGTTACAGGTAAACAACCTGTTTATCTTCTTCGTGATCTCTGTGCATCACACCTATGGGAGATTAGCAAGCAAGGACTATGTCTGGAGGAGGGTTAACCAGGCACGGTAGACTGCAGGATCATATTTTCCATTTGGGAACACTGGTGTGGAAAGACACCAAAGGCATAGTGGTGATAACGGTATGCTGGGATGCCCTGGTCATAGCCCTGCAAAACTCATGTAAAGGAACCCCTTAGAGTTGGGGTGGCCGAACTTGCTTAATGTAAGAGCCACATAGAATAAGCATCAGATGTTTGAGAGCCATCAGATGTTTGATTTACTTTTGCAGTTTTCCACTGTCCAGCAACATCTGCTACACCCTGGTGGAGAAAAGCATGATAAGATCTTCCACACCACCCATATGAGAAGAGGCACCTTGAGGTGTAGTGCCCAGTCTCTGTGCATTAGGAGGAGGTCTGGGACAGGAGAAAGTGGTGAAAAGGCTTGTGAGCAAACCTCATTTTGGGCAGGAGCTCACAGGAGCAGAGCCCCAGAACCAGTAATTTTTATTGTGCTCTTTCTTTCTTACCCTCCACCCCACCACCAAAAAAAATACTTGCTTCTGGGCTTCACTGTTCAAACCCCCTGTGAGAATTTTGCTGAACTCTAAGTTTTGACAAACATTTCCCCCCACAAAAAAATGGAAAAATAACCAAAATATAAAAAGCAGACAGATGGAAATCTTCCTCATGCCACTGTGACCACACAGGAGAAAGTAATTTACAAAGTATGATGAGAATAAGGTTTTATTACGGCAATTATAATTCAAGAAGCATTGACGCACTGCTGAGCTGCTATAATTTAGTGCAACTTCTGGTAATGTCAGGGGTGTGTGGCATATGCAAATGAGTTGTGCTAATGAGCTCCAACCCCCCCTTTTTACTACAAAATGACCCCTGCCCATGAGCAAACCTAAGCAGAAGAGGAAACGAGTGTTGATGAGGTCACCATGGTGTTATCAGAAAGTACTGAGGAAATTTCTTCAAGATGTTGTAGACTACCTTAGTGATCTGAGGTAGACATGGAAACATATAGAGGTTGGCCTTGCCAAGAAGCCAGAAAGCTGTTTCCTAGAAAACTGGCATCGACTGCTGCTTTGGACCAAAATGCTGGCATTTCCAATCTTAAGCAGTGGCAACAGTGTCAACTGGAGAGTGACCCCACAGACAAAATACAGGGCAGAGAGATGTCCAAATTATCTTCCACTTTGGAGGGGATGCCACCCTGTGGCACAAAGGATCTGCCTGTATGTTCAGGTACTCAGGCATGTGGGTGGCCATCAGGAAGAACAGAGGTCCAAGCAATCTGCCCATATGCCCATTACTAGGGCATAAGTGTTCTGGTAACAGTCTCCCTTCGATGACTGATGTAGATGAAGGCTGTGGTATTGAATGCAAGGACAGAGACAGATTTCGCCATAGGTGATAGCATACAGAAGTGTACAGCCTGTTCTACAACCAGCAATTCCAGGAAAGTGGGGTAGTGATTGGCACGGTCGAGAAGTCATGGGCTCTTGACACAAGACATATAATGTGTGCATCCCAAACTCAATGGAAGGCAGTAGTAATGATGGTTATGGATACAGCAAGGGGGTGAAGAGGTGCCCCTGAGAGCAGGTTGAATTCCATTTCCCACCAGTCCTGGGGCCAAGACTGCTGGATGGTAGGGAGAAGCAGAGCAATAGGGAGTCACTGGAGGATTGAAGGAACCCCAAAATGCAGGATGCACATCAGAATTTTGGCAAATACCCAAATCAAGGTGTTTTGAGACCATTAGGCCCCAGAGACCTTGGCTATGGAGAGCTGTGCCTCCTCACTGTGTTTGGAGCAGATGCACAATACAGATGACTTCTTGCCCTTTCAGTAGTCAGGACAAAAGCTGTGAGCTGGTGTTTATGGCCGTCCCTATGAACTGGGCCGTGGTTAAAGGGGGGGATCAAGTGAGCTTTTTAAAAATTCCTTGTGTGTCCCAAATATTGGAGTAGGCCAAGAGTAGAGGTAGAGGGGGTAGAGGTAGGTTGTGACAAGCACCACAATTTTGGTGCAGATGCACAGGGCTATTGAAATGTTGAGTGGAGGACCCTGTGTCGGAACTGGTCTGACCCAATTGCAAATCTAGATATTTCTAGTAGTGGAGGAGTATATGAAAATAAAACATCCCATAAAACCCAAGTGGCCATCCTTGCCTCTTGCTTAATTGGCAGGAGGTGACAGAGTTGGGTAGTTATGCTGAATTCATGGTAAGTGATGAATCCATTCATGGTAATTCATGGTAAGTGCCCTTTTTCAGTATCATGAAGTACCAGAAATGGAGACTGAAACACCAGAAGGATGGGGGAACTGGTTCCATGACTCCACGCACTGAGGGTGTCTGTATATCTTCCAAAAGCACAACCAAGGGTGGTGTTCTTATACACTTTAGGCAAGTGGCAGCTGAAGAAACTGTACCCTCCTCTATGGTGGGAAGGACCCATCTGTTGGAAGTGATGAGCCTCCAAGTTTGTAAGTATGGGTACAGGCGAATGGGTAGAGGAGAAAATAAAGGTGTGATGAAGCCAAAACAACCCTGTTTGGGCATTATAGGGGCCTTGGGTTTGATGGCTAAAGAGGAAGATGTGATTTGATGTAAGAGGGCTTGATGGACACTGAGAAAGACCAAGGCCCCCAGATGCGTTCAGATGATTGACACTAGGTCTACTGTTTCTTCTGGGATTTATCCTTATTGCACCTGGAGAGAAAATCCAGATTCTGGGATGCCTTGATGTGTTTATTCAGCTCATGCAGAATGTTATCTGTATTAGAGCTGAAATGACTATCAGCTTAAATGGGGAAAAACTCAGTATATGCTCAGATGCCAGGCTGTAGGGCAGAGAAGCAGAGTCACGCATGGCACCTGAGAGTGACAGCTGATGTGAGAGTCTTGGTGGCAATGTCAACCAGGTGTTTAGATGAATTATTTGGTCAAGAACATGCCCGCTTTGGAGTGTAATTAGTAGCAGAGTGTTTCACATCCAAAAGAGAAAAAAGCTAGCATGTCTGAGAGCTGCTCCCAGAACACAAATTGGTATCAGCTCAAGCAAGTCGAGTATATGTGAGCCGTAATGCCTATAGCAACCACCTAGTAGAATATCTTGCTCATGGTGTTGAATTCTTCTTCTTCTTCTTCTTCTTCTTCTTCTTCTTCTTCTTCTTCTCGGTCCCAGGTTTATACACCACATGTGTATGATTCAGTCGAGGAGGCAGACTAGGGGTAGGAACCAACAATGGGCAGGCTGAACAATGTTGATCACTATGTTGCTGATCGTGGCTGAGGCTGACATGGAGAGTGCCAGACTATAGTCCATTTGTTTTATGAGGTCGCCATGTGATTTAAGGTGTTCCGATGGTGAAAGTGGAGTGTTGCATGTAAAACTTGGTTTAAGTGGATCGGTGCAGAAGCTGTTGAAGCTTGCTCCACATCAAAGTGTCAAGGGGTGGTGGAAAGTATTGACACTCAATGGCAAAGCCTCATCAGTTGGCTCAGGAGATTGGTGAGGTCAGTCTGGTGTCGGATCAGGCCTGGTTGCCGTCACAAAGGGCCAGCACAGTGGGTGGTAAAATACCCAAGAACTATGGAAGGCTTCAAATTGCAAGTCCAGTTGAAAGGACATTAGAGCAGAAGCCACAAAGAGGCTGTTCGACAGGGTGCAGATACTGGCCCTGTATTTGGTCCTGCATGAAAAGCGATGGCAGCGGCAGTGGCGGGTAAAGGGGGGGGGCGGTTTGCCATCCTTGCTGCTAGGTGTCTGTTCCCTAAGTTGAGCACTAGTATGGGAGGATGCTTCAGTGCTGGTGTCACTAGACTGCAGTCGGATGAGGAGCCTTCAGTGCTTAGGGACTGTGTGGAGACTGTGTGTTCGCGCACCAAGCTGGAAAGCAGAACCACTTGGGTCTGGAGTGGCTCCAGTGTTGGGGGACTTAGTTGATGGATGGCGATGCTAGCTGTTGAAGAGGTGAGTGGATGGGGATGGCTGTCAACTCCAACACAGATCCTTCCGCAGAGACAAAATGCGTATGACAATTGTGGTCATGTTTGCCATGCCTGTCCTCCTCCTTCAATCCCTTGCCCTCCCTGCAGTTTTCTGCCAGGTACCAAGGACTCTGACTTAGATGCCAAGTTTCCTCATTTGGGAGAGTGATCAGTGTTGGAACGGGAAAAGACCCATGACAGTTTCTCTCACTATCAGAGGGCTCAGGCGCCAACATCTCTGGTTGGGCTGTGCATGTCTGAGGTCGAAGATGTGCAGGTCACCGCAGTTAGGGAGAGTCGACTCGAGCACTGCAGACCAGCATTATTTTGGGGATTCCCCCCCCCCCACAGAAGAATGTAACATGGTGCAGGTGTGGGCCTGCACAGTGAGTTTCCACAAGGCAGGGGAAGCAGAGGGAGTGATCATCCAGAGAGGGGTTTTTTACTCCTGCCCTGGGATCACTGCTTGAAACACCCAGTGCCTTTCCACAAGTGCTGCAAGAAAAGGAGACAAGAAGAGAAACAACAGTTGGGGAGGGGAATAGAAGGGTCAGGGAAAGTAAAGTCTTCTGCTTCCTCCCCCCATTATTAAAATATTCTGGGAGAAGTTGTAAGAGACAAATAAAGAAAAAGAGCAGAAACGGCTATTGGAAAAAGGGAAGTTTAACAAAAAATAACGACTGGAGCGAGGAGAGTGACTGATCAGTGTGGCCATCAGAAGAGAACTGGTGGGATGTCCACGCCCACTCCAGTGAGCATGTGCGGTAGAGTTTCTGCGCCTGCCCACTGGCATCTGGGTGCGAAAATCCTTTAGCTAGTTGAGTACTGATCGGGTCAGCGCAGCCACACTGTATTCCATAAGTGTGATGTACAGAGACCACAAAGAAGATACAGCCATTTGTTCTAGAAACCACTGTCCCGTAGATATGTGTAGTTGCAACAGGCACTAAAGTGGCTTGCAGTCATTTTGCAACCATAAAAGCAAGCCTGACAAGACAACAACCAGGGATAGCACAAACTAGGAAAATGGAGGTTCATGAAGGTTCATGGAGTATCACAAACCATGAACCTCCACAAACTGTTCCATTTAACTAAATGGTTTGAGGTTTGTGGTTCACGATGTGGCACAGCTTGCAAAAGCTATTTAAAGGGTTTCCTTGAAAAGGATTTTGCAAGCTGCACTACTGTTGCAGCAGCAGCAAGACTCACAAGTGAACTCAGGAGGACTCACTGGCAAGTTGCACAGTGGTGGCAAGGCTTACAAAAACCATTTAGAGGGGGTTTGGAGAACGTATTTAAAAAGACTACAGTCTATGCCTTCTCTAAGCCCCACTTGCTGGCACCAGAGTGTCTTTCGACATGAACCACATGAACCTCCCAAAGGCACCAGGGAGGTTTGGGAGGGGGGGTGGCGGGAACTGAGATTTGTGAGCCATGTGCTGGGCCTGGTTCATGACTAATTTGGTCCATGCCCTCCCCTAGACAAGACAGGTCCATCTTGCCGTGCTACCTATTATTTACAATCAATTACTGAAAAGACACAACTGACACTCTGCGTTATTCATTTCTCTGAACCACCCCAGCATGAAAACTGACCCTTGTGTAGGAAAGATAGCTCCTGCAATACCTAAAATCTGGAAAACCAAAGACCCTAATTTCTGAAGAATTTGCTTGTGATGAATTATCTCCTGATTTTGTCTTGCTTTTGTTTCTCACAAGGCAACAGAATAGAAGAAAGATCATTCACCATTTCATTACTGGGTTTTACCTCTTTGCTGTTTTCTCCTCCCATTCCTGAGCTGTTGCAAAACAGGCACACCTAGGAAAAGACAGACCCTTCCTTTTCTCCTTTACTCTAATATTTGAAAACACATTGCATGACTTCTCCTTCTGTGATAGACCATGATGCCACCACAAACCTATATTTACTTATCTGGTAGTACAGCAACTCCTCAGAGTTAAAACCCTTAGAGATTTACAAGATAAATACTTTAGATTATGGTACTACTATAAACGCAAGAGCCACATGTCAGTAATGAATTTATTAATTCTTCTTATTGAACATTTTAAATATACAATGCTGATGGGAACAAACTGTACCAATACTCAGTACCTATTATTAGTGAAATAAATTGAGATCACGCTAGATTTTTGATCAAAAACATCCCACTTCTGTATTCAAACATTTCTGAAGTCCAATGTGTTTAATCATACTCTTTGCCAATTTACAGAGTCATTCTTTCTGCTAAATCTCATCTTCCAGCAAGGTTCATTAGAATTCCTGAATATGATGCAATTCCCTGAAGAAGCTTTTTTTTTTCCCACAAGGCAGCCTTTATTGGCATATATAAGAATATAAGACAGAGGGTCAGCCAGGTTACATATTAAAATAATCCATAATCCATACAGAATAAAATTAGGATTACAAAATAAAAACAAAGGAGCAACATAGTAAAACCTGATACATAGTACTAATCAGGACAAGAAACCATAGTTCTATAAAAAACCATTGCTACTAATTCTGTTATTTCCGGATCAGAATTATCAAGCAAGAAAAGCACCTTAAAATCATCAGAGGTCTCTAAAATTTGGGCCAATATGAGGTATAAAAGATCCTGGTGGGACACCAAATAGAGAGGACATTGGAGAAGACCATGGGCGACAGTCTCAACACAACCCATCTCACAGGACAGCACCTACTTGAATAGGGAGTCCCTTGGAATCTGCCAAATAAAATGGCTGATGGAAGGGCATTGACTCTGGCCAAGGAAAAGGCTCTATGCAAATTTGGAGCTAGAAGTTGGTAGAGGTACACAGCTGGAATATTTGCATTTGGGACAATCCCTAAGTTTAGGGAAGAGCAGGTTCTGTTGGCAAGACCATAAAGAGTTTGTAGCTCTGAGCTCAGTAGACTAGATTTTATTTCTAAAAAAGCCTCGGACTCAGAAAGCAAAGATAAGGATTCTAAGGATAGATTCAGGGAATTTATTTTAGCTTCAATGTAAGATAGCCAGCTAGAATGATCAGATTCAAAAAGTAGCTGGTACAAAAAACTAAGTGGATCAGAGTTGAAGTGGAGTCATAACCAAAATTTAATAGTGTGAACCCATGCCTTAGTAGCCATCAAATTCTGACCGCACTCCAAACATAAAAGAAGAAGAAGATGATGAAGATATTGGATTTATATCCCGCCCTCCACTCTGAAGAGTCTCAGAGCAGCTCACAATCTCTTTTACCTTCCCCCCCCACAACAGACACCCTGTGAGGTGGGTGGGGCTGGAGAGGGCTCTCACAGCAGCTGCCCTTTCAAGGACAACCTCTGCCAGAGCTATGGCTGACCCAAGGCTATGCTAGCAGGTGCAAGTGGAGGAGTGGGGAATCAAACCCGGTTCTCCCAGATAAGAGTCTGCACGCTTAACCACTACACCAAACTGGCATAAGGAGCGCACATAGGTACTCCCATG